>NC_069505.1:124919602-125257102 GCF_027579735.1 Bombina bombina | reverse complement strand
TTTAAATGAGTAATTGCTTTAAAAAAAAAATTGCTTAGTTATGGCTTTTGATTTGGGTAAAATAATGCTAAATCTTTCCTGATATTCTCAAAGCTCATTTTTCAATCTGAACAAAGGGTTTTTTGTCTCTTGGTTTCTTCATTCAAACAGTAAACCATATCAATCAAGGGGAAATAAAGACCACACTTTTCAGGATAATACAATGGAATAAAAATGAAATTGTAGTATGAATTAATAAACATGATACATCAAACTTAATGCTTAGAATTAATTTAATTGTATAATTAAACATAGAGTAACTTTTCTGTGAAACCTTTTAATGTTAAAACTTTTATTGGCATTGAAAATTACAGGAATCTGTATCTGTCTTATTTTTTGCTTCTAAAAGGAGGTAATTTTAAAATGTATTACAGGATTATTTATTTGTTTTTGTAAAATGGATATTTCTGTATGAATAAAATTGTTTTTATTTATGGGAGGCTGTCCACCAATGAAGCAGTAGGGGTTCTGCCATTGAGCAATCAGTCCTTAAAGGGACGGTCTAGTCAAAAATAAACTTTCATGATTCAGATAGGGCATGAAAAATTAAAAAACAACTTTCCAATTTACTTTTATCATCAATTTTGCTTTGTTATCTTGGTATTCTTAGTTGAAAGCTAAACCTAGGAAGCTCATATGCTAATTTCTTAGCCCTTGAAGGCCGCCTTATCTGAATACATTTTGACATTTTTTTCACAACTAGAAGGAGGGCTACCAAAATGGTACATGGTCTAAAAAATAAAACTTACCAGGATAGGCTCAATGACCTAAATATGTATAGCTTAGAGGAGAGAAGGGAAAGAGGTGATATGATAGCAACTTTCAAGTACATTAAAGGGTTTAGTAAAACTGAGGCTGTGGGTATTTTACATAAAATGGAAAATTCAAGAACAAGGGGTCATGAGCTCAAGCTAAAGGGTAGTAGATTTTGGGGTAATTTGAGGAAGCACTTCTTTACAGAAAGAGTGATTGATTTATTGAATAAACTTCCTCAAGAAGTAGTAGCAACAAACACTGTGGGGGACTTTAAAAATGCATGGGACAAGCATAAGGCTTTCCTACGAACTAGATAAGTTTATACTGTTAGGTAAGGTCGGGCAGACTTGCTGGGCCTATGGCTCTTATCGGCCGTCAATATCTATGTTTCTATGTAAGGCGTTAGTTCATGTGTGAAATATAGATAACATCGTGCTGACACCCGTGAAGTTACCTAGGAGTCAGCACTGATTGGCTAAAATACAAATCTGACAAAAGAACTGAAATAAAAAGTGTATTAATATAACAGTGTTGGTTATGTTAAACTGGGGAATGGTAAATAAAGGGATTATCTATCTTTTTAAACAATACAAATACTGGTGTAGGCTGTCCTTTTAAGTACCAGTTGTATACAGACATAGGTTTAGATTGTGCTCCTTCATGACAAATTGTGGTGGTTTCAAACCTGCATATTTGTAATTTGCAAAATACTGTATTTAAAATGCAAGTATTCCTAAGGTCCACTCACATTTTTGTAAGTCAGGTCCTTTCCCAATCATCGTTTCAAGCTCCATTTCCTTTATTTGGATCTCCACCTCACAGATTTCATCTTGGAGATTGGGCTGAGGTGAGTAATCTCCTTTCATTGGTGCTTTGAAGAACCTTAAGGGCTCATAGGGGAGATTTGCTAAGCCAGACAACCATGAGATTTTGTGAACGCTTGATTTTCGAGAATATGTTTGATCCACTAATGGCACATCATGGTTGTTACTTAATGAAATTCCTGCAGGTCCAAAGAAGCCCATGTTGTGAATGGATGGGAAGAAAACTGCAGCGTCCTTATTCACCTTGGAGCCCAAACTAGACTGTATAGGTTTCTTGTTGCTGTCAGGTACAGATCCACTTACATTTTTTACTTGTGTTGGTCCTTCCATATAGAATTTAGAAGTAGAACAGTTAAAGGAGAGCTTGTAGAAAAAAGAGTGGAAATGATTGAGTTAATAACAGTAGGCTGAAAGATGTAAACAAAATATTCAGTGTATTGCACTGGTCCTCAGTCTTTAAAGGGACAGTCAAGATCAAAATAAACTTTTATGATTCAAATAGGGAATGTCATTTTAAACAACTTTCCAATGTACTTGTATCACCAATTTTTCTTTGTTCTCTTGGTATTCTTAGTTGAAAGCTAAACCTAGGTAGGCTCTTATGCTAATTTCTTATATCTTGAAGACCGCCTCTAATCTGAATGCATCACCACTAAAGGGCGTTAGTTCATGTGTATCATATAGATAACATTGAGCTCATGCACGTGAAGTTACCTAGTAGTAAGCACTGATTGGCTAAAATGCAAGTCTGTCAAAAGAACTGAAATAAGGGGCAGTTTGCAGAGGCTTAGATTCAAGGTACTTACAGAGGTAAAACGTGTATTATTATAACAGTGTTGGTTTTGCAAAACTGGGGAATGGGTAATACAGGGATTATCTATCTTTTTAAACAATAAAAATTCTGGTGTTTACTGTCCCTTTAAAGGAACACTGAACCCAATTTGTTTCTTTTGTGTTTCAGATAGAGCATGCAATTTTAAGCAACTTTCTAATTTACTCCTATTATCAATTTTTCTTTGTTATCTTGCTATCTTTATTTGAAAAAGAAGGCATCTAAGCTTTTTTTTCGTTCAGAACTCTGGACAGCACTTTTTATTGGTGGATGAATTTATCCACCATTCAGCAAGAACAACCCAGGTTGTTCACCAAAAAGGGGCCGGCATCAAAACTTACATTCTTGCATTTCAAATAAAGATACTAAGAGAATGAAGAAAATGTGATAATAGGAATAAATTAAAAAGTTGCTTAAAATGTCATGCTCTATCTGAATCACGAAAAAAAAATTTGGGTTCAGTGTCCCTTTAATCTAAAATAGACCATGTTCTGAATTTACATCTACCTATCTGTCTGTCTGTCTTTTTATTTGTGTGTCTGACTGTCTGTCTATTAGGATTGTGAAAATCTTTGTTATTCAGTTCTGCATTTTTCAGTGAAATGAATTGCAGCTGTCTGCGGCTTCTGGCTAATTTCAGCACCAGATTTTATAGAGTAAATATACAACACAAAAAAAAATTGGATTCTATATTTGATTTGGAACTTTAATTTTGACATTACCATAATTTTTTTTTTTTGTCGTATAGTGTGAGCATATTGTAGTACTGTAGTGTGTATAGTGTGAGCATATTGTAGTACTGTAGTGTGTATAGTGTGGGCATATTGTAGTACTGTAGTGTGTATAGTGTGGGCATATTGTAGTACTGTAGTGTGTATAGTGTGAGCATATTGTAGTACTGTAGTGTGTATAGTGTGGGCATATTGTAGTACTGTAGTGTGTATAGTGTGGGCATATTGTAGTACTGTAGTGTGTATAGTGTGGGCATATTGTAGTACTGTAGTGTGTATAGTGTGGGCATATTGTAGTACTGTAGTGTGTATAGTGTGAGCATATTGTAGTACTGTAGTGTGTATAGTGTGGGCATATTGTAGTACTGTAGTGTGTATAGTGTGGGCATATTGTAGTACTGTAGTGTGTATAGTGTGGGCATATTGTAGTACTGTAGTGTGTATAGTGTGGGCATATTGTAGTACTGTAGTGTGTATAGTGTGGGCATATTGTAGTACTGTAGTGTGTATAGTGTGAGCATATTGTAGTACTGTAGTGTGTATAGTGTGGGCATATTGTAGTACTGTAGTGTGTATAGTGTGGGCATATTGTATTACTGTAGTGTGTATAGTGTGGGCATATTGTAGTACTGTAGTGTGTATAGTGTGGGCATATTGTAGTACTGTAGTGTGTATAGTGTGAGCATATTGTAGTACTGTAGTGTGTATAGTGTGGCATATTGTAGTACTGTAGTGTGTATAGTGTGGGCATATTGTAGTACTGTAGTGTGTATAGTGTGAGCATATTGTAGTACTGTAGTGTGTATAGTGTGGGCATATTGTAGTACTGTAGTGTGTATAGTGTGGGCATATTGTAGTACTGTAGTGTGTATAGTGTGAGCATATTGTAGTTCTGTAGTGTGTATAGTGTGGGCATATTGTAGTACTGTAGTGTGTATAGTGTGGGCATATTGTAGTGTGTATAGTGTGGGCATATTGTAGTACTGTAGTGTGTATAGTGTGGGCATATTGTAGTACTGTAGTGTGTATAGTGTGAGCATATTGTAGTACTGTAGTGTGTATAGTGTGAGCATATTGTAGTACTGTAGTGTGTATAGTGTGAGCATATTGTAGTACTGTAGTGTGTATAGTGTGGGCATATTGTAGTACTGTAGTGTGTATAGTGTGGGCATATTGTAGTACTGTAGTGTGTATAGTGTGAGCATATTGTAGTACTGTAGTGTGTATAGTGTGGGCATATTGTAGTACTGTAGTGTGTATAGTGTGAGCATATTGTAGTACTGTAGTGTGTATAGTGTGGGCATATTGTAGTACTGTAGTGTGTATAGTGTGGGCAAATTGTAGTACTGTAGTGTGTATAGTGTGGGCATATTGTAGTACTGTAGTGTGTATAGTGTGGGCAAATTGTAGTACTGTAGTGTGTATAGTGTGGGCATATTGTAGTACTGTAGTGTGTATAGTGTCTGTGTATATTGCTACGTATTGAAGATTTCCTGTGTTTCTCATATATTAAAGGGACATGTAGCCCAAAAATTTTATTTCATGATTTAGACAGAACATACAATATGAAACAATTTTCCAGTTTACTTCTATTATCAAATGTGTTTCATTATCGTGATATAAATTATTGAAGGAGCAGCAATGCACTACTGGTTTCTAACTGAACACATGGGTGAGCCAATGACAATCGGTATATATATATATGCAGCCACCAATCAGCAGCTATAACCTAGGTTATTTGCTGCTCCTGAGCTTTCCTATATAAACCTTTCAGCAAAGGATAACAAGAGAAGGAAGCAAAGTAAATAATAGAAGTAAATTGGAAAGTTGTTTAAAATTGTATGTTCTGTCTAAATCATGAAATAACATTTTTGGGCTACATGTCCCTTTAATATATGAGAAACACAGGAAATCTTCAATACGTAGCAATATACACAGACACTATACACACTACAGTACTACAATATGCCCACACTATACACACTACAGTACTACAATATGCCCACACTATACACACTATAGTACTACAATATGCCCACACTATACACACTACAGTACTACAATATGCCCACACTATACACACTACAGTACTACAATATGCCCACACTATACACACTACAGTACTACAATATGCTCACACTATACACACTACAGTACTACAATATGCCCACACTATACACACTACAGTACTACAATATGCTCACACTATACACACTACAGTACTACAATATGCTCACACTATACACACTACAGTACTACAATATGCTCACACTATACACACTACAGTACTACAATATGCCCACACTATACACACTACAGTTCTACAATATGCCCACACTATACACACTACAGTACTACAATATGCCCACACTATACACACTACAGTACTACAATATGCCCACACTATACACACTACAGTACTACAATATGCTCACACTATACACACTACAGTACTACAATATGCTCACACTATACACACTACAGTACTACAATATGCCCAAACTATACACACTACAGTACTACAATATGCTCACACTATACACACTACAGTACTACAATATGCCCACACTATACACACTACAGTACTACAATATGCCCACACTATACACACTACAGTACTACAATATGCCCACACTATACACACTACAGTACTACAATATGCTCACACTATACACACTACAGTACTACAATATGCTCACACTATACACACTACAGTACTACAATATGCCCACACTATACACACTACAGTACTACAATATGCTCACACTATACACACTACAGTACTACAATATGCCCACACTGTCTGAATCATGAATGTCTAATTATGACTTTACTGTTTAAACAAATGTCCTTTAACAACATTAAAGGTTTCCTCTTTATCGTCTTTGTTTAACGATATGCTCAGTTCTGGAGAGATTGCTGTAGAAACATTCTGTATTCTCACAGGAAAAACAATAAGAAAATACACAAAAAATGTATTATGATCTTCAGAACTTATCAAGGCACAAATACACTTGCTACAGATTTACGTCTGCTTCTTTCTCCTCACTGTAAAAGGGGGGTGGGGGAGGGACCCACATACATTATTGTGTGATCACTGCACCATACCTCTGTAACTCTAAATTGGTGGTTAAATGCTAACTTCTAAAAATGGAAATTATCACCCATGAAGAATAACATCCCCATTACATATAGGGCTCCATTTATGAAGCAATGATTGCTGCTTGGGAGTCCTGTAACGGAAGCTAAGAAGCAGCTCCGTAAAGGGACACTGAACCCAATTTTTTTCTTTCATGATTCAGATAGAGCATGACATTTTAAGCAACTTTCTAATTTACTCCTACTATCCATTTTTCTTCATTCTCTTGCTATATTTATTTGAAAAGCAAGAATGTAAGTTTAGAAGCCTGCCCATTTTTGGTTCACAACCTGGGTTGTCCTTGCTGATTGGACAGCACCAATAAACAAGTCAAACTAAATCAAAAATTGGCTGGCTCCTTAGCTTAGATGCCTTCTTTTTCAAATAAAGATAGCAAGAGAACAAAGAAAAAATGATAATAGGAATAAAATAGAAAGTTGCTTAAAATTGTATGCTCTATCTGAATCATGAAATACATTTTTTGGGGTTTAGTGTCCCTTTAACCTGTCCACCTCCTTTTAGGTGACAGATTGAAATCATCCCATCCAATATGATCTGGATGATTGACAGTCCTGCTAGCTGACAATTGGGCGCCAGTTAGGAGGGGGCAGCATTGCACAAGCATTTCACTAGAAATTTTGCGATGTTGAGCGGACATGATTCGCTATAGCGAATCATGTCCGCTCGACAATTAGTAAATTTACCCCATTGTGTGTATGTGTGGTTCATTTAGTGCGTATGACTTTTAGTTACGTATACTTCCATGCTAATGGACACTGCTTCATACTAACCTCAGTACCATACAGACAAATATTTTGGACTACAACATCCAAAAATCTCCCTTTATAGATCAACAAGTATTACTTGTTTATTTACCTCCCCCACCCAGCCAAAAAACAAAAACAAAAAACCCTTAAAAACTAAATTTGCATGACAAATGTCATAACAATTGGTTCAGGTGATCATTTTCATTGTTAAAGGGACATGGAAACCAACTTTTTTCTTTCATGATTTAGAAAGAGCATGTGATTTTAAACAACTTTTCAATTTACTTCTATTATCTAATTTGCTTCATTCTCTTGATATCCTTTGTTTAAAAGCATATCTAGATATGCTTAGTAGGTGCTGATTGGTAGCTGCACATAGATGCCTCGTGTGATTAGCTCACCCATGTGCATTGCTATTTCTTCTACAAAGAATATCTAAAGAGTGAAGCAAATTAGATAATAGAAGTAAATTGGAATATTGCATAAAATTGTAATAACTGTCTGAATCATGAAAGAAACATTTTGAGTTTCATGTCCCTTTAAGAGACACAGTAATTTTTTCATTACTTAATAAATATTAATTAACCTCAAATCCACAAAATTGCGAATATCAAAGAAACTTAAAGGGACATTGTACACTAGAATTTTCTTTGCATAAATGTTTTGTAGATGGTCCATTTAATTAGCCCACCTGGAAGTGTTTTTATAACAATGTATAGTTTTGCTTATTTTCTAAGAACTTTGTGCTGATTTTCAGACTCCTAACCAAGCCCCACAGTGCCAGATGTATACTGCAGACTCCTGCTGGATCCTGTTTATGGTATCTGTCTTTTCGTATGCAGGGGAGCTGGGAGTGTCTGCTATTTTTATTTACCCAGCCCCTTTCAGTGAGTGCACCAGCCTAACCTCATCAACAGTGCTAAAATGGAAGCTTCTAAGTAAGTTTTTAAAAGGTATTATACTGGATTTTTAGATCAGTATCTGTGCATATTCTTCTTTATAGTAGTGTCTATTACATGCAGTTATATGAACATTGGTGTATACTATCCCTTTAAAGTGTGTGTGTAAAATTAAAGAGACACAGTAGTCAAAATTAGGAAATTATAGGATTCATCAAAAATTATATCTATGGATTTTTCCACAAAATTCACCATCAAAGTCTATAGGGATTGTTGTAGCTGAATAATTTGATTCTAACGGATTCTGATTGATGATTGACGCCTTAAAACTAATTATAAAATGTCTTATGTAATTATTAAATGTTGTTTAACCTTGTAATGCTGCATGAAGTCAGATATTGTAATATGTTTGCCATAAAATTATTATTTTCAGTCTATTAAATCTTAAGTATGGTTTAATCTATTCAATATAATCAGTGCATTAATCAATTCCATAAAAATAAAATACATGTTTGTACAGACACTGGCTCCTGGCCTATATATATATATATATAAATATATATGTCTAAATGAGGACATTGGAGAGTTTTCCCTCAATAGAGAGTTTCTGAACTATTAGTGAACTGAGGTGAATATTGAGGAATGGCCAGCACAATTTGCCTGAAGTTTATAAAATAGCCAATATTGTAAACTATTTGAAATGTGCACAGCTAACCTTTGACAGAAAGACCAGTGTTGATGTCAAATCTGAGTTTCAAAGTGAAAAATGGCAGTTGGTACAACGGTCACCAATTAATTTGAATTTAAATTTAGAGGAGGGATTCAACTTTCAGGTGTAAATGATGAACATAAAATAGCAAGGGCTACAAGGAATATGGGAGGGAGATCTTTTTTGAAGAAGGAGTGATATGCTCAGGCTGAGTTTACTTCAAGGGACACTTACTTGTTTAGCTATAAAATATCATAAAAGCAAAGTGGGAACATTTTTAAACCAAATTAACATCTTGTTTGCTGCAATTATTTTTCCGAATGCTAAATTCTCCCTGCTGTCTTCTTAAGGGAAACCCAGCTCTGTATCTTTCCCTAACTGGCTTTAGCTAATAACAACTGCAAAACAATTTAGTTTATACTAACAAAATGACATTGGCTAGCTTTGTTGTTTGCAGAATCAAGCCCAGATTGCCTGTGCCAAATAAGGCAAGTAGTACGTGGAGTTTGGCTATTGTAAACAATTACCCCAAACATTTTTTTTTATTTATTTTAAAGATATTAAGACTTGGCTAAAATGTTATTCCATAGCAAGACAAATTAAATATCTTGTAATTACAAGGTGTTTACTGTTCCTTTTAAAGAGTTAAATCATGAATAGTATTCACAGAATCCTGCACAAAAGCTATTCAGCTCCAGCTACTAGAAGCTAGCTGAACACATGTGGTGAGCCAATGACAAGAGGCATATGGGTAAAGCCACAAATCACAACCTAGCTCCCAGTAGTGCATTGCTGAAATGTAGATATCAGGGTTATCTCTGGAAAAAAACAATAACGGTAGCTTTGGGTTTAAAAGAAAATGTAGGTAAAACTTAACTAATGGTGACTCCCTTCATTTTGTAACTTTAACATTAATTACTAAACAAAACACAGAGATCTTTAAAGGGACAGTCTAGGCCAAAATAAACTTTCATGATTCAGATAGAGCATGTAATTTTAAACAATTTTCCAATTTACTTTTATCACCAATTTTGCTTTGTTCTCTTGGTATTCTTAGTTAAAAGCTTAACCAAGGAGGTTCATATGCTAATTTCTCAGACCTTGAAGCCCACCTCTTTCAGATTGCATTTTAACAGTTTTTCACCACTAGAGGATGTTAGTTCACGTATTTCATATAGATAACACTGTGCTCGTGCATGTGAAGTTATCTGGGAGCCATTACTGATTGGCTAGACTGCAAATCTGTCAAAAGAACTGAAAAAAGGGGCAGTTTGCAGAGGCTTAGATACAAGATAATCACAGAGGTTAAAAGTATATTATTATAACTGTGTTGGTTATGCAAAACTGGGGACTGGGTAATAAAGGGATTATCTATCTTTTAAAACAATAACAATTCTGGTGTAGACTGTCCCTTTAAGTTAAAGGATCCCAAACCCTTTCAGTAATGGGAAGTATTTGAATAAGATAAAAAAACATTTCCTGCATGCATGGGAGGTTGTGATATTTTATTTCAAGTGCAGCTAATAATTTGGGTTCTAGAGTCAAAAATATTGCAACCTTGTGCTTGGGTTCTTGAGGTAGCCATTGTGCTCCACTTATAATTTAGGCCTTAAATGGATTGTATTAAGCAGCAATTTAATGTCCTTATTCATTAGAGCAGGGGTCAGCAACCTTGGGCCCCCAGATGTTTTAGAACTACATTTCCCATGATGCTGAGACACTCTTTAGGCTGTCTGAGCATCATGGGAAATGTAGTGGCTGCCGACCACTACATTAGAGCATGTACTTTTTATATTACTGATCATAACTTGCTATGTGTTTAACCCCTAATAAAGGGCTAGATTATGAGTGGAGCGCTATTTTTCACTCCCACTAGAAGAAAGCTTTTTGTGTGCGTTGGGTAGCACGATTATTACAAGTTGAAAGTAAAAAGTTTTTGCACAAAAAGTCAAACTTCGAATATATAATATATGAATTAACCTATTCCCCCACAAATTTGAATAAAACGCGAAAAGTGGAATATAAACATAGAACCCTTAATCGTGTGCAAACCCAATTGGGTTTTCTCAAGTGTGCTAAACCCTGAAATAAAATATTAATATTTCACATTTCAATGTTCATCACATAGATGCATATGTTCTATTTATTCATAAATACATATTTCTATATGTATATCTGATGGGTTTTTTTGGTACAATATAGTTCTATACCTATATATATGTATACATACATACAACACACAGAAAACCTGGCACTCGCCAGCAGATTCACAGTAATGTTCAGGTGCGAAACTACAGGGGGTGCAGAGGTCGCAGGTACGACTGGGCCCCTGAGGGTGGGGGCCCAGCTTAAAAAAAAAATCATTTTTTTTTAGAATTTTTTTTTTTTTTTTAAATAAAAAATGTTAATATATCACTGCCTGCACTGATATCATGTGAGTGTGACATGACTACAGGGGTTAGTGTTTCTGTTTTACCCATTGGTGTTTATGTGTGTGTATGTATGTGACTGTGTGTGCATGTATGTATGTGTGTATGTTTGTGGAACCAGCAAATTACAGACCTTGTTACTACAGCATGGGGGGGTGCAGGGGGTAAACAGTGTCACTATACAGTACCACTATATACAGTGGACCATGTCACTGACTACTGTGGTCACTTTATAAAGTACTGGGCGGGTAGGGTCAGGCCAGCCATCTCACCGGCAGATTACAGACTGTGTCACTAACTTACTTTATACAGTACTGGGGGTTAAATATTGTCACTATATATATATATATATATATATATATATATATATATATATATATACACATATATATACAGTAATAGGGGGTCAGACCATCTCACAGACTGTGGGCACAGGGTACCTCCTTTTGCAGACATGTAATCTGATTCACATTTTTTTCTGTGTAAAATGTAAAAAAAAAAAAAATATATGTATTAAATTCACCCTTTTTTGGGGGTGGGGGGGGGCCCTTCTTAGATTCTTGCACCTGGGCCCTGTGGTTTCTAGTTACGCCTCTGGTAATGTTTAAAAGCAAAACTGGGGGAAGTCAGTTACATTTAGCGCCATAGGATCAAGCTCAGGACCACAACAAGTTCTCCCCCTTCCTGGGACCATAAACCAGCACCCACACAATGCATAGTTCCAAACAAACCAACTGGGAACCTCCACACAGGCTTTTGTAACCTCCCCTATATAAATACAAAACACAGGAATGGACCACACTCACAGACTGGACTGGGTACACATCCTAAGCCACAGCAAACTCCACAGCCCTGAACACTGACAGACAGCTGCAAAGTTCCCAGCAACCCAAGCAGTTAACCCCAGAGCAGCCTGGGTGACAGGCTCACAGGGAAACATTACAAACATTATCAACACAACACACAGAAAACCTGGCACTCGCCAGCAGATTCACAGTAATGTTTAAAAGCTAAACTTGGGAAAGTCAGTTACATTTGGTGCCAAAGGATCAAGCCCAGGACCATGACAAGGTCTCCCCCTTCCTGGGACCCTAAACCAGCACTCACCCAGGCTGCTCTGGGGTTAACTGCCTGGGTTGCTGGGAACTTTGCAGCTCTATGTCAGTGTTCAGGGCTGTGGAGTTTGCTGTGGCTTAGGATGTGTACCCAGTCCGGTCTGTGAGTGCGGTCCATTCCTGTGTTTTAATATACAGTATATATATATAAATATATATTTCAAAATACTTAGAACACATCCCCCTATGTAAAGAACACACAGTATGTCTATATATGTATACATATATATTTATGTGTTTATAGGTGTATACATGTCTGTAAGTATATATATATATATATATATATATATATATATAATTTCATGCAAAGGGGAGCCAGCACACACTTTAACAATCAACTTCCGGGGTGCTCTTCAAGGCAGCATAGACAATATACAGACAATGGGAAGGCACTCACCGTTTTAGAAAGATAATTCTTTATTTTACACTGTATATTTTATATATATATTATATATTATTATTATATATATATTATATATATATATATATATATATATATATATATATATACACAAACACACATAGAAATACATAAATACATCTGTTCTGTACACACATATATACGTATGTATATATCTCTATGTGAAAGGGACATGAAACCCACAAATGTTCATGATTTAGGCAGAACATACAATTTTAATCAACTTTCCAGTTTACTTCTATAATCAAATTTGCTTCATTCTCTTGGTATCGTTTGTTGAAGGAGCAGCAGTGCACTACTGGTTTCTAACTGAACACATGGGGGAGCCAATTACAATCAGTATATATATTCAGCCACCAATCAGCAGCTAGAACCTACGTTCTTTGCTGCTTCTGAGCTCATCTAGGTAAACCTTTCAGCAAAGGATAGCAAGAGAAGAAAGCAAATTAAATAATAAAATTAAATTGGAAAGTTGCTCCTTAACCGACTGAAATCATCCTAATACGATACGATCGGGATGATTGACACCCCCTGCTAGTGGCCAATTGGCCGCTAGTGTGCAGGGGGGGGGCGGAATTGCACAAGCACTCAAGAAATGGTTGTGCAATGTTAAATGCCGACACTGTATGCTGTCGGCATTTAGCGAGGTTGAGCAAACTGGATTCACTACAGTGAATCATGTCTGCTCGACCTTTAATAAATCTACTCCGTCATATCTTTGAGCCCTTATAACTTTTTTATGTAACATTTTAAACAATTTTTATTAGACAGTGTTATTATGAGTGTAACTGTACTTTTAAATGTAGTTTTGATGTGTTTTGTGCAACCTTTTTGTCGAGAGTAACAGTTAACCAGAACTCTGAAGTCGCGCTATCCCGACTAGAGTTAATTTCAATTGCGCTCAAGTGAACGCGTTTCCTTTCAACCTGTAATAAATGCGAAACTTCAGAGCCACAATAAACCAAATCTCACCCAAAACAGGTTAAAAGCACTAGTAAGTCCCTCTGGGGAGGCACACATTTTCCTTTCTTCGTTCCTTTTCTTTCTTTTCCCACTTTCCTCTTTTTCTTCCTTCCCATTCCACTTTCCGTTCCTACCATTCCTTTCCTTACATCACTTTCTTTACCATTCCTTTCCGTTTCATTCCTTTCCTCTTTCCTTTGCTTCCAGAAACAAATTAATTATTCTTATTTCACTTCGGAATTACATAAACAATGTTTCTTTTCATTCATTGATTTAGTGTTTTTCTTCTGAATCATTTGAATTATTGGGACTTGGATTTCTGCACAAGGTAGATGACAGGTGCTGGCTGTAGGTAATCAGTAATTCCAGCCAGCAGATACTTATATTCACTTGGATTTTTGAAAAAGTCCCAACCTATTTACTCAATAATTGTCTCAATTTAGAGCTGTTGACAGAAAGCAGAGAATTCTGGACAGGACACAATAACAAACAGCAGACAAAGCAGCGCAGGGGACAATGCAGGAGAAAGTACTCTTGTCTTTAGGCACAACACAAATTCTCTGTCTCTCATTAAAAGTTGCTGAGAAGTAGACGCATTATCTCTTACAGTTAATAATTTAGTTGAATGATCTATAAAAGGACATTAAAGCCACATTTAATTCCCCACATAAGATGTTTAATTATACCAAGTAAAAAAACATTTCAGTAAACTGAACTTTCATTACCTATTTTTCTCTGACCTTACAGAATGATACCAACTGGTTCATCTGCACAAGCGCTCATTCATTAGACAAGTACACAGACCAAAATAATAATATTTTGGACAAATTGTTTATCACAATAAATAAATATTTCACGTTGTCTCATATTCCTTACATGTGTTAACAAAAATTAGTTCACCCAGTATTTCCTATAGCACTGTTTTTTTTAAATCTGTCCTCAGGCTTCCCCAACAGGCCAGGTTTTCAGGATTACCTTGGCTGAGAGCAGGTAAAATAACCATGTTTAGTAATCAGCTGACTATTTCACCTGTGCTCCAGTTAAGATATTCTAAAAAGGTGACCTGTTAGGGAGACCTGAGGGCAGGTATCTAATGTGCTTCATTCTCTTGATATGCTTTGTGGAGAAGCATACCTAGGTAGGTTCAGGAACAGCAATGCACTACTTTAAGTTAGCTGCTGATTTGTGGATGCACGTATATACCTCTTGCCATTGGTTTACCTTATGTGTTCAGCTAGCTCTCAGTAGTGCACTGTTGCTTTGCAGCCGACTTTCACTATCTAACGTCTTTACAGGGGCTTAAACTCATAGCTGTCTGCAAGTAATAGTGCTAGAATAAAATTCTCTTCTTCTTACACTTTTATGTCCCTTTAATTTCCATATAATTAAACTCCATTCACAGGTAACTTTGACTCCACCCCAGGTTCTCCTTGAGTCTTCCAATCAGTTTTGTCTACCCTCCCTTATTACCATGGATTTCCTTAACTTGGCCCAGCATTTTTACAGTCTCCCAGGCTCCCATATTAATCTAACGTTTGTTAAGCCTGAGGAAACAACCAGTGTTTAGCAATAAAGCACTTTTTTATCCATAACTGAGGCATCTGTAACTCATTTTCATGTCTCGAGTTCACTTGTATCTCTGCTAGTGACGACCACTTTGACGCGGTTCATAAGAGCACCTGGCTCCTATCCACCTTTCCATGAAAGCCACACGCAGGACGGTAACAGTGAAAACGCCACTGATCTTGCAGTCGTCTGTGGAAAGCGTCTTGGAATCAGATGTTTAGGAAACCGCAGAGAGAATCCAGTGAGCTCACCACTGTGAGCCTCAGCCTGCTCGTTTGCACTCATCAGAATTGTGAGTTTTATTTTATCATATTATTCCATTTTCACACACGGAGTTCACTATGAGGCATCCCTTGTATTTTTATTGAACACTTACACTCATAATAACACCATCTAATATTTAGAAAAAAAAATATTGCACCCAAAAGTTATAAAGGCTCAGAGATATGAGGTCTCGGTTTTTTTAAAAAAAGTCAGACAAAGGGCTTTAACATAGAGATCTCTTCATGTCGGGTTAGCGCCCTTGAGAGCACGAGTTTGGGTTAGAACGCGAGTAGGGTGTTTTTCCCACTTTTTTTGTCCATTTACTTCTGCAAGGAATACGTTATCGCACACAATATTCTAATTGTGCGTCGGGTTAGCTCCACCGCAAAACCTTTTTACTTTCAACTTGAAATACGAGCACAACCCAACCCGTGCAAAAAGTTTACTTCTAGCGCAATCAGCGCTTTAGCAAAAGCACTAAATAGCGCTCCACTCATAATCTGACCCTTAGTAAATCATTTGATGTATCTGACAGTTTAGTGTCTTCACCCCCACTGTGCCTTAAATGAGAAATAGATAGTTGTAAAATAAAGTATTTTTTTTTTTTTCGGAACTTGCTGATTTTCTACACAAAATGTGTTAATTAATTAGGCTCCGTTATCTACAAAAACAGTTAGCAACCCTACTTCCAAACAAGAATTGAGAACAGGGAATGCTGGGTACATTTAGGTTAGACCCTAAAGTTTCACCTTTGAAACCTGCACATAGTCCATATTATAAAGAAAAATATTGTTGAGAGGAACATATTGCAGTACAAGAATGAAGCACATTTGATAATAGAAATAAATTGCAAATTTGTTTAAAATTGTTTATATCCAACATTATTAACAGTGGCACTATATATTTGATTTGATAACTACAGTCTGTATGTGAGAGCTGTTGAGAGCAGATGTCCAATAATAACGATCTTTTGCTGCCACCATGTGGTTTTAATTGAGAAGACAAGTCCCTATAACATAATCATTACTTTTCAATGTATATATGATGTGAATATATTAACAACTAAGCAATTAATTATTTCAGAGCTTCCTGGTGGAGTACGGAATAAACCTAGACATTTTAAGAAGTGTGTTTGGTTTCCAACTCTCCTTTCTGATAAAAACACAAAACAAAACTGAATATGGTAGAATCTATGCCATGTGTAATAGAATCTTGGATTCATTAAGGTCTAGATGTGTTTGTGAGAAAAATACAGATCTTGGGGCGCGATCCAATATAGATTGTAATTTGCGGCGCAAGCGAGGGAACCCCCGCCACCCGTAGTTTCAGCTCGCAACTCGAGCTATCACATATACGGCGCCGTCAGATGCTAAAGTGCCGTAAGTTGGATAAACCAGCGATGTCCAGAAATCTGCGTAAGTACAAATTTCTGGAGTCGCCAGTGACTTACGGCACTTTAGAAACTGCCGGCAGCTACAAAACCTGACTAAGTTATAAAATCTCCGTACTGTCTAACACGCCTCCCAAACCTAGCCCGACACGTATACCCCTCTATCCGCTATCCCCCCTCACTCTCCTAATAATAAAAAATGTATTAACCCCTAAACCGCCGCTCCCAGACCCCGGGGCACCTAATAAAGTTATTAACCCCTAAACCGCCGCTCCCGGACCCCACCGCCACCTACATTAACTACCCCCTAATGTGAGCCCCTTACACCACCACCACCTACATTAACTACCCCCTAATGTGAGCCCCTTACACCGCCGCTACCTACATTATCTACCCCCTAATGTGAACCCCTTACACCGCCGCCATCTACATTACCTACCCCCTAATGTGAGCCCCTTACACCGCCGCCACCTACATTAACTACCCCCTAATGTGAGCTCCTACCCCGCCGCCAGCTATATTAAAATTATTAACCCCTAATCTAATCCCCCTACCCCGCCACCAGCTATATTAAAATTATTAACCCCTAATTTAAATCCCCTTACCCCGCTTCCAGCTATATTAAATTAATTAACCCCTAATCTAAATCCCCCTACATCGCCGCCACCTATATTACATTTATTAACCCCTAATCTAATCCCTCTATACCGCCGCCATCTATATTAAATTAATTAACCCCTAAAATACTAAACTATCCCTACCACTAAACCTAAGTCTAACCCTACAAATAGCCCTGAAAAGGGCTTTTTGCGTGGCATTACCCCAAAGTAAACAGCTCTATTGCCAGCCCTTAAAAGGGCTTTTTGCGGGGCTTTGCTCCAAAGTAATCAGTTCTTTTACCAGCCCTTAAAAGGGCTTTTTGCGGGGCTTTGTCACAAAGTAATCAGCTCTTTTGCATCTAATCTAAATCCCCCTACACCGCCGCCACCTACAATAAATGTATTACCCCCTAATCTAATCCCCCTACACCGCCGCCACCTATATTAAATACATTACCCCCTAATCTAATCCCACTATTCCGCTGCCACCTATATTAACTATATTAACCCTAATTATATTAGGGTTAATATAGTTAATATCGTTATTATATTATATATATATTAAGTATAATAACCCTATCTAACTCTAACAGCCCTAACTAAATTCGTATTAAAATAAATCTAATTAATATTAATATTATTAATTAAAATATTCCTATTTAAAACTAAAAACTTACCTATAAAATAAACCCTATGATAGCTACAATATAATTAATAATTACATTGTAGCTATTTTAGGGTTTATATTTATTTTAAAGGTAACTTGGTATTTATTTTAACTAGGTACAATAGCTATTAAATAGTTAATAACTATTAAATAGCTACCTTGTTAAAATAATTACCAATTTACCTGTAAAATAAATCCTAACCTAAGTTACAAATACACCTACACTATCAATAAATTAAATAAACTACAAATCTCTAAACTAAAATACAATTAAATACACTAAACTAAATTACAAAAACAAACAAACACTAAATTACAAAAAATAAAAAAAGATTACAAGAATTTTAAGCTAATGACACCTATTCTAAGCCCCCTAATAAAATAATAAAGCCCAGCAAAATAAAAACCCTACCCTATTCTAAATAAAAAATTAACCAGCTCTTTTACCAGCCCTTAAAAGGGCTTTTTGCGGGGCATGAGCTCTTTTGCCTGTAAAAAAAAACACAATACCACCCCCCAACACCACCCACATACCCCTACTCTAAACCCACCCAAACCCCCCTTAAAAAAACCTAACACTAAGCCCCAGAAGATCTCCCTACCTTGAGTCGTCTTCACCCAGCCGGGCCGAACTCTTCATCCAATCCAGGCGATGTCTTCATCCAAGCGGCAAAGAAGAAGTCTTCCATCCGGCGATGTCTTCATCCAAGTGGCAAAGAAGAAGTCTTCCATCCCGGCGATGTCTTCATCCAAGCGGAAAAGAAGAGGTCCTCCATCGGGGCGAAGTTTTCCTCCTAGCGGCATCTTCAATCTTCTTTCTTCAGCCCTCCGACACGGAACATCCAGCTGGCCCGACGACTGAACGACGAATGAAGTTTCCTTTAAATGATGTAATCCAAGATGGCGTCCGTCGAATTCTGATTGGATGATAGCATTCTATCAGCCAATCGGAATTATGGTAAGAAAATCTGATTGGCTGATTCAATCAGCCAATCAGATTCAAGTTCAATCCGATTGGCTGATCCAATCAGCCAATCAGATTGAACTCGCATTCTATTGGCTGTTCCGATATCTTAGGGTTTATTTTATAGGTAAGTATTTAGTTTTAAATAGGAATATTTTAATTAATAATATTAATTAGATATATTTTAATAAGAATTTAGTTAGGGGTGTTAGAGTTAGATAGGGTTATTATACTTAATATATATATAATATAATAACAATATTAACTATATTAACCCTAATATAATTAGGGTTAATATAGTTAATATATATAATATAATAACTATATTAACTATATTAACCCTAATATAATTAGGGTTAATATAGTTAATATAGGTGGTGGCGGTATAGTGGGATTAGATTAGGGGATAATGTATTTAATATAGGTGGCGGCGGTGTAGGGGGATTAGATTAGGGGGTAATACATTTATTATAGGTGGCGGCGGTGTAGGGGGATTTAGATTAGATGCAAAAGAGCTGATTACTTTGTGACAAAGCCCTGCAAAAAGCCATTTTAAGGGCTGGTAAAAGAGCTGATTACTTTAAGACAATGGCCCGCAAAAAGCCCTTTTAAGGGCTGGCAATAGAGCTGTTTACTTTGGGGTAATGCCACGCAAAAAGCCCTTTTCAGGGCTATTTGTAGGGATAGACTTAGGTTTAGTGGTAAGGATAGTTTAGTATTTTAGGAGTTAAATAATTTAATATAGGTGGCGGCGGTATAGGGGGATTAGATTATGGGTTAATAATTTAATATAGGTGGCGGTGGTATAGTGGGATTAGATTAGGGGTTAATAATTTGAATATAGCTGGCGGCGGGGTAGGAGCTCACATTAGGGGGTAGTTAATGTAGGTGGCGGCGGTGTAAGGGGCTCACATTAGGGGGTAAGTAATGTAGATGGCGGCGGTGTAAGGGGCTCACATTAGGGGGTAGATAATGTAGATGGCGGCGGTGTAAGGGGCTCACATTAGGGGGTAGATAATGTATATGGCGGCGGTGTAAGGGGCTCACATTAGGAGGTAGGTAATGTAGATGGCGACGGTGTAGGGGCTCACATTAGGGGGTTATACATTTAATGTAGGTGGCGGCGGGGTCCAGGAGCAGCGGTTTAGGGGTTAAATATTTTATTAGGGATTGTGGCGGGGGATCGCGGTTGACAGGTAGATAGACATTGCGCATGCGTTAGGTGTTAGGATTTATTTAGCAGCTAGTTTAGGGAGTTACGGGGCTCCAATAGACAGCGTAAGGCTTACTACGCCTGCAATTTGTGGCGAGGTGAAAATAGAGTAGAATTTCTCCACTTTCGCCACGTAAGTCCTTACGCTGTATATTAGTTACCAAACTGCGCTGGTTTGGTATACCTGTCTATGGGCCAAAAAACTACGGCCGAAGGCAGAAATATACGAGCGTAACTTCTATGTTATGCCGTATATGTGATACCAAACCAGTGCAAAATTTGGCGTTGCCGGCTTTTGCGGGCGACGCTGCATATCGGATCGAGGCCTAGATGTGTTTGTCTTACATTATATTCAGTAGGATCCCGGTTTGTTTTATGACACAGCATAGAGCCATTAGGACATAGCAATATCCAGCTTTTACTCACCAATTTAAAGGGATAGTCTACTCCAGAATTGTTATGGTTTACAAAGATAGATAATCCCTTTATTACCCATTCCCCTGTTTTGCATAACTAACATGGTTATATTAATATACTTTTTACCTCTGTTATTACCTTGTATCTAAGCCTTTGCAGACTGCCCCCTTATTTCAGTTGTTTTGTCAGAGTTGCATTTAGCCAATCAGTGCCCTCTCACTTGTAAATTCAGGGCGTGGTCACAGTTATTTATATCAAACACATGAAATTGTGCCCTCTAGCTGTGAAAAACTGCCAATTGCATTGAAATAAGGGGAGGTCTTCAAGGTTTTAGAAATTAGCATATGAGTCTGCCTAAGTTTAGCTTTCAACAAAGAATACCAAAAGAACAAAGCAAATTTGATGATAAATTGAATTGGAAAGTTGTTTAAAATTGCATTCCCTATTTGACGACTGTCCCTTTAACTATTTTCTCATTTGCCTTCTTCTGTAAATTCTATTAAAGGGACAGTCTAAGCCAAAATAAACTTTCATGATTCAGATAGAGCATGTCATTTTAAACAATTTTCCAATTTACTTTTATCACCAATTTTTCTTTGTTCTCTTGGTATTCTTAGTTGAAAGCTTAACCTAGGAGGTTCATATGCTAATTTCTTAGACCTTAAAGGCCACCTCTTTTCAGAATGCATTTTAACAGTTTTTCACCACTAGAGGGTGTTAGTTCACGTATTTCATATAGATAACACTGTGCTCGTGCACGTGAAGTTATCTGGGAGCAGGCACTGATTGGCTAAACTGCAAGTCTGTCAAAAGAACTGAAATAAAGAGGCAGTTTGCAGAGGCTTAGATACAAGGTAATCACAGAGGTAAAAAGTGTATTATTATAACTGTGTTGGTTATGCAAAACTGGGGAATGGGTAATAAAGGGATTATCTATCTTTTAAAACAATAAAAATTCTGGTGTAGACTGTCCCTTTAACTTGCTAACAATGGCACCTAATAGATAGCTTTAGATTATATTCAATGAGATGCATTTATCTAGTGGATTACATACTGTTTAGACATCAAAATAGACAGTCTACACCTTAGTCATCTTAAAGTCTTACCTTAGATTAAGCTGCAGATTAAGCTGTACCCTTTCTATATCATGTAGCAGGAACGGTAAAAAGTTATTTTAAAATGAGTATTGCTTCTGGCCACTTTGAAATGGCTGCCAAGCTCAGCCCACTGATGACATCACAATCTGGGCTGCATCAATACACTCTGCTGAATAGCATTAACAGTCTGTTGAATCCAACTAGTGAGCCTTTTGTAATTGGATGCATATGCAGCCCAGATCATGATGTCATCAGTGGACAGAGCTTGGCAGCATTTCAAAGCTAGAAACAATATTATTTTTCAAATGAATTTTTACCATTCCTGTTGCATGATATAGAATGGGGTGCAAAAGGCTATTTGCAGCTTAATCTAAGGTAAGACTTTAAGATGACCAAGGTGTAAACTGTCCCTTTAATTATGCTGCAACATCACAACATGAAAATTGTAGAATTTATAGAGATTTGTACCTACCTCTTGTGACATCTGCAAAGTGTATGTTACTCCCCATAATAAATAAATAGAGCAGCATATATCTCATGGCTGCTCATTTCTCAGCTGGATATGGGTATCACAAGAGCACCTGAAAATGTTACAGAGTGTACTGGGAAAAAAACCTTCTTCTACGAAACAGTCCAAACTAACATATACACAGACGAAAACATAAAAACAGATAAAGATAAATAACAGAAAATTATAAACAACAAATCCTTGTTAGGTTTGATATAACAAGACACAATACTTTACAAAGGGCAATAGGGTCTTTATAAATTCTGGGCCTAAGTGTAGGTGAAAAATACTAACTGCGCCATTTGCATTTAACAGAATGACCATGGCTAGCACCTCAACACTTGTTTTTATCTATGCAGAGAGACTATTTTACCCTAACAAAACAGGCATGGGACTATTATACAATTACATTTACGTAAACTGTGTTGCAAGCAAATATCTGATGCAAAATGAAAAACAGAGCACATTTCAATAACCTGCACATATTTGCCATATTGTTACTGTAGGAATATCACCTACATACATCTGTAATATTGTTACTGTAGAAATATCACCTTCATACATTTTGTCATATTGTTACTGTAGGCCCTGTACCTGCACATATCTGCCATATTGTTACTGTAGGAATATCAACTACATACATTTGTCATATTGTTACTGTAGGAATATCACTACATACATGTGTTATATTGTTACTGAAGGAATATCACCTACATGCATTTGTCATATTGTTACTGTAGGAATATCACCTTCATACATTTGTCATATTGTTACTGTAGGCCCTGCACCTGCACATATCTGCCATATTGTTACTGTAGGAATATCACCTACATACATTTGTCATATTGTTACTGTAGGGATATCACCTACACACATCTGTCATATTGTTCCTGTAGGAAAATCACCTACATACATTTGTTATATTGTTACTGTAGGAATATCACCTACATACATTTGTCATATTGTTACTGTAGCAATATCACCTACATACATTTTTCATATTGTTACTGTAGAAATAACTCCTACATACATTTGTCATATTGTTATTGTAGGAATATCACCTACATAGATTTGTCATATTGTTACTGTAGGAATATCACCTACATAGATTTGTCATATTGTTACTGTAGGCCCCTCACCTGCACATATCTGCCATATTGTTACTGTATGAATATCACCTACATACATTTGTCATATTGTTACTGTAGAAATATCACCTACATGCATTTGCCATATTGTTACTGCAGGAATATCACCTACATACATTTGTCACACTGTTACTGTAGGAATATCACCTATATGCATTTGTCACATTGTTACTGAAGGAATATCACCTACATACATTTGTCATATTGTTTCTGTAGTAATATCACCTACAAACATTTGTCATGTTGTTACTTTAGGAATATCACCTACATAAATTTGTCATATTGTTACTGTTGAAATATCACCTACATACATTTGTCATATTGTTACTGTAAGCCCCTCACCTGCACATATCTGCCATATTGTTACTGTAGGAATATCACCTACATACATTTTGTCATATTGTTACTGTAGAAATATCACCTACATGCATTTGCCATATTGTTACTGCAGGAATATCACCTACATACATTTGTCACACTGTTACTGTAGGAATATCACCTATATGCATTTGTCACATTGTTGCTGAAGGAATATCACCTACATAAACTTGTCATATTGTTTCTGTAGTAATATCACCTACAAACATTTGTCATATTGTTACTGTAGGGATATCACCTACACACATCTGTCATATTGTTACTGTAGGAATATCACCTACATACATTTGTCATATTGTTACTGTAGGAATATCACCTACATACATTTGTTGTATTGTTACTGTAGGAATATCACCTACATACATTTGTTAAATGGTTACTGTAGGCACCGCACCTGCACATATCTGCCATATTGTTACTGTAGGAATATCACCTGCATACATCTGCCTTATTGTTACTGTAGGAATATCATCTACATACATTTGTCCCTAACCTCCCTATAGTGCTGCTATTACAGGTTTTGTAAAACCCGGTTGCGTTGAGCTCCATACCTCGCCCAAATACAAGCAGTGTTTTGACATGCTCATGCACGATTTCCTCATAGACATCAATGGGGAGAGTCAGCTAAAAAAAAGCCTAACACCTGCGATCGTGGAAACAAAAGCTCCGTAACGCAGCCCCATTGATGAGGCAAAAAAAGTTATGTTTAAACCTAACACCCTAACATAAAAACCAAGTCTAAACACCCCTAATCTACTACCCCTAACATCGCCGCCACCTAAATAAAACTATTTACCCCTAATCTGCCGCTCCCAATATTGACAAAAGCGCTCCATTCCTATGATCTGACGGAGAACTGTAAGCAGGACCGGAACATCTGTATGGTGATAGTGACATTATAGTGACATTATGGGCATATTTTAACTTTGCATCTTGTAAGTGTGAATTTTGCTATAGTCAGGGACAGTGGCGTAGCGTGGGTTGTCAGCGCCCAGGGCAAGGCAAGTATTGCGCCCCCCCTAACCCATTAGCACTGACGGAGTCTCTTCCACCAGTACAGTAGGGAATGGGATTGGCAAATTTGCTTTGAATCCAGGAGCCTGCAGCTCTCCAGAGCTGGGAAAATATATACAATATTACATTTTAAGATTTATTCTAGTTTAACACATGGGGGAAAGCCCCCCTTAACCCCCCATCTGATGGTGACGCCCTGATCTGTGAAACTTCATGGTACAAATACTGCAGACCACAGGGTGCACCCACCCCCACATTGCAGCACCCCATATTGTATATGTGGTGCAATAGGTTTTTGGTAAGTCGTTAAAAAGAGGAAAAGGGGACACACAGGTTGGCAGCTGTTACATAAGGTTGTCCCTGCTGGGCAGACTGTCTTTTGGGTGCCAATGACATATAAAAGTGGGGTATATATTCTACCTTAATAAATATAACAATTGTAAGTAATCAATATAAAAGGGGCATGGGACAGACAACCCAGCATTACATACATATATGGGGGGAGGGTGTATGGTATTTAGGGGGTGCTGTTAAATTTATTTACCAACACAAATTATAGTTATTTTTTTTTTACTTTAAATGCAGTAAGGGTGGGTTTAATGTATTTAAAAAAGGCAATGAGCACCCACACCCTAAAAATCGGTAAAAGTCCACACCTCAGGAGTCCAGCAAGAAATAGATTCAAGATGGTGAATTCATAGGACTTCTATGATAGGAGACAAACACAGTGAAATGCCTGGTGAGCAGCACAATCCTGGTGCCAGACAGCACACAAATCCCTAAATCTACTTCTGCCCTGGGAAGATCATGGAGGGGAAAAATCAAATACAGGAAACAAGGTCTCATTTTTGTCACAAATATACTTTTTTTTGTGCAAGGACAATATGGCGTAAGTTGTAAACCGGTCAAACATGAAAGTATGGTCTCTGATCACCCCACCATCCCACATTCCCACTAACTAGGTAACTGAGGTTAACAGAAAGGCAGAGCCCAGCCATACTGCCACCAGTGCCACGGGTAGGTGGATTTGAAAGAGATTTATTGCAGTTTTTAAGGATTCCTCCCCTTCCCTCTGCTTAAAAAGTGCCCCGGGCAATGCATGGCATTCTAGCTCGCTCTGAGTCCTTTGTTGGAAGGGAACTTACTTGTTGTGTAATAATATAACCATAATTAAGCTGCATTTTGCGCGTTGCTAGTATCAGGCAAATGCAGAGCTATAAGTAAGTCTGGTCCTGATACCTTACCTTAGTCGCGGCGCGCTTGACAGTCTGACTCTGCTGCTCTTCTTCTTCTTCCCTCCTGACTTGCGCGCTAGGAATGGGATGGACAAAGTGACGTAGCAGGTAATGGTCCAGATAACACTTCAGTTCACACTTCACAGTCACTTCAAATTCCTCAGTCTCTCGAGACATCAAATCTGCAACCCGACGGAATGTGCGACCGTGACGTGACATCACCACATTCCTGATGGGTCGCAGAACAGAGTTGGGCACCTGTCAGATTTTTTAGCCTCCCTTCTTCCCTTTGCTAAGTTGAGGCTGGAAGTGCCCCTCAGAATTATGCGCCCGGGGCAACCGCCCCTGTGGCCCCCCCCACGCTACGCCACTGGTCAGGGATCTGACTGAATTAAAGTTGGTACAGTGAATCGCAGTTGCGCTTGTCTTTTTTTCTTCTTTTTTTTATATATTATTTTTATTTGTTTCAAATTCACAGGACAAAGAGAAAAAAGAAAAAGAAAAACAAGACCATCATGGGTGCGTTACAATGCGTTAAGATCTACTTATGACGCAATGATGTATTATAAAGTGGCTAAACTCTCGTTTCTTATAGAGGCAGTCCTTGTGGTACAACTCAACACAAACGAGTAAGAGTCCTAGGCATACCTTCTCTCAGTCGAGATCGCAATGTTCATGCAGGATTTATTGCCTATGCTTCTAGTAACAGACTGTATGGTTAGAACTTTATTGCTTAAGCCACAATTTCAGTAATATTTAAACCATAGCTGGAGTAGTCCAATGAAAGTCATGGATACAGTCTACATGAGAAATATAAGCATAAATATAAACAAATAACATTATCAATACTTATAACTTAATAACAATAACAATAACCATGTGTACTCAGGGTTAGAATGCATTTTCCTTTGGTGTCCTCAGGAAGAGTATTCTATGCAACTATAATCGGTAGTGTGTGAGATATACTAATGTTTAATATCAGGAATCCCTGGGGAATTTATTACCTATTACTGTGCTTAAATAATTCCCAGAGGAACAACATATCCTCAAAAAAGTCCAGATCTCCGACCTTAAAGTAATAAAATCTTTCAAGTGTAAGGTTAGAATCCACCAATCTTTTCCACTCACTGATGAGGGGAATTTTGGTGGTCTTCCAACATCTGGGAATCATTTGCTTCGCTACATTCACCATAATTTGATATAATTGCCTCCGGATCTTGCAAGGGATTTGGGGTGATTTTAGTAGTAAAATTACCTCTGGACTGCGTTTGTCTTTTTTTTTCTATTCCGTGTATATATGCATATATATTTACTGGGAACAGTTTCCATAGACTGCAATGTAAAGGCACTTTTCAGTGCCGTTTTTTTTCCCCCCACACCCGCCAACTTTAGCCCCAAAAAACAGCTTAGTGCAGTTATTTTAAAAAAAAAAAAAAAAATGCTACTTTTTAAAAATAAATAAATAAAGAAACACTAATTTTGGGGCCAATTGGAAGACACATTTATAAAATTAACCAGAGATCTGGTTACTTTATTTTTATAAGAGCTAATTGTTACCGCAAGCTTGGGTTTGCCCGTTTGTGCAAGCGCAATAAATTAGCGCTCCACTTGCAATCTAGTCCTAAATTAGTTATTTTAATATTGAAAAATGAAGGGTAAAGTTAATGTCCATAATGCATTGGGCGCCGCTATATTGTAACTTAGGTTACCTTTTCTGCTGAGCCCAATTAGAAATGGTTTTAAATGGCTTACTAGAGTGAGCAACCAATGACTGTGTAAAATTGAGCTGTGTCTGAGCTTTCATGTTTAACATGAATTGGAAAGCCCACACTATTCAGAATCAAATTACAGGAAAGCAGAACAAAATACATAATTAAAGTATATTGCTGTGAGGATGTTAGGGTGTGTGGGAATCAGAATGCAGGTAAGCAAAAAGAACAGTTGGTAGTTAAGATTGAAGATCAAAGAAACAGAAAGTTTGAACATAGGCCCAATGCAGAACACTAAAGTCCATTACAAGGATCAGAATACTTTGAGTAGTTTGCAGCAACAAAGTTCAATTGGCACTGGTGCTTAACTGAACAGTAAATCGGAAGGTTGCCACAGAATACCTGGTAGATACAGAAGGCGCAGCTAGTGAGAGGAAAGCAGACACAGGTTTCTCAGCAGTCACAGGATACCCAGCGGGTACTGTTGGTGAGTCTGTTACGTGATACCAGATAGGTACAGCAGGCACAGCTGGTTTGAGGAAGGCTGTTATTGATATGGTAGACACAGGTTTCTCAGCAGGCACCGGATACTCAGGTACTGTTGGTTAGACTGTCACAGGATACCAGTTAGGTACAGCTTCAGGAACAAGGTGAGCATACACAGGTATCAGGCAAGCCTGCTTGGTGTCTTGAACCAGGTGGGCATATGCAGGTGCAAGGTAAGTATGCATGGTGTCTGAAATGAGGTGAGCATACACAGGTATCAGGTAAGTATGCGGGTGACTGGAACAAGGTGAGCATACACAAGTACAAGGCAAGTATGCTTGATCTCTGGAACAAGGTGAGCATACACAGGTACAAGGTAAGTATGCAATAATCTCTGGAACAAGGTGAGCATACACATGTAGCAGGTAAGTATGCTTTCTCTTCACAGGAACAGGGTTGGAAGGTAACAACTCAGCCCAGAGTGATGGGTTGAGTAAGCTTTTATAGAAACTCCCACATCCTCCAGGTGAGAGTTCCTGTAATTAAGACATGTTACCTTTAAATCTAGACAGCGCATGACTGCGTTCGCTTAGAGAGCTGCAGCCACAGCTGATGGAGAAACGTATCTTGGCATCCCACCGGATGGGACACCGAGATGGAAGAAGGCACTCTGTGCATTCCCGAGACATTAATATAGAAACATTGACACTTACATGCCAGTTGCTCACACTCTAACTCCTACAGCAAAACTCCAGGGGCTGGACTTAATCCTGAGCATTAGCCCTCCGATTTTGTACATGAACACCAGCTGGCTTCTACACCCATTCTACACCTCCCTTCCCTCAGCAGCATTTAGAAGCACAAGCTGGGAGGAGAGACTATTAGCCTAGCAACTGATGACACAGGCAGCCACTTCAGTTTTTGTGAGTCACTGCACAGGAACTTCAGAATGAAGGAACAAGCACACTGTGCTAAAACCGCACTGGAAATGGCAGTAAAGCAACTTTGCCACAAACAGGAACAGCTGAAATGTGAGGTAAAAAAAATATATATGAACAGTTTGCCAGTCACTGAGACCTCTGTACTTGTGCCACCACTGGCCCTAATAATATAATTTACAATGGCCCAGAGCAATTGCTGTGTGCTTGCAAATTCCAGGGGGAGCAAGTGTCTCCCCTCCAGACATCCATGTCTGCACTAATAAAAAGGCTCCCCTGAAATAGGATTGTACACATTTTGCACATGCTTATGTATAGGCTGCCTGCTATGCCCCCCCCACCCAGCACTTGGGTCCTGGTGCCACCGCCCCTAATTCACTAATGGTAGTTTCAATGCTTTTTTCCCCCCAAAAAAAGTTTGTAGTGCCTAAGATTTTAATTATTTATCATGTAGGAATAAACTACAGAAGATTTTTTTTCAGATGTGCAAGAAAATAAGAATGCTTCACAATTGTTATTTACTGAGATAAATCTAAACTGAGGAAACAAGGGTATTGTTTATTATCTTTTAAGTATTATCAGAATTGCTGTTCTATAGGTAATTTCAATCCTCCTGACCCACTTGAGTGCTGTAAATAAATCAGAGAAAGGAGAGTCATTTCAGAGTTAATTGATAATAGAGAGGTGTTTAAGGATACAACCACCATACTTAAAGGGACACTGAACCAAATTTTTTCTTTTGTGATTCAGATAGAGCATGCAATTTTAAGTAACTTTCTAATTTACTCCTTTTATGAAAGGCATCTAAGCTTTTTTTGGGTTCAGTACTCTGGACAGCACTTTTTATTGGGGGATGAATTTATCCACCAATCAGCAAGGACAACCCAGGTTGTTCACCAAAAATGGGCCGGCATCTAAACTTACATTCTTGCATTTCAAATAAAGATACCAAGAGAATGAAGAAAATTTGATAATAGGAGTATATTAGAAAGTTGCTTAAAATTTCATGTTCTATCTGAATCATGAAAGAAAAAAATGTGGGTTCAGTGTCCCTTTAAGTTTATTGATGAATATGACCAAGGTCTATTTAACACAGATGACTAAGATCAGTCTTGTTTTGTCAAAATGATTGAGGCAAATGATTGAGGCAATCTCTGTTCCTCAATTAAAGCCGAATGAACAGGACTTGCTTACTGCCCCCATTGACCAGTTTGAAGTAGTATTGGCTAGTGCTTCTTTAATTAACTATAAATCTCCAGGTTCTGATGGCTTAACTGCATAGATTTACAAAAGAAGCTAGTAGTGTGTGGAAAGCAGTATATGTCAGTTTCATAGATGGATACCCTTCTCAATGAACTTGTAACTTCTGTATTAAGAATAAACATTTACAAGGTGGTGTGTCTTTAAATTAATATATCACTCTGCTCCTTTAATAAAGTATCAAGCTAGCAGGCATACAATCACATTAAATGTCCCACCTGTATCTTCATTTCCCTCTTCTGCTGCTTCTCCTCCGGTTCACATATTTCAAAGGCTATCCCTATCGGATCTGCTGAACTTTTGCAGCAACCTCTTCTGCAGCTACTTCCTGCTCCCAGTCTTCAGCCCACTTTAGACATACTAATCACGGGACCGCAACATCGGTCAGAAACAAATATTATTTTTATTAAAAGTTAGTTGTAGATCGCCAACAGACACTATAAACATGGGTTTAATACGCAAGGTAACAATTATGGGAGACAAATAAGTAGAGGCCCCTGACAAGATGATCTACAAACCAGCTGGGCTCGTAGGTTTATATACTAAGGGCGTTCAAGGGGATGACAAAATGAGGAGATGAACTAAGATAAGTAAATGCTAGTGTATCTTGTACAGTAGTGTCATTAAGGAGCGCTTGAAAGTTTAAAAACTAGGGGAAAGTATTGTCCAGCGAGGAAGAGAGTTCCACAAAATAGGGGCCAATCTGAAGAAGTCCTGTAGATGGTAATGTGAAAAGGTAACAAGAGGAGCAGAGCAGGTCATGAGCAGAGTAAAGGGAATGGGAGGGATAGTATCTGGAGATGAAGTCAGAACTATAGGGGAAGCAGTATTATTGAGATCCTTGAATGTCAGGATTTTGTGTTTTAATCTGGAGGTTAGAGGAAGCCAGTGAAGGGATTAGCAGAGAGGTGTAGCAGATAAAAAGCGGCATGTAAGGAAGATTAGCCTGGCAGAGGAATTTATTATGGATTGTAAGGGAGATAGAAAGACAGCAGCTATAAAGCCTGGAGAGGATGGAGTTGCAATAGTCAAAGTGGGAGATGATGAGAGACTGGATGTGGGGAGTTAAAAAGTGATCTGAGTCAAGTGTAACCCTATAACATCAGGCATGCAAAGTTGAGGTAATGATATTATCAACAAAGGTTGTCATGATATTGGTTGTAGGGTAGTAGGTTCAGTAATAATTATTAAGACTTCATCGGTCTTCTGGTACTTATCTGCTGTCAATCTATGTGTCTATGGTACTGCCAAAAGTCAAGTTCATGGACACTGCATCTCAACAACTCTTGAAGAGACACAACTGGATATACATATCTGGTGTCACTATACACAGGTTAGGTAGGACCCAAGTTCTTCTCACCCATCTTATGGCAATAGCTTTCCGTGTTAATAATATGATGAACAAAGTGTAGCATTCAATTTGCTGCACATACAATATAAAACAAGAGTAAGGAATTATAAAGTTACATCCTATGACAAGTTAGGCAAATACCTGTCTGAGTAAAACTGTCCTAAGCAGTTGTCTAATTTGCTTAATCGCAGTTCTTTACTATGTAATTAAAGCTGTAAGGATTACGATGCTAATACAACCAAGCTGACTCCGAGTACGCTTTAGACAGACAAATATAGTAACAAAGCAGAACATCCAGGTATGCTATCAGATGTTTCTTTTGAATGTGTACAGGAACAAAAGAATGTAAAGAACATTAAACTGAGAGTTACTATGCTGGTTCTTCAAAAGTATGGGACTGCCTTGGCACACGTTTAATAACATGCCACTTTGTATATTCACGCTTAGGTCTAGATTACCAGAGGAGCGTGCACAATCAATATCACAGCCCCAAACTCACAATAGCACACAAGTCAATGGTAAAAATGTATTACCAGAGAATGTTTAGAGCAGCTGACATCTCTTCAGCACACCCTATACTTTCAATGGATAGCGTTTCTGCGCTAAACATTGCGGTCATTACAAGCTGTGAGTTATGTGTTCCGTTTGAGAACAACAAATAACATCACTAGCAAAATGAATGTGACTGGAGGCCTGAAGTAAAATGTTAAGGTTACAATAAAAGTAAAATATAATACATTTAAACCACATTAATATAAAGTATTGCACTAATGTGTGTGTGTTTATATGAATGTGTGTGTATGTATATATGTAGTGCGCAGGTCTTCTATAAGACAAGCACTGGATACAGGCAAAACTGATCAGACAGTGGCACAACATTTTTTCCATTGGCTTCTTTAAAAAATTGTCCTATTGATTAGATTCCTCAGTTAAAAAGAGGAGGTGACCGTAATAAATTATTGCTACAGAAGGAAATATTTTGGATTGTGGAGTTAGATACATTGTCCCCAAAGAGATTAAATACTTATATTTCTTATTTTTGTTTTCTGTAATTATGATATATGGTATATGTCATGTTATAATGTACATACGAAGAGAGAAGCACTCTACCAGGAACGAACCACAGCTCATCAGCTAGTTCTATGGTGATTTACCACCCAGGAGCAGCCAATTTTAGACCGGTGTGATTTTCACAGAAAAAAACTTTCCTGAAGCATATCAGTCTGATCCCGCCAAGTAAGGTCAGTCCAGCCCCGAAATACTAGGCAATTCTCTTCTGATCATCTGAGGTTTTCATAATCCTTGTTCAGAGGAGAATTGCCTGGTATTTCGGGGCTGGACTGACCTTACTTGGCGGGATCAGACTGATATACTTAAGGAAAGTTCTCCTGTTTGAAAAGCACACTGGTCTAAAAGAGGCTGCTCCTGGGTGGTAAATCGCCATAGAACTAGCTGATGAGCTGTTGTTCATTCCTGGTAGAGCGCTTCTCTCTTTGTATGCATGTTATAATGTTACTTACTTTTAACATCATTGTTCCTCTGTTTATTTCTGAGCAAACTGAGTCCACCCTAGAAAAGCAAAGATTGCTATATGAAAGTTGACCAGTAGATGGCGGTGGAATTGGATGTTTGCTAGTAACCAGAGTGATGATGAGTCAGAGTAAGCAGCTGTGCTTAATCAGAGTGATGTTTAAAGGCTGTTTTGTACATAGTTGTGTTACCTTGAAAAAGGCCCCAGTACAGGGCAGAGACGTTGGCATTACACTATATTGTGAACAATATGTAATAATTTGAAGCAAATAACATGGAGTGCGGAGTCTTTATTGGAAATACATGATATATGGACTTGGTAAAATTGATTTGAAAAGTGCATTCCAAACTGGATATCTATCTATCTATCTATCTATCTATCTATCTATCTATCTATCTATCTACCTATCTATATATACACAAAATAATTCTATACAGAATATGGTAGATGTTACAACAATATCGGTACATATTGTCATACATATATGACAAGAATAATACTCCCCTTATTGTGAACCGCTGCCTTCTATCAGTCTCTCCCAAAAGACTGTTTAGAAATGTGGATAGTGGATAAAGAGGCACAGGTCCTAAAGAGCTCTTTTTCTAGTGTTCGGGTTACAGATGAGGAAGAGATAACTTGACTATTGTTTGTGTAGATCAACACCTGTGATAATTAGTGAAGTACACTTACTCCAAAAAGTTCAGAGTCCAACTTGATCAGTTGTGAAATCTGATATTAGATGAGTGGTAAATTTCTATTCCCCACTAATCTGGACGTAGCTGCAAGTGATAAAACTTTCACTGAGAAGTGTTGTATTTAAAAATGTAAATAATATGCAGTATACTCACTCCAAAATAATCAGAATCCAGCTCCTTCCAAGACAATTGAAAATGTAGTAGAGATTCTGTCTATTTTCCCATAATGCAGGTGTAACTGCAAACAATAACATTTTCACTGAGAAGTGTTGTACTCAATAGTGTGAATAATATCCAGTATACTCACTCTGAAATGATTGGAATCCAGCTCCTCACAGGATAAATGTAGCAATATTGTTACAATTCCAACAGATAGCAGGCAAATATTTGTTACAAAACAAACATTTATTAAAACGTGTGTCTCAATGGACAAATAAAAAAGCTCTAAGGATTTGCTCTATGCGTTTCAACGAAGAACTCGTCTTTCTCAAGAGCTGTAAAAGTTAGATACCCCGTTCTCTGTAATCAAAAAACGGGGTATTGCGGTGTTTCCTTATTTGGACAATATCTTGGTACTAGGTCAGTCTTTACATTCTGCAGAATCTCACACAAATCAACTAGTGTTGTTTCTTAAAAGACATGGTTGGAGGATCAATTTACCAAAAAGTTCTTTGATTCCTCAGACAAGGGTCACCTTTTTAGGTTTCCAGATAGATTCAGTGTCCATGACTCTGTCTCTAACAGACAAGAGATGATTAAAATTGGTTTCAGCTTGTCGGAACCTTCAGTCTCAATCATTCCCTTCAGTAGCTATGTGCATGGAAGTTTTAGGTCTCATGACTGCAGCATTGGACGTGATCCCCTTTGCTCGTTTTCATATGAGACCTCTCCAGCTTTATATGCTGAACCAATGGTGCAGGGATTATACAAAGATATCACAATTAATATCCTTAAATCCCAATGTTTGACTCTCTGACTTGGTGGTTAGATCACCATCGTATAGTTCAAGGGGCCTCTTTTGTTCGTCCAACCTGGACTGTGATCACAACAGATGCAAGTCTTTCAGGTTGGGGAGCTGTCTAGGGATCTCTGACAGCACAAGGGGTTTGGAAATCTCAAGAGGCGAGGTTACCAATCAATATTTTAAAACTCTGTGCTATTTTCAGGGCTCTTCAGGTTTGGCCTCTGTTGAAGAGAGAACCTTTCATTTGTTTTCAGACAGACAATATCACAACTGTGGCATATGTCAATTATCAGGGTGGGACTCACAGTCCCCAAGCTATGAAAGAAGTGTCTCTGATACTTGTTTGGGCAGAATCCAGCTCCTGTCTAATTTCTGCGGTTTATATCCAAGGTATAGACAATTGGGAAGCGGATTATCTCATCCGTCAGACTTTACATCCGGGGGAGTGGTCGCTCCATCCAGATGTGTTTTCTCAGATTGTTCAGATGTGGGGTCTTCCAGAAATAGATCTGATGGCTTCCCATCTAAACAAGAAACTACCCAGGTACCTGTCCAGGTCCAGGGATACTCAGGCGGAGGCAGTGGATGCGTTAACAGTTCCTTGGTGTTACCTACCTGCTTATATCTTCCCGCCTCTGGTTCTTCTTCCAAGAGCGATTTCCAAGATCATCATGGAACAATCTTTTGTGTTGCTGGTAGCTCCAGCATGGCCTCACAGGTTCTGGTATGCGGATCTTGTTTGAATGTCCAGTTGCCAACCTTGACCACTTCCATTAAGGCCAGACCTTCTGTCTCAAGGTTCATTTTTCCATCAGGATCTCAAATCATTAAATTTGAAGGTATGGAAATTGAATGCCTAGTGCTTAGTCATAGAGGTTTCTCTGACTCAGTGATTAATACTATGTTACAGGCTCGTAAATCTGTTTCTAGGAAGATTTATTATTGAGTTTGAATTATATTTAATGGTGTTCTTCTCATAAATTCTCCTGGCATTCTTTTAGAATTCCTAAAATTTTACAGTTTCTTCAGGATGGTTTGGATAAAGGTTTGTCTGCAAGTTCCTTGAAGGTACAAATCTCTGCTCTTTGTGTTTTATTTCACAGAAAGATTGCTAAGCTCCCTGATATTCATTGTTTTGTACAGGCTTTGGTCCATTTAAGCCTGTCATTAAATCAGTCTCTCCTCCTTGGAGTCTTAAAGGGCCACTAAACCCAAAATCTTTCTTTCATGATTCAGATAGAACATACAAATTTAAACAACATTACAATTTACTTCTATTATTTATTTTGCTTCATTTTTTAGATATCCTTATTTGAAGAAAAAGCAATGCACATGGGTGAGCCAATCACATGAGGCTTCTATGTGCAGCAACCAATCAGCAGCTACTGAGCATATCTAGATATGCTTTTCAGCAAAGAATATCAAGAGAATAAACAAATTAGATAATAGAAGTAAATTAGAAAGATGCTTAAAATTGCATTCTCTTTCTAAATCATGAAAGAAAAAATGTGGGTTTCATGTCCCTTTAATTTGGTTTTGAAGGCTTTACAGGCTCCTCTGTTTGAGCCTATGCATTTTTTGGACATTAAACTACTTTCTTGGAAAGTGTTGTTCCTTTTGGCCATCTCCTTTGCTGGAAGAGTTTCCAAATTATCTGCTCGTTCTTGTGGATCTCCTTTTCTGATTTTCCATCAGGATAAAGCAGTTTTGCGGACTTCATTTAAATTTCTACCTAAGGTTGTGAATTCTAACAACATTAATAGAGAAATTGTTGTCCCTTCTTTGTGTCCTAATCCTAAGAATTCTTTGGAGAGATCCTTGCATTCTTTGGATGTGGTAAGAGCTTTAAAATATTATATTGAAGCTACTAAAGATTTCAGGAAGACTTCTAGTCTATTTGTTATCTTTTCTGGTTCTAGGAAAGGTCAGAAGGCTTCTGCCATTTCCTTGACATCTTGGTTAAAGCTTTTGATTCATCAGGCTTATTTGGAGTCGGGTCAGGCCCAGCCTCAGAGAATTACAGCTCTTTCTACTAGATCAGTCTCCACTTAGTGGGCTTTTAAGAATTAAGCTTCAGTTGATCAGATTTGCAAAGCAGCAACCTGGTCTTCTTTGCATACATTTAGTAAATTCTACCGTTTTGATGTATTTGCTTCTTTGGAAGCAGTTTTTGGTAGAAAAGTTTTTCAGGCAGCTGTTTCAGTTTGATTCCTCTGCTTATGTTTAAGTTTTTTCTTTTCATTATGAGAATAAACTTATATTTTGGGATGTGGATTAATTTTTTTTCAGTGGAAAATGGCTGTTATTATTTTATCCCTCCCTCTCTAGTGACTCTTTTGTGGAGTTCCACATCCTGGGTATTACTATCCCATACGTCACTAGCTCATGGACTCTTGCCAATTACATGAAAGAAAACATAATTTATGTAAGAACTTACCTGATAAATTAATTTCTTTCATATTGGCAAGAGTCTATAAGACCCACCCTTTTTATGGTTATAATTTTTTGTATAAAGCACAATTATTTTCAAATTCTTTTGTTGATGCTTTTTACTCCTTTCTTTATCACCCCACTACTTGGCTATTCGTTAAACTGAATTGTGGGTGTGGTGGGGGGGTGTATTTATAGGCATTTTGAGGTTTGGGAAACTTTGCCCCTCCTGGTAGGATTGTATATCCCATACATCACTAGCTCATGGACACTTGCCAATATGAAATAAATGAATTTATCAGGTAAGTTCTTACATAAATTATGTTTTTCTTCACACTGAATTATTTTAACTATTTCTTAGCCCACTTGACTTAGTGTACCTTCGGGTTAGCGCTCGAAAGCCAAAATAGGGTTTTGTAGCGCTCCCCATAGTATTATGTCCTCACTATCTGGCTTCCAGATTTTAGCGTGCCTAAGGCTTTCACTCGAGCAATAACTTTTTTTCTTTCAACTTGTAATATGGGTGCAGGAATAGGAGCACTATTAATTTAACCCCTTAGTGACCAGAGCACTTTTCCATTTGTTGACCGCTTGGGACCAGGGCTATTTTTACATTTCTGCAATGTTTGTGTTTAGCTGTTATTTTCCTCTTACTCATTTACTGTACCCACACATATTATATACCGTTTTTCTTGCCATTAAATGGAATTTCTAAAGATACCATTATTTTCATCATATATTATAATTTACTATAAAAAAATATAAAAAATATGATGAAAAAATGGAAAAAAACCCACACTTTTTCTAACTTTGACTCCCAAAATCTGTTACACATCTGTTACAACCACCAAAAAACACCCATGCTAAATAGTTTCTAAATTTTGTCTAGAGTTCAGAAATACCCAATGTTTACATGCCCTTTGCTTTTTTTTGCAAGTTAAAGGGCAATAAGTACAAGTAGCATTTTGCTATTTCCAAAATTAGCGATAGTTACATTGGAACACTGATATCTGTCAGGAATCCCTGCATAACCCTTCACATGTATATATTTTTTTTAGTAGACAACCCAAAATATTGATCTAGGCCCATTTTGGTATGTTTCATGCCACCGCATTTCACTGCCAAATGCTATCAAATACATTTTTTTTTCATTTTTTCACAAACTTTTTAAAAAACTTTAGGTTTCTCAATGAAATTATTTACAAACAGCTTGTGCAATTATGGCACACATGGATCTAAATGCTTCTCTGGGATCACCTTTGTTCAGAAATAGCAGACATAAATGGCTTTGGCATTGTTTTTTTGTAATTAGAAGGCTGCTAAATGCCGCAGCACATCACATGTGTATTATGCCCAGCAGTGAAGGGGTTAAGTAGGCAGTTTGTAGGGAGCTTGTAGGGTTAATTTTAGCTTTAGATTAGAGATCAGCCTCCCACTTGACACATCCCACCCCCTGATCCCTCCCAAACAGCTCTCTTCCCTCCCCCACCACACAATTGTCCCCTCATCTTAAGTACTGGCAGAAAGTCTGCCAGTACTAACATTAAAGGCTTTTTTTTTTTTTAAATATATATTCAGCAGTGATTAGACCCCAAGCTCCCAGATCCCCCCCAAACAGCTCTCTAACCCTCTCCTGCCTACCTATTTGCACCCATCTTGGGTACTGGCATTCTGTACCCAAATCTATATTTTTCTGTAGTGTAGCTGCCCCCCCTCCATAACCTACCCCCCACTCCCTCCCTGATTCCTTGGATAATATTGATTCTCCCCCCCTCACTCCATCAATAACACTTACATGTTCCATAGTGTAGCAGTCCCACCCGCTCCCGCCCCCATGTGCGTGCCTGCCCCGCCCACGTGCACACACCCAGTGCCCCTGCGGATGATCCCACCCCCTCTGACGTTTCCCCCAGCAATGGGCCGCCCACCCATCTCCCTGCAATGGCTCCCATCCACCAACAATCAGCACCATCGCTGGCCGATGCAGAGAGGGCCACAGAGTGGCCCTATCAGCATTGGTGAGTAAAAAAAGGTATTGTAGTGATGCCTCAATAATAGCAGGCATCACTGCAATACCTTGAAAGTGGCTGGAAGCATTCACAATCGCTTCCACCGCTTGAAACCCTAGAGGACGTGCCAGGCACGTCCTTGGTCACTAACTGACACCCCAGGTAGGACGTGCCTGGCACGTCCTCGGCTGTTAAGGGGTTAACTTGGCCGGTGTTAGCACTCAATAGCGCTAATATTTTTACAGGTTGGGCCTTAGGCGCAGTCAGGATGGCATAGAAATTCCTAAACGTTTGGCTGTCCTGAAACCTTAGCCGCTACCTATATGGGATCTGGGTCTGGGGGGAGTTCCTAGCATCATAGACAGTCCCCCCTGACTTGATTCCTATTATTGAAACCACGCGACCGTTTGGAACATTGTTCCGATATAGACAAATGATTCCGACAGGAAAGGGTTAATACAGAATTGTCTTTAAACACTAGCGTCTAGATTTAGAGTTTGGCGTTAGCCGTCAAAACCAGCGTTAGAGGCTCCTAACGCTGGTTTTTACTGCCCGCTGGTATTTAGAGTCAGTCAGGAAAGGGTCTAACGCTCACTTTCCAGCCGCAACTTTTCCATACCGCAGATCCCCCTACGCCATTTGCGTATCCTATCTTTTCAATGGGATCTTTCTAACGCTGGTATTTAGAGTCGTGGCTGAAGTGAGCGTTAGAAATCTAACGACAAAACTCCAGCCGCAGAAAAAAGTCAGGAGTTAAGAGCTTTCTGGGCTAACGCCGGTTCATAAAGCTCTTAACTACTGTGCTCTAAAGTACACTAACACCCATAAACTACCTATGTACCCTTAAACCGAGGCCCCCCCACATCGCCGCCACTTTATTACATTTTTTTAACCCCTAATCTGCCGACCGCACACTGCCGCCACCTACGTTATCCCTATGTACCCTTAATCTGCTGCCCCTAACACCGCCGACCCCTATATTATATTTATTAACCCCTAATCTGCCGCCCCCAACGTCGCTGCTACCTTAACTACAATTATTAACCCCTAATCTGCCGACCGGACCTCACCACTACTCTATTAAATTTATTAACCCCTAAAGCTAAGTCTAACCCTAACCCTAACACCCCCCCTAAGTTAAATATAATTTAAATCTAACGAAATAAATTAACTCTTATTAGATAAATTATTCCTATTTAAAGCTAAATACTTACCTGTAAAATAAACCCTTATATAGCTACAATATAACGAATAATTATATTGTAGCTATATTAGGATTAATATTTATTTTACAGGCAACTTTGTATTTATTTTAACCAGGTACAATAGCTATTAAATAGTTAATAACTATTTAATACAGGGAGTGCAGAATTATTAGGCAAGTTGTATTTTTGAGGATTAATTTTATTATTGAACAACAACCATGTTCTCAATGAACCCAAAAATCTCATTAATATCAAAGCTGAATAGTTTTGGAAGTAGTTTTTAGTTTGTTTTTAGTTATAGCTATTTTAGGGGGATATCTGTGTGTGCAGGTGACTATTACTGTGCATAATTATTAGGCAACTTAACAAAAAAACAAATATATACCCATTTCAATTATTTATTTTTACCAGTGAAACCAATATAACATCTCAATATTCACAAATATACATTTCTGACATTCAAAAACAAAACAAAAACAAATCAGTGACCAATATAGCCACCTTTCTTTGCAAGGACACTCAAAAGCCTGCCATCCATGGATTCTGTCAGTGTTTTGATCTGTTCACCATCAACATTGCGTGCAGCAGCAACCACAGCCTACCAGACACTGTTCAGAGAGGTGTACTGTTTTCCCTCCTTGTAAATCTCACATTTGATGATGGACCACAGGTTCTCAATGGGGTTCAGATCAGGTGAACAAGGAGGCCATGTCATTAGATTTTCTTCTTTTATACCCTTTCTTGCCAGCCACGCTGTGGAGTACTTGGACACGTGATGGAGCATTGTCCTGCATGAAAATCATGTTTTTTCTTGAAGGATGCAGACTTCTTCCTGTACCACTGCTTGAAGAAGGTGTCTTCCAGAAACTGGCAGTAGGACTGGGAGTTGAGCTTGACTCCATCCTCAACCCGAAAAGGCCCCACAAGCTCATCTTTGATGATACCAGCCCAAACCAGTACTCCACCTCCACCTTGCTGGCGTCTGAGTCGGACTGGAGCTCTCTGCCCTTTACCAATCCAGCCACAGGCCCATCCATCTGGCCCATCAAGACTCACTCTCATTTCATCAGTCCATAAAACCTTTCATCAGTCCAAAAATCAGTCTTGAGATATTTCTTGGCCCAGTCTTGACGTTTCAGCTTGTGTGTCTTGTTCAGTGGTGGTCGTCTTTCAGCCTTTCTTACCTTGGCCATGTCTCTGAGTATTGCACACCTTGTGCTTTTGGGCACTCCAGTGATGTTTCAGCTCTGAAATATGGCCAAACTGGTGGCAAGTGGCATCTTGGCAGCTGCACGCTTGACTTTTCTCAGTTCATGGGCAGTTATTTTGCGCCTTGGTTTTTCCACACGCTTCTTGCGACCCTGTTGACTATTTTGAATGAAACGCTTGATTGTTCGATGATCACGCTTCAGAAGCTTTGCAATTTTAAGAGTGCTGCATCCCTCTGCAAGATATCTCACTATTTTTGACTTTTCTGAGCCTGTCAAGTCCTTCTTTTAACCCATTTTGCCAAAGGAAAGGAAGTTGCCTAATAATTATGCACACCTGATATAGGGTGTTGATGTCATTAGACCACACCCCTTCTCATTACAGAGATGCACATCACCTAATATGCTTAATTGGTAGTAGGCTTTCAAGCCTATACAGCTTGGAGTAAGACAACATGCATAAAGAGGATGATGTGGACAAAATACTAATTTGCCTAATAATTCTGCACTCCCTGTAGTTACCAAGTTAAAATAATTACAAAATTACCTGTAAAATAAATCCTAACCTAAGTTACAATTAAACCTAACACTACACTATCAATAAATTAATTAAATAAAATACCTACAATTATCTACAATTAAACCTAACACTACACTATCAATAAATTAATTAAATACAATACCTACAAATAAATACAATTAAATAACTAACTAAGGTACAAAAAATAAAAAAGAACTAAGTTACAAAAAATAAAAAAATATTTACAAACATTAGAAAAATATTGCAACAATTTTAAGCTAATTACACCTACTCTAAGCCCCCTAATAAAATAACAAAGCCCCCCAAAATAAAAAAAATGCCCTACCCTATTCTAAAATTAAAATAGAAAAGCTCTTTTACCTTACCAGCCCTTAAAAGGGCCTTTGCGGGGCATGCCCCAAAGAAAACAGCTCTTTTGCCTGGAAAAAAAAACATACAATACCCCCCCCCAACATTACAACCCACCACCCACATACCCCTAATCTAACCCAAACCCCCCTTAAATAAACCTAACACTAAGCCCCTGAAGATCTTCCTACTTTATCTTCACCTCGCCGGGTATCACTGATCCGTCCAGGCTCCGATGTCTTGATCCAAGCCCAAGCGTGTGCTGAAGACGTCCATCCTCCGGCTGAAGTCTTGATCCAAGCGGCGGCTGAAGAAGTCCATCTTCGGGCAGAAGTCTTCATCCTATCTGGGCAGAAGAGGAGATCCGGACCGGTAGACATCTTCATCCAAGCGGCATCTTCTATCTTCTTCCATCCGATGACGAGCGGCGTGGATCCATCCTCTTCTTCCGAAGTCCTAAAACATAATGAAGGTTCCTTTAAGGGACGTCATCCAAGATGACGTCCCTCGAATTCCGATTGGCTGATAGGATTCTATCAGCCAATCGGAATTAAGGTAGGAAAATTCTGATTGTCTGATGGAATCAGCCAATCAGATTCAAGTTCAATCCGATTGGCTGATCCAATCAGCCAATCAGATTGAGCTTGCATTCTATTAGCTGTTCCGATCAGCCAATAGAATGCGATCTCCTCTTCTGCCCGGATAGGATGAAGACTTCTGCCCGAAGATGGACTTCTTCAGCCGCCGCTTGGATCAAGACTTCAGCCGGAGGATGGACGTCTTCAGCCCCCGCTTGGGCTTGGATCAAGACATCAGGTAAGGTAAAATAGCTTTTCGATTTTAATTTTAGAATAGGGTAGGGCATTTTTTTATTTTGGGGTGCTTTGTTATTTTATTAGGGGGCTTAGAGTAGGTGTAATTAGCTTAAAATTGTTGTAATATTTTTCTAATGTTTGTAAATATTTTTTTATTTTTTGTAACTTAGTTCTTTTTTATTTTTTGTACTTTAGTTAGTTTATTTAATTGTATTTATCTGTAGGTATTGTATTTAATTAATTTATTGATAGTGTAGTGTTAGGTTTAATTGTAGATAATTGTAGGTATTTTATTTAATTAATTTATTGATAGTGTAGTGTTAGGTTTAATTGTAACAGGTTAGGATTTATTTTACTGGTAATTTTGTAATTATTTTAACTAGGTAACTATTAAATAGTTATTAACTATTTAATAGCTATTGTACCTGGTTAAAATAAATACAATGTTGCCTGTAAAATAAATATTAATTCTAAAATAGCTACAATATAATTATTCGTTATATTGTAGCTATATTAGGGTTTATTTTACAGTATTTAGCTTTAAATAGGAATAATTTATTAAATAAGAGTTAATTTATTTCGTTAGATTTAAATTATATTTAACTTAGGGGGTGTTAGGGTTAGACTTAGCTTTTGGGGTTAATATATTTAATAGAGTAGCGGTGAGGTCCGGTCGGCAGATTAGGGGTTAATACTTGAAGTTAGGTGTCGCCGATGTTAGGGAGGGCAGATTAGGGGTTAATACTATTTATTATAGGGTTATTGAGGCGGGAGTGAGGCGGATTAGGGGTTAATAACTTTATTATAATAGCGGTGAGGTCCGGTCGGAAGATTAGGGGTTAATTATTGTAGGTAGCTGGTGGCGACGTTTGGGGGGGGCAGATTAGGGGGTGATAAATATAATATATGGGTCGGCGTTGTTAGGGGAAGCAGATTAGGGGTACATAGGGATAACGTAGGTTGCGGCGGTGTGCAGAGCGGCAGATTAGGGGTTAATAATAATATGCAGGGGTCAGCGATAGCGGGGGTGGCAGATTAGGGGTTAATTAGTGTAAGGTTAGGGGTGTTTAGACTCGGGGTACATGTTAGGGTGTTAGGTGCAGACTTAGGAAGTGTTTTCCCATAGGAAACAATGGGGCTGCGTTAGGAGCTGAACGCTGCTTTTTTGCAGGTGTTAGGTTTTTTTTCAGCTCAAACTGCCCCATTGTTTCCTATGAGGGAATCGTGCACGAGCACGTTTTTGAAGCTGGCCGTGTCCGTAAGCACCGCTGGTATTTAGAGTTGCAGTGGCGGTAAATTATGCTCTACGCTCCCTTTTTGGAGCCTAACGCAGCCCTTCTGTGAACTCTAAATACCAGCGGTATTTAAAAGGTGCGGGGGAAAAAAAGCCAGCGTTAGCTACGCGGGTCGTTACCGACAAAACTCTAAATCTAGCCGATTGTTTATCTAAACATTTCTCATTGGTTGTTGTTGTGTAGAGCGGTGAAAATGGAGAAATAAAAAATGCACATGTGACTCCAGGGTATGTGCACTTTTCCTTTCTTGACCCCAATGTGACTAATGTATCCATAATTTATTACCTGCATGGATTACTTATAGAAACACACCACAGATAGAATGATTTGTGATGCTATATGTCTCTGCAAACAAATGGCTAGATTACGAGTTGTGTGTTAGGGTAAAAAAGCAGCGTTAAGAGGTCCTAACGCTGCTTTTTTACGTCTGCTGGTATTACGAGTCTTGCAGGTTTAGGGGCACCGCACACTTCTTTGGTCTTATCGAAAAACGACTTATGTAAACTTTGTAAAGTCTTTTTTCTATGGGACTTCCATAGTGCCGGTATTACGAGTCTGTCCTGGGAGGCCAAAAAGTGAGCGGTACACCGTACCCCTTCAAGAGTCCTAACGCATTTAAAAGTCAGTAGTTAGGAGTTTTATGGTACAACGCCGTAACATAAAACTCATAACTAAAGTGCTAAAAAGTGCACTAACACCCATAAACTACCTATTAACCCCTAAACCAAGGCCCTCCCGCATCGCAAACACTATAATAAAATTTTTAACCCCAATCTGCCGCTCCGGACACCGCCACCACATACATTATATTTATGAACCCCTAATCTGCTGCCCCCAACATCACTGACACCTACATTATATTTATTAACTCCTAATCTGCCGCCCCCAATGTCGCTGCAGCCTACCTACACTTTTTAAGCCCTAATCTGCCGCCCCCAATGTCGCCCCAACAATAATAAACATATTAACCACTAAACTGCCGCACTCCCGCCTCACAAACATTAATTAAATATTATTAACCCCTAATCTGCCGGCCCTAACATCGCCGCCACCTACCTACATTTATTAACCCCTAATCTGCCGCCCCCAACGTCGCTGCCAGTATATTAAAGCTATTAACCATTAAAACTTAATTCTAACCCTAAACCTAACACCCACTAACTTAAATATAATTTAAATAAATCTAAATAAATATTATTTCCTATCATTAACTAAATTATTCCTTTTTAAAACTAAATACTTACCTATAAAATAAACCCTAAGCTAGCTACAATATAACTAATAGTTACATTGTAGCTAGCTTAGGGTTTATTTTTATTTTACAGGCAAGTTTGTATTTATTTTAACTAGGTAGAATAGTTATTAAATAGTTATTAACTATTTAATAACTACCTAGCTAAAATAAAGACAAATTTACCTGTAAAATAAAACCTAACCTAAGTTACACTAAAACCTAACACTACACTATAATTAAATAAATTACCTAAATTAAATTAAATTAGCTAAAGTACAAAAAACAAACAAACAAACACTAAATTACAGAACATAATAAACAAATTACAGATATTTAAACTAATTACACCTAATCTAATAGCCCTATTAAAATAAAAAAAGCCCCCCCCCCAAAAAAAAACTTGCCTAAACTAAACTACCAATAGCCGTAAAAAGGGCTTTTTGAGGGGCATTGCCCCAAAGTAATCAGCTCTTTTACCTGTTAAAAAAATACAAACAACCCCCCAACAGTAAAACCCACCACCCACATAACCCCCCATATAAAATACTATCTAAAAAAACCTAAGCTCCCCATTGCCCTGAAAAGTGCATTTGGATGGGCATTGCCCTTAAAAGGGCAGTGAGCTCTTTTGCCGCCCAAACCCTAACCTAAAAATAAAACTCACCCAATACACTCTTAAAAAAACCTAACACTAACACCCTGAAGATTGACTTACCAGGAGACATCTTCATCCAAGCCGCGCCGAAGTCCTCAACGAAGCCGGGAGAAGTCTTCATCCAAGCCGGGCGAAGTGGTCCTCCAGACGGGCAGATATCTTTATCCATCTTCTATCTTCATTCAGATGGCATCTTCTATCTTCATCCATCCTGCATGGAGCGGATCCATCTTCAAGACATCCGACGCGGAGCATCCTCTTCATCCGGAGTCTTCTTACTGAATGAAGGTACCTTTAAGTGACATCATCCAAGATGGCGTCCCTTAGATTCCGATTGGCTGATAGAATTCTTTCAGCCAATCAGAATTAAGGTAGAAATAATCCTATTGACTGATGCAATTGGAACAGCCAATAGAATGCGAGCTCAATCCTATTGGCTGATTGGTTCAGCCAATAGGATTGAACTTCAATCAAATTGGCTGATGGCATCAGCCAATAGGATTTTTTCTACCTAAATTCCGATTGGCTAATAGAATTCTATCAGCCAATCGGAATCTAAGGGACGCCATCTTGGATGACATCACTTAAAGGTACCTTCATTCAGTAAGAAGACTCCGGATGAATGATCCGCGTCGGATGTCTTGAAGATGGACCCGCTCCGCGCCGGATAGATGAAGATAGAAGATGCCGTCTGGATGAAGACTTCTGCCCGTCTGGAAGACCACTTCGCCCAGCTTGGATGAAGACTTCTACCGGCTTCGTTGAGGACTTCGGCGCGGCTTGGATGAAGACGTCTCCCGGTAAGTCGTTCTTCAGGGGGTTAGTGTTAGGTTTTTTAAGAGTGTATTGGGTGGGTTTTATTTTTAGGTTAGGGTTTGGGCGGCAAAAGAGCTAACTGCCCTTTTAAGGGCAATGCCCATCCTAATGCCCTTTTCAGGGCAATGGAGAGCTTAGGTATTTTTAGATAGTATTTTATTTGGGGGGTTGGTTGTGTGGGTGGTGGGTTTTACTGTTGGGGGGGTTGTTTGTATATTTATTATATTATATGTATTTATTTTAATAGGGCTATTAGATTAGGTGTAATTAGTTTAAATATCTGTAATTTGTTTATTATTTTCTGTAATTTAGTGTTTGTTTTTTTGTACTTTAGCTAATTTAATTTAATTTAGGTAATTGTATTTAATTTAGTTAATTTATTTAATTATATTGTAGTGTTAGGTGTTAGTGTAACTTAGGTTAGGTTTTATTTTACAGGTAAATTTGTATTTATTTTAGCTAGGTAGTTATTAAATAGTTAATAACTATTTAATAACTATTCTACCTAGTTAAAATAAATACAAACTTGCCTGTAAAATAAAAATAAACCCTAAGCTAGCTACAATGTAACTATTAGTTATATTGTAGCTAGCTTAGGGTTTATTTTATAGGTAAGTATTTAGTTTTAAATAGGAATAATTTAGTTAATGATAGGAATATTTATTTAGATTTATTTAAATTATATTTAAGTTAGTGGGTGTTAGGTTTAGGGTTAGACTTAGGTTTAGGGGTTAATAACTTTAATATAGTGGCAGCAACTTTGGGGGCGGCAGATTAGGGGTTAATAAATGTAAGTAGGTGGCGGCGATGTTAGGGCCAGCAGATTAAGGGTTAATAATATTCAACTAATGTTTGCGAAGCGGGAGTGCGGTGGTTTAGGGGTTAATATGTTTATTATAGTGGCAGTGACGTTGGGGGCGGCAGATTAGGGGATAATAAATATAATGTAGGTGTCGACGATGTTAGGGGCAGCAGATTAGGGGTTCATAACTATAATGTAAGTGACGGCGGTGTCTGGAGCGGCAGATTAGGGGTTAATAATATAATGTAGGTGTCGGCGATGTCGGGGCCGGCAGATCAGTGGTTAATAAGTGTAAGATTAGGGGTGTTTAGACTCGGGGTTCATGTTAGGGTGTTAGGTGTAGACATAACTTTTATTTCCCCATAGGAATCAATGGGGCTGCGTTACTGAGTTTTACGCTGCTTTTTTGCAGGTGTTAGACTTTTTTTCAGCTGGCTCTCCCCGTTGATTCTTATGGGGAAATCGTGAACGAGCACGTACGACCAGCTCACCGCTGACTTAAGCAGCGCTGTTATTGGAGTGCGGTAATGAGCAAAATTGTGCTCAACGCTCACTTCTTGTCTTTTAACGACGAGTTTCTGAAAACTCGTAATACCAGCGCTGCAGGTAAGTGAGCGGTGAGGGAAAACTGCTCGTTAGCACTGCATAGCCTCTAACGCAAAACTCGTAATCTAGGTGATAGATTCTTGTAGCAACATAAAGGAAAATGATCAAAGATGGTCAAGTTTTTGGTTTAACATAAGTGAACTATATTGAGATGCATTAATTTGGTCACTTGATATGCTGTGACTTCAGGAAGACTACTGAAGACAAGAAGTCTTATCAAGAATGTCTTTTTGAGTTTAATGGATACTAAGAGATACAGCTCAATTTTTTTAAATGTTTTATGTATTTCTACATAATAATATTACTTCTTAATGGAGTACCTAATTAGCAATATTATCTTTGCCAAATTGCTTTAAATCTTCAAAGCACTTTAATCAGAAAAAAAATCAATGCAATAATTACTGGCAAAACAATATCTAAATGAAAATACTCCTCTAACTCGTTTACTTTAATAAAAAAACAACAATGCAATGTATTTTAATATAATGCATTACCTATGCTTTGGGCTCGCTAAGCTATAGACAGCACAAAAGTGAATATAGCTCAGACCTTCAAACAGAAATGTATATACAGTATATATACATTATATATATATATATATATATATATATATATATATATATATATATATATATATATAGATCTGGAGGAAACATACACCTAGATTACAAGTTTTGGCTATAGAGGGTGCGAAAAAAAATGCAACAAAGTTGCGATATTTCACCCTCCATAGCGCTGCCATTACGAGTTTTGAAAAAAACGCCTTGTGCGTGCGATATGGTTGCATTAAGCTCCATACCGCACAAAATACAAGCGCTGCTTTGACGTGCTTGTGCATGCTTTCCCCATAGACATCAATGGGGAGAGTGTTAGAAAAAAACCTAACACCTGCAATTGCGGAATAAAAAGCTCCGTAACGCAACCCCATTGATGTCTATGGGGAAAAAAGTTACGTTTAAACCTAGCACCCTAACATAAACCCCACATCTAAACACCCCTAATCTGCTGCCCCCGAAATCGCCGACACCTACATAAACTTATTAACCCCTAATCTGCTGCCACCAAAATAAATCTATTAACCGCTAATCTGCCGCTCCCAATATCGCCGCCACTATATTAAAGTTATTAACCCCTACTCCCCCACACCCCAACATGGCCCACACTATAATAAAGATATTAACCCCTATTCCGCCGCTCCACCGACATCGTGAGGATGCTCCGAGCTGGATGTCTTCAGGATGGCGCTGCTCTGCTCTGCTCCACCGGGATGAAGATAGAAGATGCCTTCTGGATGAAGATAGAAGACAAAGATGAAGACCCCGCTGCCTGGATGAAGATAGAAGATGCCTACTGGATGAAGATAGTAGACAAAGATGAAGACCTCGCTGCCTGGATGAAGATAGAAGATGCCTTCTGGATGAAGATAGAAGACGAAGATGAAGACCTCGCTGCCTGGATGAAGACTTCTCGCCGCCTGGATGATCATCGGGGGTTAGTGTTAGGTTTTTTAAACTTTTTTTGGGTGGGTTTTTTTTTAGATTAGGGTTTGGGCTGAATGCCCTTTTAAGGGCAAGAAAAAGAGCTGAATACCCTTTTAAGGGCAATGCCCATACAAATACCCTTTTCAGGACAATGGGTAGCTTAGGTTTTTTTTTACAGTTTATTTAGTGGTAGCGATGTCGGGGAGCGGTGGAATAGGGGTTAATATCTTTATTATAGTGTGGACAATGTTGGGGTGCGGGGGGAATAGGGGTTAATAACTTTAGTATAGTGGCAACGATGTCGGGGAGCGGTGGAGTAGGGGTTAATAAATTTTATTAGTGGTGGCGATGTCTGGAGCGGCAGATTATGGGTTAATAAATTTAATTTAGTGTTTGTGATGCGGGGGGCCTTGGTTTAGGGGTTAATAGATAGTTTATGGGTGTAAGTGTACTTTGTAACAGTTTAGTTATGAGTTTTGTGTAACAGTTTTGTTGCGTAAAACTCATAACTAAAAGGCTTGCAGTATAGCTATACCGACAAGACTCGTAATGGCTGCGTTGCTGTTTTAATGCTGAAATTGCCATTTTTTCAGCGTTAAAACATGAACGCAAAACTCGTAATCTAGGTGTATATTTGTTTAGATAAATGGAAATAAATAAATGATTATATAAAACCAATAATTGATTATATGTACTCTTCTGGATTTTTTTATCCTAGAATTCTATGACTTGTCATTACTCTCCCTTCTTTCTCTTCATTACCTTCTATTCCATATTTTAGACTCCTCAGATTGTGCGTAGTTAAAGGGACATAATACTCATATGCTAAATCACTTGAAAGTGATGCAGTATAACTGTAAAAAGCCAACATGAAAATATCACCTGAGCATCTCTATGTAAAAAGTGAAGATCAAAGAATGTCTTCAGATCACCAGAGTATGTGCTGTGTGAACAGTTATACTTCAGCAGCTGTCCGGCTGCAAGTTGAATAACAGGTGCTTTTGCCTATTGAAAATGCCAACTATACTGAAAATTGCATTACAACAAGAAGCAGGATATGCAATCACACTTCTAGGGCGCGATCCGATATAGATCGCAGTTTGCGGCGCAAGCGAGGGAACCGGCGTCGCCCGCAGTTTCAGCTCGCAACTCGAGCTATCCCATATAAGTCGCCGTCAGATGCTAACATGCCGTAAGTCTGACAAACCAGCGATTTCCAGAAATCTGCGTAAGTGCAAATTTCTGGCGTCGCCAGTGACTTGCGGCACGTTAGAAACTGCCGGCGCCTATAAAACCTGACTAAAGTCTAAAACACCCGCACTGTCTAACACGCCTCCCTAACATAGCCCGACAAGTCTAACACGCCCCCACTAAGCCAAATTTCCACCACTCGAGAGAATACTCATATCACTAATCTTAATATCCACCTATGAATATCATGAACATCAGACATAATTTAATCAAAAATCAAAAACAATAAAGTTAAGCAACACTTTAAATAATAATAAGGATAAAATGAATCTAATTAATTCCACCGATTTGTTCCAAATATACCTCAAGACCCAAACCATTTAATACAGTATATGCACCTATACCCACTGAAAGTTCCATCTATCTATTAATTTCATAGTGCTTAGCCAAAGAGACTTCAACAATCTAGCACATCATGCAGAAATGAATACAACATAAATTAATTGATTTCACTAAGCAATAACGGACTAGAAGTGTAATAAAAGAAATCAATTTGAATTGATCTCAAATAAACTGATTTAACAAATTTAACCTCCAAATAAATTTATACTTAACTTTTCACATCATAACGTTTATCATCATATGATCGACAAATATCTGCATCCGTCAATATAGGTCTAATCTATTTTCAGACATAAACACCATCTTGGTCCCATAACTGTTTTATTTTACCAACAAAATATTATTTTTATTATTTTTTATTTTTACTTTATTTTATTTTATTTTGATGTACTAAGGTCAAATTGATTATATATAAATGTGAGATTATATATCAATATGAGATAAGATCAGGATATACCAAAATAACTGTTCCTATGAAATTGTAACTGTTCCTATGAAATTGTAATTGCATCTAAACTGAGACAACAACATAGTAAAATTTCAACCAATGGGAGAATGGACCAGAGGTTCAAATAAGACCGCCAAACTGAAGTGGAGCATTATGTATGAAAAAGGCTGCAGTTGACAGCCGAAACGCATCCAGACGTACTGCTCCAAAAACTCAAGACTTTATTCCAACTTGTTCATCGGCACTAAATCACATCCAGCAGCTCTACACTAAAGATCAAGACAAGGAAGTAGAACCGCTATCGGAACAAAATTATGTAAGGTACAAGGAACGAGGACCGCTAACAAAGAGAGACCAAAAAAACAAGTCAGAACTCTACTATAGTGTGAACCCTCCTGTACCACAAAAAACCCCCCTCATTTTGTTCCAAATACTAAAAAAGAAAAGGCTACACAGAAACCAAGAAGCTCATAACACAGCTCAAAACATCGTACAGTTTGACACTTGTGGATACTTCTCTAATCGAACCGCTCAACAAAAGTAAATTAGAGAACAAAGTCAGACAACATCCAACTAAGTAATTAGAAAGAACAAAGAGAGGATTGTATTTTTGCACAATAAAATACACTTGAAAGACTGTGGAAGACCCCCTGGTGGGTCCTTCAACAAAGGATACACAAGATCGTAACCTCCACATCATCAAAAAAAGATCACAACTAAAGCAACAAACTCTGGATACTATTACCACACTAACCCTCTGGATACTATTATAAGAGACCCCCTGGTGGGTTTCCAGGAATAAAAAAGTTTGCCTCAACGAACAGGATCTACAGAATAACTATACCGGTATAGTACAACAATCTTGAACATTTTTTTGTCCTTTTTTAAGGTACTTTTTAAAACAATTTTTTCAAGCCCCGGGCGACTGCACTTTTGCATACTCTTCTATTTCGTGTATTCTATATATATCATCATATGCAGGATTCTACATATAAACTGTAAATCCCATTTTTCGCTCTAGTTAATAATACAACATACACATTTCTAGGATCGTTGTATATATTTCTAGGATCGTTGTATATATTTTAGATAAATCATATTTTAGATAAATCCTATTTCTAACTGTTTTGTTATTGATTACATTTTAATTCCGGATCCGGTCAAACAATAGGTAGTTCTAGCTTTTAATGTTCGTACTGTATTTTACTGTATGCATGTATTTATAAAGTTACCCTGAATAAATTCTTATATATTATCTACTAAATATCAGATATCTGTCTTTCATATAACGGATTGAAATTATTATACTTCTAGTAAATTTAAACTTCTAGTAAATTCATACTTACAATTTTTACTTACATTTGTTTTACATTTGTTTTACACAGTATCAAATAATCATCTTAACATAGTATCAAACACCAGGCAAGATTTAGACTGAGTAGATCTGGTTCAGAGCTACTCCAGTCGCACTACAAACTATACAAATACCCCCATAACACGCCTCCCTAACATAGCCCGCACTGTCTAACCCTCTATCCGCTATCCCCCCTCACTATCCTAACAATAAAAAAGCTATTAACCCCTAAACCGCCGCTCCCGTACCCCGCCGCCAGCTATATTATATCTATAACCCCCTAAAGTGAGCCCCTAAGACCGCCGCCATCTATATTAAAATTATTAACCCCCAATGTAAGCCCCTTACACCGCCGCCATCTCTATTAAAATGATTAACCCCTAATTTAATCTACCTACCCCGCCGCCAGCTATATTATCTATGTTAACCCTAAGTATATTATAGTTAATATAGGTATTACATTATATATATTAACTATATTAACCCTAATTATATTAGGGTTAATATAGTTAATATAGTTACTATAGTATTTATATTAACTATATTAACTCTATCTAACCCTAACACCCCTAACTAAATTTATATTAAATTAATCTAATTCATTTATAAACTAAAATATTCCTATTTAAATCTAAATACTTACCTATAAAATAAACCCTAAGATAGCTACAATATAATTAATAATTACATTGTAGCTATGTTAGGGTTAATATTTATTTTACAGGTAAATTGTTAATTATTTTAACTAGGTATAATAGCTATTAAATAGTTATTAACTATTTAATATCTACCTAGTTAAAATAATTACCCAATTACCTGTAAAATAAATCCTAACCTAAGTTACAAATACACCTACACTATCAATAAATTAAATCAACTACAAACATCTATCTAAAAATACAATTAAATTAACTAAACTAAATTACAAAAAAAAACAAACACTAAATTACAAAAAATAAAAAAAGATTACAAGATTTTTAAGCTAATTACACCTATTCTAAGCCCCCTAATAAAATAATAAACCCCCAAAATAAAAAAGATTCCCTGCCCTATTCTAAATTAAACAAATTTCAAAGCTCTTTACCTTACCAGCCCTTAAAAGGGCCTTTTGTGGGGCATGCCCCAAAGAATTCAGCTCTTTTGCATACAAATACAATACCCCCCCCCCATTACAACCCACCACCCACATACCCCTATTCTAAAACCACCCAAACCCCCCTTAAAAAAGCCTAACACTACCCCCCTGAAGATCTCCCTACCTTGTCTTCACCACACCGGGCCGAACTCCTGATCCGATCCGGGCGATGTCTTCCTCCAAGCGGCAAAGAAGAATTCTTCCTCCGGCGATGTCTTCCTCCAAGCGGCAAAGAAGAATTCTTCCTCCGGCGACGTCTTCCTCCAAGCGGCAGCAAAGTCTTCATTCTTCCGGCGGCATCTTCAATCTTCTTTCTTCGCTCCGCCGCTGCGGAGCATCCATCCCGGCCGACTACTGAACTTGGAATGAGGTACCTTTAAATGACGTCATCCAAGATGGCGTCCGCCGAATTCCGATTGGCTGTTAGGATTCTATCAGCCAATCGGAATTAAGTTAAAAAAATCTGATTGGCTGATTGAATCAGCCAATCAGATTGAGCTTGCATTCTATTGGCTGATCGGAACAGCCAATAGAATGCAAGCTCAATCTGATTGGCTGATTGGATCAGCCAATCAGATTGAACTTGAATCTGATTGGCTGATTCAATCAGCCAATCAGATTTTTTTAACTTAATTCCGATTGGCTGATAGAATCCTATCAGCCAATCGGAATTCGGCGAACGCCATCTTGGATGACGTCATTTAAAGGTACCTCATTCCAAGTTCAGTAGTCGGCCGGGATGGATGCTCCGCAGCGGCGGAGCGAAGAAAGAAGATTGAAGATGCCGCCGGAAGAATGAAGACTTTGCTGCCGCTTGGAGGAAGACGTCGCCGGAGGAAGAATTCTTCTTTGCCGCTTGGAGGAAGACATCGCCGGAGGAAGAATTCTTCTTTGCCGCTTGGAGGAAGACATCGCCCGGATCGGATCAGGAGTTCGGCCCGGTGTGGTGAAGACAAGGTAGGGAGATCTTCAGGGGGGTAGTGTTAGGCTTTTTTAAGGGGGGTTTGGGTGGTTTTAGAATAGGGGTATGTGGGTGGTGGGTTGTAATGGGGGGGTATTGTATTTGTATGCAAAAGAGCTGAATTCTTTGGGGCATGCCCCACAAAAGGCCCTTTTAAGGGCTGGTAAGGTAAAGAGCTTTGAAATTTGTTTAATTTAGAATAGGGCAGGGAATTTTTTTTATTTTGGGGGTTTATTATTTTATTAGGGGGCTTAGAATAGGTGTAATTAGCTTAAAAATCTTTTAATCTTTTTTTATTTTTTGTAATTTAGTGTTTGTTTTTTTTTGTAATTTAGTTTAGTTAATTTAATTGTATTTTTAGATAGATGTTTGTAGTTGATTTAATTTATTGATAGTGTAGGTGTATTTGTAACTTAGGTTAGGATTTATTTTACAGGTAATTGGGTAATTATTTTAACTAGGTAGATATTAAATAGTTAATAACTATTTAATATCTATTATACCTACTTAAAATAATTAACAATTTACCTGTAAAATAAATATTAACCCTAACATAGCTACAATGTAATTATTAATTATATTGTAGCTATCTTAGGGTTTATTTTATAGGTAAGTATTTAGATTTAAATAGGAATATTTTAGTTTATAAATGAATTAGATTAATTTAATATAAATTTAGTTAGGGGTGTTAGGGTTAGATAGAGTTAATATAGTTAATATAAATACTATATTAACTATATTAACTATATTAACCCTAATATAATTAGGGTTAATATAGTTAATATATATAATGTAATACCTATATTAACTATAATATACTTAGGGTTAATATAGATAATATAGCTGGCGGCGGGGTAGGTAGATTAAATAAGGGGTTAATCATTTTAATAGAGATGGCGGCGGTGTAAGGGGCTTACATTAGGGGTTAATAATATTAATATAGCTGGCGGCGGTATAGGGGGATTAGATTAGGGGTTAATAATTTTTATATAGGTGGCGGCGGTGTAAGGGGTCAGATTAGGGGATAGATAAGGTAGATGACAGTGGTGTAAGGGGTTCTAATTAGGGGATAGATAAGGTAGATGGCGGCGGTTTTAGGGGCTCACAGTAGGGGGTTAGTTTATGTAGATGGCGGCGGGGTCCGGGAGCGGCGGTTTAGGGGTTAATAACTTTATTAGGGATTTCGGGGGGGGGGATCGCGGTTGACAGGTAGATAGACATTGCGAATGCGTTAGGTGTTAGGTTTATTTTAGCAGATCGCGGTTGACAGGGAGATAGACATTGCGCATGCGTTAGGTGTTAGGTTTATTTTAGCAGATCGCGGGTGACAGGGAGATAGACATTGCGCATGCGTTAGGTGTTAGGTTTATTTTAGCTGCCAGTTTAGGGAGTTACGGGGCTCCAATAGTCAGCGTGTGGCGAGGTGAAAATGGAGTAAGTTTTCTCCATTTTCGCCACGTAAGTCCTTACGCTGCATATTGGATACCAAACTGCGCGGGTTTGGTATACCTGCCTATAGCCCAAAAAACTACGGGCGACGGCAGAAATATACGCGCGTAACTTCTAGGTTACGCCGTATATAGGATACCAAACCCACGCAAATATTGGCGTCGCCGGCTTTTGCGGGCGACGATTTTTATCGGATGGACCCCCTAGTGGGAGTTGAAAAGAAAGGTACTAAAATGTTAATTTTCCATTGCTCTCGCTAAGTATTGGTATTTGTGTATACTATACAGTGAGAGAGAAGATATTGATTGCTCAGTGTGTGTATGTATATGTATATATGCATAGATAGATAGATAGATAAGATAATGAGATATGTGCTTCCTGCAAGCTCAGCTGATTTAATTGAGACTTTCTAGATCCATAAACTGGGTAGGTCGGAACCTGGAGGACTTAAATGGATACCAATTAAAATAATTAAATTTTTTAAGTTAATTTATGTTTATTTAGGATAGTATGCAGCTACATATTTTTAAATATTTTTAAAAAGTGCATTTCTATGTAAGTAATGCATCAAGTATTTTATACATGATAAATTATCTAAATCCTCAGCATAAAAATGCACACGTATATTGATGTTATACATTTTTTTATAGAAATTATGTAATTTTAGCAACTAGTTGATTATTTTATGAACTTAAAAGATTTTATACACATTTTATATTTTTTTTTTCTTTTTTTTTTAATTTTTTATTATAAACGTGAAAACAATACATACACTTAAAAAGAGTACACAAAGAATTCCATAACAGACCTTAAGTGTTCTTAAAATATCGATATAACCTTTTAACAACATACACTAGACAACAACTACCCCTACATACTAAAGGAAAAGAAAAAAGAGAAAGAGAAAAAAAAAAAAAGAAAGGGGGAGGGGTTCCCAACTTCCGCCCCCCTATCCCCTCCCAACCCTAGTACACTTAAGTACCAGGTTGAGATGGAGGGTTCCTATATTTAAATTCTTCCCAATAGAAGCGGATCTTCTGAAAGACCTCTTCTCTATTAGTTTTTAGATAAGTATATTCTTCCATCATTAGTAATTCATTAATTCTAGTGAGTAAGATTTCCTTATCCGGGATATTTGTTTTTTTCAAATTTCTGGCCAATAAGGATTTAGTTCCATTTAATACATATGTTATAAGTTTAGCTCTTGCTTTACAAATATCTTTAATGGGTTTGTTTAATAGGGCTGTGAAGATATCCAGCTGAAAATCTTCTTTCCCACTAATCTGCTGGATGCATTTTGAAATTATTCCCCACACAATTTTCACCCTAGGGCACTCCCACCATATATGTTGCATATTCCCTATCCCCCCACACCCTCTCCAGCAAAAGTTGGAAGCATTTGGGTATATACTATGCAGTCTAGCCGGTGTAAGGTACCATCTAGTAAGTATTTTGTAATTTAGCTCCTGGATGTTAGACGAGGATGACGTTCTAGCTACCTTATCACAGATGGACCGCCAAGCTGACTCCTCCAGTTGTATCCCTGTCTCTGCTTCCCATTTTTGCATATATCTATGTTTTATAAACTCTGCTGAAGTATTAAGGAGTTTATAACTAAATGAAATTGTACTTCTAATTGGAATTTCATTATGACATGCTTTTTCAAATAACGTTAATTGCCTAGTCAAATTTGCTTTGTCTGGATGTCATGTCACAAAATTCTGTAATTGTAGATATTTTAACCAATTTCCATAGGTACCGTCAGCCAATTTCCCCAGTTCCTGTTTGGGTTTAAGCTTCCCATTATCTATAAATTGGCACAGCAGTAAAGATTGGTGTAGTTTATGTTGGCTAAAGAGGCTGGGTATATGCCCCCCCTGAAATTCCGGGTTGTTTGTAATCGGGAGTAAAGGTGAAAGGGTAGTTGAGATAGAGGGACATTCTTTTATGATTTTACTCCAATTCATAAAGATATGCTTAATCATTGGGAACTGCATAATTTTTAAGGGTCTTCCCTCTGGTGGAGTCCATATTCATTTTTTCATTGGTAGGGATGGTATTAAATTATTCTCTAATTGTACCCACGCTTTGTTCTTACAATTTATATGCCAATCTAGTATCCTTTGTAATATAACTGCTCTATGGTAATTCCTAATGTTTGGTACTCCTAGCCCCCCATCTTTCCTTGCCCGGTAAAGAATAGAAGCCTTAATTCTTGGTTTAATTTGGTTCCAAATAAAAGAGTTAATAATTTTCTGAAGATTAGCGCAAAAAGTATGAGGGATATTAATGGGAATAGTCTGAAATATATATAAAATACGTGGGAGCAAATTCATTTTTACTAAATGTATTCGCCCCAACCAAGATATTCTTTTCTGCCTCCAGGAACCAAGCTCGGTTTGGAGCTTAGACATTAAATTCACATAATTATCTAAATAAAGCTGTGCATCTTCTGTTGATAGTTGAACCCCCAGATATTTTAAGGAAGATTCTTTCCATACAAATGAATTACCTATTTTGCATTCATGGTATTCTCTTAATGGGATTGCATACTTAAGAGCTTCTGATTTATTCTTATTAATGAGAAAGTTTGAATAATTCCCAAATTCTTGTAGTATCCCGTCCAAGTTTTTAATGGACCATGCCGGATCCGTTAATATTAATAGCACGTCGTCAGCATACAACGAAATCTTATATTCTTGTTCCCCTATTTTAATACCTTTAATGTTTCTCTCTGCCCGGATTTTGGTTGCTAATATTTCCATGGAGAGAACAAATAATAAGGGAGACAGGGGGCAACCTTGTCTTGTGCCATTTGTAATCATAAGAGGGTCTGAGAGCACACCATTAACTTTTACTTTAGCCGATGGTAGGGTATATAAATGAAAAATACGTTGTATAATTTTCTCCCGAAGCCAAATTTGCTGAGTGTTATTCGCAGAAAGGACCAGTCTAGCCGGTCAAAAGCCTTCTCTGCGTCCAACGATAACGTAACCAGGGGTATCTTATGGATTTTTGCGTATTTTATTAGATATAATGCTTTAATGGTGTTATCTCTTGCCTCTCTACACGGTACGAAACCAACCTGATCTATATTAATGATTTCTGGTAAAATTTAGTTTATTCTGTTTGCTATGAGTTTGGCGTAAATTTTAACGTCGTTGTTCAATAATGATATAGGCCTGTAGCTAGCTGGTAATTCAGGATCTTTTCCTGGTTTATGCAATACAATTATCTTAGCTTCAAGCATCTCCTTTGCTAAAAGGGGTTCTGTACTTAACGAGTTAAAATAGAGTAGAAGTTTTGGTGCCAGCGTCTCATTATATGTTTTATAATAGTTTGAGCTAAATCCGTCTATTCCTGGACTTTTCCCTAGAGCAAATTTTTTAATGGTCTGAATTATCTCTTGCAGACTAAATGGTTCTTCTAGCATCTTTTTTTGAGACTCTGATATAGTAGGAACCTTTATTCCATTGATATAATTAGCTTTTGTCTATTTGAGAGTTTCTGGATTTATTTTGTGGACCCAAGTTATATAATTGCTGATAATAATCCTGAAAAATCTTGGCAATATCCTGGCTCCCTGTCTTATTGTTACCTGATCCGTCCATAATTTTAGATACATAAGTTTGAAGGACTTTTCTTTTTTAAACGGCTCGTGCTAACAGTCTCCCGGCTTTATTACCCCCGTTAAAGAACACCTTTTTAAGTTGTAGGGCTCTACGTTGTACACCTTTATTCAAGAAAATATTCAAATTTTCTCACTCCGATTTAAGGGAATCTGATAACTGTTTGTTATATGGGTCATTCTTATGTTTATCTTCTGCCCTAGAAAGAGAGTCTAATAGATGTGTATATTGTTCTCTAGCTTGTCTATTAATTCTGGATTTATGTTTTATAAATTCTCCCCTTATTACCGCCTTATGTGTAACCCACCATGTACTTGGCGCAGTATCCTCTATAGAATTGGTCTCAAAATAGGTTTCAATAGATTTCAGTATGGACTGTCTTATCTGAAAGTCCTTCAGAAGATTATCGTCCAAACACCATTGATATGGGATTATTGGTTTTTGAGGCCAACTTAGCTTCAGGGAAATAAGAGAATGGTCCGACCATGTGATATTATGTATTTTGGCCTCTTGAACTAAAGTATAGCTATTTTGATCTATCCAGAAATAGTCAATGCGTGAATAAGATTTTTGTGGGGATGAATAAAATGTATAGTCTCTAATAGCTGGATGGAGCGTCCTCCATACATCCAACAGAGATAGGGAAAGAAGATTTGTCTTAACTGCTTTGATAATATGTTTGGATATATTACTTTTCCTTTTAGAACAATCTTCTACAGGCTCCATTGGTACATTAAAATCCCCCCCTATGATTAAAGTACCTTTTTGAACATCCAATATCTTATTACATACTCTCTTAAAGAATAATTTCTGTCCTCTATTTGGCGCATATATATTCACCAGTGTAACTGGTCTATTATATAATAGACCCGCTAAGCAAATATACCTACCCTCTTCATCCCTGTCCATTTGAATAAGTTGAAATGGTGAATCTCTGTGAAACAAAATACAAACCCCATTTTTCTTTACACTATTAGAACTCTGATATATAGTTGGATAATAATTGTTTGTGAAATTAGGTTCTTTATTTTTATTAAAATGGGATTCTTGGACAAAAATGATATCTCCCTTTTCTTTATAAAACTATGTAGGGCCTTATTTCGTTTCTGTGCATTATTAAGACCCTTAACATTTTGTGATAATAAACAAATCTCTCTTTTATCTATTTTCATACTTTATTGAATAAAAGTTTCTAAGTGATACATGGCACAGAAAATGAAGGATTGGGACCAGGTAGCGGAAACCAGGAAAGGGGGGGAGGGAAAAAGGAGCAAAAAAAAAAAAAAACCCCGCAGCCCAACACAACACCCCCATTCATACCCTACAAAAAACACAAATTCAGGGAAAATTAAACCGACAGATGGTTTCCCCCTAATGGCAATTATATCTTAGTTTACAATAATTAAAGATATTATACCCCCAAAAAGATCCTTGTTAGATAGGGCCCGCATGCTCCTTTCCTTCCCTATTGAATTTAACGAGTTTTCTCTATACCAAACTGACTTCCTTGATATGTAACTAATTCATAGACATACACACCTTCTTAATTAATTGTTAAATTCCACCTTAGAAATACTAATAGATAAATACCATAGAAAAAGAGAAGAAGAAAAAAAAAAGAAAAAAAAAATTTCGGCCTAAGTACAAAAATGCACAAAAAGCTTGTGGAATCCATACGTTATTAGAAATGCTTTAAGTGACACTTAAATATGTAATTCACCAAAAGTGATAGCAAACACAGAAAAAAAAAAAGGGGGAAAAAAAAAGGGAAAAGGGGTTAAGGTGTCATATTTAAATGAAAACACAAATACCCTAAACCATTCTTTTCTTGGTATACTACCATATTACATTTGTCTTCAATCAGCATACTAAAAAAGTGACTCTTAAATAATAACCTCTAATTGGATGGAAAGGGAGAGAAAAAAAAAAATTCCAAGCCCATATTCCTGTGCAAAAAAACAAAAATTCCCCTCCTTACCCATTCCTTCATAATAGAAAAGGGGGAGGGGGGTCATACTTAATTACTAGCTTAAAATCTCAAAACTCCATCTTTTCTCAAAGACTTAACGTGACCTTTAAGTGTAAACATTTCCAAGTGTAATCCTCTTATACAAAAAAAAAAATCCCCAAACCTATTCCTGTGCAAAAAACAAAAATTCCCCTCTTTACCCCTCCTTCTACAATTGAATAAGGGGAGAGGGGTCATACTTAATTACAAGCTTAAATTCTCAAAACCACATCTTTCCTTAGAAACCTAACGTGACCTTTAAATATAAAAATTACCAAGTGTATTCCTTTTTTACGTAATAAATGTGATACACCCTAATAACAAAACAAAACAAAAAAACTCCTTCAAAGTTAAACAACCATAGTGCATTTATACTAAAAATGACTCATAAAAAATAACCTTTAACACACACATTCCTAGTTATACAACCATAGTGCATTTGTACTTAAAATGACTCTTAAATATTAACCTTCACTGAGAAAAAAAAACCAAAAAAAAAACCACAAGCCACTATTCATGTGCAACCAACAAAAATTCCCCTCCTTACCCTTCCCTTCTCTATAGAAAAGGGGGGAGAGGGGACATACTTGAAAATTTTCTCCATAATGTAAAAAGCAGTTAGGTGTAATCTATAATCTTAACATACTAACTATATATATGATTTTTTAACACCATAAGCCAGTGTTAAGTTCATACTCTCTCTACCTGAACCAACAGCCTTTATATATTAGAATTTGGTATTGTCTCTATGCAAGTATTAGAGATTGACTCTACTTCATTATTAGTCCTTTCCTGCTGCTTTCTCCTAATCGGAACTTTTATCCATTGATGTCCCCTTCCTTCCTGAATGGTACTAGGATTAGGCAAGTAGACCTCCTTCCTTTTCTCTTGATATTTGATGTTTCCAATGCTGGTATACTAATACCTAGAGTGGTGCAGAAAGTATTAAGGTCCTGCAACGAATGTAAAATTGCAAGTTTTCCATCCACTGTGGCCCTTAAACCAAAGGGAAATCCCCATCTGTATGGAATTTTCAGATTACTGAGATGTAGAGTGAGGAATTTTAACTCTTTTCTTTTTTGTAATGTCCTAGGACTTATATCGGAAAAGATTTGGATTTGCTGACCTTCAAACATAGTATTTGGATGTAGTCTGGCTGCCTGCGTAACAGCCTCTTTATCTTTGAAGTGTGCAAATTTGATTATTATGTCTCTAGGTGGATCTCCTTTCTTTAACCTAGGTTTTAAGGCTCTATGACACCGTTCCAATGTCTTATCTATGTATGCCTCATCCCCTGTCAGGGTATTAAAAAAACGTAGAAGATATTTTTCAAGGTCAGCTGGTGTTATGTCCTCTGATATCCCCCTTATCCTTACATTTGACCTCCTCTGCCTGTTCTCCATATCTTCTAACTGATTTTGTAAGGACATTATAACCTCTCCCTGTTGATGGATCTGTTGTGCCATACTGTCTGTGTGATTCACCCATGATTCTTTATCTTCTTCCAATTGGGCCACTCTATTCCCAATCTCCCCAATATCCTTTTTAATAACAGAAAATTCGTTTTTAATACAAAGTTTCACCTGACATTTCTTCCAGAAGAGTTTGAATATCTGCTTTTGTGGGTAAACCCTGTAAGTCTGCTTTAGTCAGCGGGGATATACTGGGTTCAGGAGTGTTAATGATTTTATTAGGTGACACATACTCTGAATAGTGATTCAATAAAGAAGAATCTGTGGCTTTAAAAAAAGAGTCCACTTTTGGAGCATGCGATGTATGGGATTTACCCCCTTTATCCTGTTTAGCTGATTTCTTAGTAGCCATTATAAACCCTTTTTATTTTCACACTCCTAGGGCTTGATGTATAACAACAGACTCTCTTTACCTTATTTTAAAGCACTTTTTAGCCTGTTGTGATAGCTCAGCTATGGTTGGGTTGTTAAATTATTACTCTGGGTTATATATAAGGCCTATAGTCCATGCAAATACCTGCCCAAAAAAACCCTTTATATCGCAAGTTGTCCTTGTATTAACAACCCTTCGTTACCACAGCGCTACACTGCTCCAACAAAAGAAGAAAAAATCAAAGAAAGCCAAAAGTTTACCTTTCCTTCCCCTTCAGCTCCAGTTCTACTTAGGAGACTGAACCTCTGATCCTTTATTGCTCCAGTATGCCGTCTTATACACAGTGTGCCACTAGTATCTCTTGCACCGGCTCACCTTTGATGGTCTTTGATACTCTGCCAAAAGCTAAGGTAAGAAACCAGCCACTACTCCTAGGGCACCAGGACCCGTGGAAGGCTTTCTAATTGTTCTATGGCTGGGCGTCCATGCACTTAGCTGGCTGTTAGGTACAAGCGCCATGAAACGCTGATTCCAATGCTCTGCCTCTGCTCCGGGCTATGTTCCTGTGCTCCACCCTCGGCACTCTCTTCTGCTGGAGTCCCGGATTCAGATCCCGCTGTCTTTACCCCCCTCCGGACTATGCCAGTTGTGATCTTGAGGCACGGCAAATAGACGCCCACACCTGTCCGGGTCCGACCCGGGGGTTCGCTACACCAGTGGCTAAAAGCGATCCGAAGCCTTAACCTCCGCCTGTGGAGTATACCTTCGGGGCTTGCTTCTTCATACGCCCACTCTCTTTCCACAATTTCCACAGGGGCTAAGGTACCGCTCAAGGCTTCCTCTGTGATAAGTGCACACAACACACCTCCGCCCTCCTTTTCGGCGTCTCACCCGGTATGGCGTGCAGGGGGATCTCACACAGGTAACAGAGAATCTTGTGTACAGGTATTTTCCTGATTGTGCCCTCCACCTTTTTTGGGGCATAGAAAGCTTTTTTATTGCCATTTAAGAGGACAGTTAAGCAGGAGCTCTAAAGGTGTGCGGTCATTCTCTACCTTGGCCGGCTCCGCCCCTGACATTTTATATTTTTTATTGTAAAGAACAAATTTGACCAGCAGATGATGATGTAACTAGCTATAACGAGACTCTAAACACCTTGAGATTGAAATAGAAAATGTTTAAATATGCACATTGCAACAGCTTCACAATATATTTTAATTATCCACCTATTCCTGCAATTTAAAGGGATACTGAACCCAAATTGTTTCTTTCATAATTCAGATAGAGCAGCAATTTTAAGCAACTTTCTAATTTACTCCTATTATCAATTTTTCTTCATTCTCTTCTATCTTTATTTGAAAAAAGCAGCAATCTAATCTAAGGAGCCGGACCATTTTTTGGTTCAGGACCCCGGACAGAACCAAAATTTGGCTGGCTCCTAAGCTTAAATTCTTGCCTTTTTAAATAAAGATAGCAAGAGAATGAAGAAAAATTGTAGATAGGAGTAAATTAGAAAGTTGCTTTAAATTGCCTGCTCTATCTGAATCATGAAAGAAAAAAAAAAGTGGATTTAGTATCCCTTTAAGAGTGACAAATGTGGGTTTTATAGTCCTACGAGCTCAAAAGGGCATATGGGAGGCTCCACAAGCCTAACCCTGCCACACATCTGTCCCTAATTGGCTTCAGCAGAGATGGGTAAAGAACATAATAACCATGGCTATCTGTGTCTTCTCCAGAAGTAAATATAGATTGACTTCTCCAAATAAGGCAAGTAGTGGGTGGAGATTGGCTACTTAAAAACAATTGCAGCAAACAAGGTGCCTTTTAACGCTCATGTAACATTTATTTAGTGTTTACTGTCACTTTCAAATGTTGTAAGTTATTCTGGAGGGGCATCTCTTGAGAAGGCAACCAGTAGAGGTTGGAAAACGCACTGAGGTTTTTGTCCAATTTGGGGGTTCTCTATGAACTGTATTTGCAACTCCATAAAAAAGCAGAGAATGGTCTGGTGGTGACACCACGCACAGTTGCACAGTTACAGAGTGAGACTGTAGCAGCTATTGAAACTGCCAGAGATATTTTTTTTTTATTAAGGTGACAAGATGTCACAGATTTTTCAGGAGAGTCCCAGATATAAAGACTCTGTCCCTAATTTCCTAGGAACAGTTTGGGACACCTGAATTTTGCTCCAGTGTGCCACATGGTCCCAAATTTGTCCCCCACTTTTGGCTGCACAACTGTACAGTTGGCCATTGTGGGAAAGTAGGCGTGGATTCAATTGTTTTTAAACAAAAATTTGCAGGTGGTTTGGCCTCTTGAATTCCTGTTCTAAATATATAGATGACTCAGGAGGAAAAGTAATGTGCTGTTACAGAGTGCAGTTAGGAGGTGGAGAGCACGTTAGGAGGAGAGAGGACCTTAGGACCATCCTGGACTTGGATTCTCGGAGGTATGAGCAGTGGGGTCATCCTCCACATTGTATATTATTTTTAAGCGACCCCACTCCTATCTCCCCCTCTGTATACTCTCTCTGCTCTCTCTCCTGTTTTTTTATTTGTTCATTTATGGTACCACCACCTCAACATTTATGAGGTGTCCTGAATTAGGGTTTGAGATGTCTAGAATGTGAATCTGGGAAACCTTGTCACCTTAGTTTTAATGCAAGCTATTTATTTATATACAATATTGTGACTCTCCTGTTCTCTACGTTTGCTGCAAGGTATTGTGTGGTTGTACAATTAACTCATTTGAAATGTGTCAGATAAACAGGAAATTGTTTTGAATGAGTAAATTCAACATATTAAATATTATTTGTTTGTGATATTAGTAAGAATTTTGCTACATATTTTTAATACAATTTGAAATGTCTATTAATAATATTTTTAATACATATCTTCATTATGAATTTAGTTTGTACTTGTAATACACTTTTTAATCTGCATATTTAAAGGGATATGAGACCCAAAATCTTTCCTTCATGATTCAGACAGAGCATATCATTTTAAACAACTTTCCAATTTACTTCTATTATCAAATTTGCTTTGTTCTCTTAGGCCTAGATTTGGAGTTCGGCGGTAAAAGGGCTGTTAACGCTCCGCGGGTTTTTTTCTGGCCGCACCATAAATTTAACTCTGGTATCGAGAGTTCAAACAAATGCTGCGTTAGGCTCCAAAAAAGGAGCGTAGAGCATATTTACCGCAAATGCAACTCTCGATACCAGAGTTGCTTACGGACGCGGCCGGCATCAAAAACGTGCTCGTGCACGATTCTCCCATAGGAAACAATGGGGCAGTTTGAGCTGAAAAAAAACCTAACACCTGCAAAAAAGCAGCGTTCAGCTCTTAACGCAGCCCCATTGTTTCCTATGGGGAAACACTTCCTACGTCTGCACCTAACACTCTAACATGTACCCCGAGTCTAAACACCCCTAACCTTACACTTATTAACCCCTAATCTGCCGCCCCCCGCTATCGCTGACCCCTGCATTACACTTTTAACCCCTAATCTGCCGCTCCGTAAACCGCCGCCACCTACGTTATCCCTATGTACCCCTAATCTGCTGCCCTAACATCGCCGACCCCTATGTTATATTTATTAACCCCTAATCTGCCCCCCACAACGTCGCCGACACCTGCCTACACTTATTAACCCCTAATCTGCCGAGCGGACCTGAGCGCTACTATAATAAAGTTATTAACCCCTAATCCGCCTCACTAACCCTATCATAAATAGTATTAACCCCTAATCTGCCCTCCCTAACATCGCCGACACCTACCTTCAATTATTAACCCCTAATCTGACGACCGGAGCTCACCGCTATTCTAATAAATGTATTAACCCCTAAAGCTAAGTCTAACCCTAACACTAACACCCCCCTAAGTTAAATATAATTTTTATCTAACGAAATAAATTAACTCTTATTAAATAAATAATTCCTATTTAAAGCTAAATACTTACCTGTAAAATAAATCCTAATATAGCTACAATATAAATTACATTTATATTATAGCTATTTTAGGATTAATATTTATTTTACAGGTAACTTTGTATTTATTTTAACCAGGTACAATAGCTATTAAATAGTTAAGAACTATTTAATAGTTACCTAGTTAAAATAATAACAAATTTACCTGTAAAATAAATCCTAACCTAAGATATAATTAAACCTAACACTACCCTATCAATAAAATAATTAAATAAACTACCTACAATTACCTACAATTAACCTAACACTACACTATCAATAAATTAATTAAACACAATTGCTACAAATAAATACAATTAAATAAACTATCTAAAGTACAAAAAATAAAAAAGAACTAAGTTACAGAAAATAATAAAATATTTACAAACATAAGAAAAATATTACAACAATTTTAAACTAATTACACCTACTCTAAGCCCCCTAATAAAATAACAAAGCCCCCCAAAATAAAAAATTCCCTACCCTATTCTAAAATACAAATATTACAAGCTCTTTTACCTTACCAGCCCTGAACAGGGCCCTTTGCGGGGCATGCCCCAAGAATTTCAGCTCTTTTGCCTGTAAAAAAAAACATACAATACCCCCCCCCCAACATTACAACCCACCACCCACATACCCCTAATCTAACCCAAACCCCCCTTAAATAAACCTAACACTACCCCCCTGATGATCTTCCTACCTTGTCTTCACCATGCCAGGTTCACCGATCCGTCCTGGCTCCAAGATCTTCATCCAACCCAAGCGGGGGCTAGACATCCACTGAAGAAGTCCAGAAGAGGGTCCAAAGTCTTCCTCCTATCCGGCAAGAAGAGGACATCCGGACCGGCAAACATCTTCTCCAAGCGGCATCTTCTATCTTCTTCCATCCGATGACGACCGGCTCCATCTTGAAGACCTCCAGCGCGGATCCATCCTCTTCTTCCGACGACTAGACGACGAATGACGGTTCCTTTAAGGGACGTCATCCAAGATGGCGTCCCTCGAATTCCGATTGGCTGATAGGATTCTATCAGCCAATCGGAATTAAGGTAGGAATTTTCTGATTGGCTGATGGAATCAGCCAATCAGAATATAGTTCAATCCGATTGGCTGATCCAATCAGCCAATCAGATTGAGCTCGCATTCTATTGGCTGATCGGAACAGCCAATAGAATGCGAGCTCAATCTGATTGGCTGATTGGATCAGCCAATCGGATTGAACTATATTCTGATTGGCTGATTCCATCAGCCAATCAGAAAATTCCTACCTTAATTCCGATTGGCTGATAGAATCCTATCAGCCAATCGGAATTCGAGGGACGCCATCTTGGATGACGTCCCTTAAAGGAACCGTCATTCGTCGTCTAGTCGTCGGAAGAAGAGGATGGATCCGCGCTGGAGGTCTTCAAGATGGAGCCGGTCGTCATCGGATGGAAGAAGATAGAAGATGCCGCTTGGAGAAGATGTTTGCCGGTCCGGATGTCCTCTTCTTGCCGGATAGGAGGAAGACTTTGGACCCTCTTCTGGACTTCTTCAGTGGATGTCTAGCCCCCGCTTGGGTTGGATGAAGATCTTGGAGCCAGGACGGATCGGTGAACCTGGCATGGTGAAGACAAGGTAGGAAGATCATCAGGGGGGTAGTGTTAGGTTTATTTAAGGGGGGTTTGGGTTAGATTAGGGGTATGTGGGTGGTGGGTTGTAATGTTGGGGGGGGGGTATTGTATGTTTTTTTTTACAGGCAAAAGAGCTGAAATTCTTGGGGCATGCCCCGCAAAGGGCCCTGTTCAGGGCTGGTAAGGTAAAAGAGCTTGTAATATTTGTATTTTAGAATAGGGTAGGGAATTTTTTATTTTGGGGGGCTTTGTTATTTTATTAGGGGGCTTAGAGTAGGTGTAATTAGTTTAAAATTGTTGTAATATTTTTCTTATGTTTGTAAATATTTTATTATTTTCTGTAACTTAGTTCTTTTTTATTTTTTGTACTTTAGATAGTTTATTTAATTGTATTTATTTGTAGCAATTGTGTTTAATTAATTTATTGATAGTGTAGTGTTAGGTTAATTGTAGGTAATTGTAGGTAGTTTATTTAATTATTTTATTGATAGGGTAGTGTTAGGTTTAATTATATCTTAGGTTAGGATTTATTTTACAGGTAAATTTGTTATTATTTTAACTAGGTAACTATTAAATAGTTCTTAACTATTTAATAGCTATTGTACCTGGTTAAAATAAATACAAAGTTACCTGTAAAATAAATATTAATCCTAAAATAGCTATAATATAAATGTAATTTATATTGTAGCTATATTAGGATTTATTTTACAGGTAAGTATTTAGCTTTAAATAGGAATTATTTATTTAATAAGAGTTAATTTATTTCGTTAGATAAAAATTATATTTAACTTAGGGGGGTGTTAGTGTTAGGGTTAGACTTAGCTTTAGGGGTTAATACATTTATTAGAATAGCGGTGAGCTCCGGTCGTCAGATTAGGGGTTAATAATTGAAGGTAGGTGTCGGCGATGTTAGGGAGGGCAGATTAGGGGTTAATACTATTTATGATAGGGTTAGTGAGGCGGATTAGGGGTTAATAACTTTATTATAGTAGCGCTCAGGTCCGCTCGGCAGATTAGGGGTTAATAAGTGTAGGTAGGTGTCGGCGACGTTGAGGGGGGCAGATTAGGGGTTAATAAATATAACATAGGGGTCGGCGATGTTAGGGGTAGCAGATTAGGGGTACATAGGGATAACGTAGGTGGCGGCGATTTGCGGTCGGAAGATTAGGGGTTAATTATTTTAAGTAGCTTGCGGCGACGTTGTGGGGGGCAAGTTAGGGGTTAATAGATATAATACAGGGGTCGGCGGTGTTAGGGGCAGCAGATTAGGGGTACATAAGTATAACGTAGGTGGCGGTCGGCAGATTAGGGGTTAAAAATTTTAATCGAGTGGCGGCGATGTGGGGGGAGCTCGGTTTAGGGGTACATAGGTAGTTTATGGGTGTTAGTGTACTTTAGGGTACAGTAGTTAAGAGCTTTATAAACCGGCGTTAGCCAGAAAGCTCTTAACTCCTGCTATTTTCAGGCGGCTGGAATCTTGTCGTTAGAGCTCTAACGCTCACTGCAGAAACGACTCTAAATACCGGCGTTAGGAAGATCCCATTGAAAAGATAGGCTACGCAAATGGCGTAGGGGGATCTGCGGTATGGAAAAGTCGCGGCTGTAAAGTGAGCGTTAGACCCTTTAATCACTGACTCCAAATACCAGCGGGCGGCCAAAACCAGCGTTAGGAGCCTCTAACGCTGGTTTTGACGGCTACCGCCGAACTCTAAATCTAGGCCTAAGTATCCATTTTTTTGAAGGAGCAGCAATTTAGTACTGGGAGCTAACTGAGCACATTAAGTGAGCCTATAACAAGAGGCATTTATCTGCACCCACCAATCGGCAGCTAGCTTCCAGTAATGCATTGTTGTTCTTGGGCCTACCTTGGTATTCTTTTTAACAAAGGATGCCAAGACAGTGAAGCAAATTAGATAAAAGGATTAATTTGGAAAAGTTGCTTAAAATTGCATGCTGTTTCTGATTAATGAAAAAAACATGTTTGGTTTCCATGTTTCTTTAAAGGGACAGTCTTGTCAAAATTAAATTTAATGATTCAGATAGGGCATGCAATTTTAAATTATTTCCAATTTTCTTTTATCATCAAATTTGCTTTGTTCTCTTGGTATTCTTTGTTGAAAGCTAAACCTTGGTAGGCTTATATGCTAGTTTTTCACAGCTAGATAGTGCTAGTTCATATGTGCCATATAGATAACATTGTGCTCACTAATGTGGATTTACCAAGGAGTTAGCACTGATTGGCTAAAATGCAAGTCTTTCAAAATAACTGAGATAAGGGGGCAGTCTGTAGAGGCTTAGATACAAGGTAATCACAGAGGTAAAAAGTATATTAATATAACAGTGTTGGTTATTCAAAACTGCGGAATTGGTAATAAAGGGATTATCTATCTTTTAAACAATACACATTCTGGAATAGACTGTACATTTAAAATGGGAGGAATTTTAAAGGGACAGTCAAGTCCAAAAAAAACTTTCATTTTCCAAATAGGGCATGTAATTTTAAACAACTTTCCAATTTACTTTTATCCCCATTTTTGCTTTGTTCTCTTGGTATTTTAGTTGAAAGCAAACCTAGGAAGGCTCATATGATAATATTTAAGCCCTTGAAGGCCGCCTCTATTTTATTTACTTTTCACAGCAGGGGAGAGCAAGCTCATGTAGGCCATATAGATAGCATTGTGATCACGCCCGTGGCTAGTGGCAGACACTGCACTAATTGGCTAAAATGCAAGTGAATAGATAATAACTAAAAGTCATGTGATTAGGGGCGGTCAGAAGATGCTTAGATACAAGTTAGTCACAGAAGTAAAAAGTGTATTAATATAACAGTGTTGGTTTTGCAAAACTGGGGAATGGGTAATAAAGGGATTATCTATCTTTTTAAACAACACAAATTCTGGTGTTGACTGTCCCTTTAGTTATATAATGGTGAGTATATAAATAAGAGTGAGATTTACTGGGAAACTGCAAAAGCTTATATAAGAGGAGTAATAAAAGCTTAACTCTGTAAGTGGAAGAAAACAATTAGAGAAAGACAATTCCAGTTTGCAAATCAACTTAAAAATAGGTATAAAGCCTACATAGACAACCCAACAAAACATCTATGAACTAAATATAGAATAAATAAGCAGGAGAGGGACCTATTCTTAAAACAAAACTCAGTTCATGAAGACATGAAAGAAAAAGCTATCTATAGTGGCAACTATGGAAGATCCACCAAATATCTGTCCAGACTAACTAAAAATAGATGCCACAAAAATAGCATTCGTGCAATTAAAATCGGTAATCATAGAGTAACGTGCAATACAGAAAACAAACAATTCTGGATTACTTCACCCAACTATACACAGCTGGTGAGGTGAATCAGAAGTGTAAAAGTGAATTTTGGAAGAACATAAAAGTGCCGAAATTAGAAGATATGCAGGCATTAGGATTAAATCAACCAATAACAGAGGAGGAAGTACAAAAAAACATATATAGTAGTCAATCAAATAAAGCACCAGGACCTGACCAATTACCAGCCAAATTTTATAAATTGTTAAACAAAGAAATTACTCCAACCCTCACTAATCTATACAATACATATTTTATCAAGGATGTACTCAAAATATTATACTGCTTCTTCAATTACTCTTATTCTTAAAAAAAAAATAGGGATGCAGAAGACCCAAAATCATATAGGCCTATCTCCTTATTGAATAATGACTATAAAATTATGACTACAATAATAGCAGAAAGAATTAAGAAAGTATTACCAATTTTATTACATGAAGACCAATCAGGGTTCATGTCAGGTCAGAATCCAGCAAGGAACATTCGCAGGGTCTTCACAACAATAGACTATTTTTCGAATCAGTTAGATAATAGGAAATATAAAGAAATGGAAGATATAGCATTACTATCAGTGGATGCTGAAAAAGTGTTTGATTCAATTACGTGGAACATTCTATTTACAGTATTAGACAAATTTGGTTTTGTTGGTAATATTATCTCACTTATTCAACTCATCTATTAGAATCCTATCTCCAATATAATTGTAAATGATTAATTAAAATCCAACATAAAACTTGAAAAGGGGACAAGACAAGGTTGCCCCCCTCCCCCTTCTTTTCAACCTGGCAATAGAAATGGAAGGTCTCTCTATCAGGAATCATAAAATAGTACTATCTTTATTCGCAGATGATTTATTAATCTTTCTTAGTCATACGCAAAAAAGTATTAAACAATTCCTAGATATATCTAGTCAATTTGGCGCCTTTTCCGGTTACAAAATAAATGCTTAAAAATCAGAGATTATGTGGATTGCTGCGTCTCCTAGAAGTCAAGATAATTACTCCTTTAAAAAGGTTGAACAAATTACATTTCTGGGCATTAATATAAGTAGTAATCCTAAACAGTGGTGTGCACAAAACTTCTTAATATGTTTAGACAAATGCAATGAAAGCCTTAAAACTTGGTGGGCACTCCCAATTTCACTATCTGCAAGGGTGATGTTCATCAAAATGATCATTTTCCCCCGTATGTTATATCTTCTACAGAACATACCCTTGATTATGAAACAGAAAGATATTAGGAATTTCAACAGGATGTGTCCATCCTTTATTTGGCAAGGGAAAAAACCTAGATGTGCGGCAGATAATCTTAGCCTAAAAACAAGATTAGGAGGGCTGACACTACCTAATTTGAAAATATACAATTTGGCAGCATTACTAAAATTTGCACTAGATTTGATAGTTGAAGGGAATTATGTAATGCACTTTCAACTAGAATCAGATCTGTGCGCACCATTCTCATTACGAGCATTACCACACTGCCTAATAATACAGCTACCTAGGAAAATTGCTAATATAGTAGTGATTAAAAACATTATACAGGCATGGAATCGATACTGTCAGGTCTGAAAAATAGAGTTTTCCATGACTGGAAAGCTAAGTGTTTTATTATTATGATACAACTAATAGACGGTACAACAGGCTCTATCAAAACATTTGAATCAATTGTTACAGAATTCCATATAGCAAGGCGGAATTTCTATGCTTATCTCCAGGTTAGACACTTTTTCAATGAGCTACGCGTTAAACATGGACTAGAGTGGCAGTTAGGTGAAGTGGAACAGGCAATCGGATCATTTGTTAAAGGGAAACATTCTGTCTCTATGATTTATAACATAGTCCTTGAATATAAGGGGGCTAGACATACACAAGTATTAGCCAACAAATGGAATATAGTATTGAACTCACTAAAGAAGAGGTAAAACGAAGTTTACATTTTATTACTAAAGTTACACATATAATATCATGGAGGGAGTCACACTTTAAAATTATAAATCAATTATATTATACCCCCATGAAACTTGCTAAATGGTATAAAAAGGAAAACATATTTTGTCATAAATGTATGGAGATTAATACAGATATATATATATATTCATATTTAATAAAGATTTTAACTATGTATTTACTGTAAATATTTGACAATTTCTAATACGAATGTGCTATATTGTGGATGTTTCTCCATTGACTTCTAGGGGGAATGTGTAAATGCAATGGTGTTTGATGCGATCTCTGGTGTTTTTTTTTTCTACTTTTTTTCCTCTATTGATTTATATGGGGGAATACATGCATGTGCATGCAAAAACTTAAGTAAGGTTTTTCGGGTTAACGCTGTCGCAAAATAACCTTTTTTTGGAACTTGTAATACGAACGCAATCCACTTAAGTGCAAAAATTGAAATAAATAAATACAGCACCACTTGTAATCTAGTCAGTCTCAGAGAAACAGCGCACTACTGGTACCTAGCTAAACACCACTGGTGAGCCAATGACAAGAGGAATATCTGTAGTCATAAGTCACCAGCTAGCTCCCAGTAGTGCACTGCAGCTTCTAAGCCTACCTATGTATGATTTTTACCAAAGGATGCAAAGAGAATAAAATTACCTGAAGTACATTGAAAAGTTTCTTAAAACCAAATGCTCTATCTGAACCATGAAAGTTTAGTTTTGACTTCTATGTCCCTTTAAGAATGCATTCTACCATAGTATTTTCTGTGCCCTTAAAAGGAATTTTCACTTTCCTTTATCCATGGGCTGCTTACCCCAGAACCCCCCCCCCCCCCCATAATATTATGTTTTTAAAAAAATGCTATGTGGGAGGCTTCCATACACATGTGGGATATGAAGTGCATTCATCTTATTTTATTGCGCAGAGGCAAGCAGAAGGGTCTTTGTTTAGGGCTAAAATCACATGTAAAAACCTGTTGCCCGGAAACTTGCAGTGTGACATTCCATTTACATGTCTATAAATGACATAATCCCCCAACACAACAAAATAATAATCTGCTTGTTTAGACATAATGCATACTGTATTAATAAAAACCCATGAGACACAACTAATGTATCAATCTAAAACCATGTTGCAAAAACCCATAGTAAAAGGTACTTTATATGCTGTATCTATATAGTAGCATAAGATAGTGATAATATGTATAGAAGTCTGTATTTTTAATTTTCATATAACCTTATTATTAACTAGAATGTCTTATTAAATTCTATAAGGGTAATAAACTAGTTAACCCTTTCTGCGCTCTCCTTTGAGGACTAAGCAACAGGTAAAATTGGAAACCCCGGAGAAAAATCCAATAAAAAGAAACGTATTAGTATATGCACAGAAAAAAGTCAAACTTAATCTGCTTAAAAAAAGGTCCTAGTATAAAAATATATTATTATTATTTAATAGAAAACAAATAAGTGCATACAAATTTGAACCATAAAAAGTAAACATAAAAAACGTTCAAATGTTTCTATTTCAAATGTCTCTGTAAAACTTTGTCCAAAATATATTTGGCGCAATGAAGGACAAAATCTACCAATCAAGACTACCTGTGAAGAGATAAAGCATGCACTTGTTTTCTATTAAATATGAATATATTTTTATACTAAGACCTTAAGCAGATTGTTTTTCTTTTTTCTGCGCAACAGTAATAAATTTTTATATACAGTATACAGATACAACTAGGTAGGCTCAGGAGCAGCAATATACTACTGGTTACTTACGTAACACATCAGGTGAGAAAATTACAAAAATGACCAACACGCAGCTAGCTCCCAGTAGTGCATTGTTGTTCCTAAGCCCAGGTATCTTTTCAACAAAGGATACAAAGACAATGAAGTACATTTGATAAAAGAAGTAAATGGAAAAAACTGCATTAAATCATGAAAAGTTTAATTTTGACTTTCCATAAAAAGAGAGAATAGCCGTTTAGAACAGCTTGGCTTTTATTCATGGCCTGTACCTGTAACCAACATTTCTTTCTGATGGTTGTGAGAGTCCATGACCATGTTCTTGGGATATACTTCACATGGCCACCAGGATGAGACAAAGACACCCCATACCAGAGTTTTAAGAATTCCTCCTACTTCCCTCTCTCAGTATTTTTTTGTCTCTTCAAGGAGCGGGCACATAAAGAAATGTTAATGAAGATACTTAAGACCTCTTGTGTCACTGGGAGGTTCCCAAGCCTCCTCCAGTTAGCAAGTACAAGTATTCCTGAGCTCAGTCCTAGTTGTCAGTGACACAAGGAAACAGGGACACTGTGCAATTTTCTTCCTCCTAGTTTGTTTTAGCTGCTGGAGGAGGGTTTACCCTGCAAGTGGCTTATTTAGTCTATATCAGGGAGCACTCATGTTTCAGGTACCACACTAGTGCTTTGAGCCCATTTGCAGCCAGATTTCTCAGCGTAGTGCAGGTATGTTTGCACAGTGGTTCCGGTCATAAGGATCTTGTTTGACAGGCATTGTACTGTGCTGTGTACACAGGGTGATACTACACAGGGGTTACATACCCTGGAGCATTGGGCTCATTGTTGTGCACCTGGATCAGGTTTACTGTAATTTTAAGACAGGTAGAGTGGGGCTCAGTCCCGGCTGCTTTATGTTGCCACCTCCAAGTAAGCGCAAATGAAAATCTAGGCATTTGGAAGCAGAGTCTTCCACTAGGAGCATTGTGCCAGCTCAGCTGACGATGGACTCAGCAGACTCTTCTGTGCTGAAAGGAGAGGACTCCTCAGAATATTCAAGTGTAGACTCAGACAAGGACCATGAGGATATTACATTCCTCTTTATTGAAGGAAGTTCTGGAAACATTGGGTGCACAGGAGTCTAAACCAGCTGAGGAGAGGAAAGTTAAGAAACTGGATTTGATCTTTAGACTAAGGGCTAAAGTTCCATACACCTTTCCGGGTTCCTACTCTTGTTTCTGAAATCATTGCTAATGAATGGAACAAACCTGATTTGCCATTTACAGCTTCTCCTGCATTTAGGAAGCTCTTTCCTGTTCTGACAGAAAATTTGGACTTGTGGGGAACTGTCCCAAAAGTGAATTGGGCAATCTCCACTATGGCTAAGAGAACCACAATCCCTTTAAAATATAACACTTCGTTTTAGGATCCGATGAACAGAAAACTTGAGGATTTTTCTCAGGAAGGCTTTTTCTGCAAGGTGGATTATTATTCGAACCAGCAGTTGGGATTACTGCAGTAGCAGGATGCTGCTGCTTTCTGGTGTGATTATTTCAGTGATCTAACTGAAGAGTCTTCCTTGGAGGAGATTCAAGATCGTATCTAGAGTTTGAAGAGGGCAAATGCCTTAATTTGTAATGCAATTATCCAGATCATCTGCATAAATGAAAAAAAACACAGCCTTAGCTGTATTGTGCCAAAGGGCTCTTTGGCTAAAATCTTGGTAATCAGACATAATTTCTAAGTCTAGGTTGTTATCACTTGCCTTCAAGGGTAAAACCTTCTTTGGTGCTGACTTGGATTACACCATTTCTACCATTACAGGGGGAAAGGGAGCTTTCCTACCCTTGGATAAGAAGTCTAGGTTTAAAGGGAAATATAATAGCAGATTTCATCCCTTTCATCAGAGCAAGGGACAAAAGTCTGCTGTGGTTAAGAAAGCAGAATCTTCTAGACCTACATGAAGACAAAAAGTCTTCTACAGATGATGGGGGGTAGTTATCAAGCCGTCAACTTTTCTGACTTCGCCGGCCCAATACGCCCGCCTAAGCTCCCCTACCTTTTGCCGCCGTGGACCTGAAAAAATACGCCTAAGTTATCAAAAAAAGCTGTCAAAAAGCCGAGGGGCGATGAGCAGCGGACTGTGAGAGTTATCACACATCCGATCTCGCTGCTCTTCGGCTGTTTGACAGCTTTATTGCTAGCCTGTCACTAAGCACTCACACTAAACTACACTGTTCTACCCCCTATACCGGCGCCCCCGGAGCCCCCCGCAACTAAATAAAGTTACTAACCCCTAAACCGCTGCTCCTAGACCCCGCCGCAAGTCTTATAAATGTATTAACCCCTAAACCGCCGCTCCTAGACCCCGCCGCAAGTCTTATAAATGTATTAACCCCTAAACCACCGCTCCCGGACACCGCTGCCACCTACATTATACCTAGTAACCCCTATCCTGCCCCCCCTATACCGCCGCCCTCTGTAATAAAATTATTAACCCCTATCCTGCTGATCCCGCACCTCGCCGCAAATAAATAGTTTAACCCCTAAACCGCCGCTCCCTGAACCCGCCGCAACCTATATTAAATTTATTAACCCCTATCCTGCCCCCCCTACACCGTCGCCACCTATAATAAATTTATTAACCCCTATCCTGCCCCCCACTACACCGCCGCCACTGTAATAAATTTATTAACCCCTAAACCTAAGTCTAACACTAACCCTAACACCCCCCTAACTTAAATATTAATTAAATAAATCTAAATCATATTTCTATTATTAACTAAATTAATCCTATTTAAAACTAAATACTTACCTTTAAAATAAACCCTAATATAGCTACAATATAAATAATAATTATATTGTAGCTATCTTAGGTTTTTTTTTTATTTTACAGGCAACTTTCAATTTATTTTAACTAGGTACAATAGCTATTAAATAGTTATTAACTATTTAATAGCTTACCTAGCTAAAATAGAGAGAAATGTACCTGTAAAATAAATCCTAACCTAAGTTATAATTACACCTAACACTACACTATACTTTAATAAATTATTCCTATTTAAAACTAAATACTTACCTGTAAAATAAACCCTAAGATAGCTACAATGTAATTAATAATTACATTGTAGCTATTGTAGGATTAATATTTATTTTACAGGTAACTTTGTATTTATTTTAGCTAGTTAGAATAGTTATTAAATAGTTATTAACTATTTAATAACTACCTAGCTAAAAGAAATACAAAATTACCTGTAAAATAAATCCTAACCTAAGTTACAATTAAACCTAATACTACACTATCATTAAATTAATTAAATAAACTACCTACAAATAACTACAATTAAATACAATTACATAAACTAACTAAAGTACAAAAAATAAAAAAAGCTAAGTTACAAAAAATAAAAAAATAAGTTACAAACATTTTAAAAATATTACAACAATTTTAAGCTACTTACACCTAATCTAAGCCCCCTAATAAAATAACAAACCCCCCCCAAAATAAAAAAATGCCCTACCCTATTCTAAATTAAATAAAGTTCAAAGCTCTTTTACCTTACCAGCCCTTAAAAGGGCCTTTTGTGGGGGCATGCCCCAAAGTTCAGCTCTTTTGCCTGTAAAAGAAAAATACAACCCCCCCAACATTAAAACCCACCACCCACATACCCCTAATCTAACCCAAACCCCCCTTAAAATAACCTAACACTAATCCCCTGAAGATCATCCTACCTTTAGTTGTCTTCACTCAGCCGAGCCAACGATGGAACTGAAGAGGACATCCGGACCGGCAGAAGTTATCCTCCAAGGGACGCTGAAGAAATCTTCCATCCGATGAAGTGATCATCCAAGCGGCGCTGAAGAAATCTTCCATCCGGGCGAGGTCATTTTCCAAGAGGCGCTGAAGAAGTCTTCTATCCGGGCGAGGTCATCGTCGAAGCCGGGTCTTGAATCTTCATCCCGCCGACGCGGAACATCCTCCTTTCCCGACGAACTACCGACGAATGAAGGCTCCTTTAAGGGATGTCATCCAAGATGGCGTCCCTTCAATTCCGATTGGCTGATAGGATTCTATCAGCCAATCGGAATTAAGGTAGGAAAAATCTGATTGGCTGATGGAATCAGCCAATCAGATTCAAGTTCAATCCGATTGGCTGATCCAATCAGCCAATCAGATTGAGCTCGCATTCTATTGGCTGATCGGAACAGTTACCTGTAAAATAAATATAAATCCTAAGATAGCTACAATGTAATTATTAATTACATTGTAGCTATCTTAGGGTTTATTTTACAGGTAAGTATTTAGTTTTAAATAGGAATAATTTATTAAAGTATAGTGTAGTGTTAGGTGTAATTATAACTTAGGTTAGGATTTATTTTACAGGTACATTTCTCTTTATTTTAGCTAGGTAGCTATTAAATAGTTAATAACTATTTAATAGCTATTGTACCTAGTTAAAATAAATTGAAAGTTGCCTGTAAAAAAAAAAAAAAACTAATATAGCTACAATATAATTATTATTTATATTGTAGCTATATTAGGGTTTATTTTAAAGGTAAGTATTTAGTTTTAAATAGGATTAATTTAGTTAATAATAGAAATATGATTTAGATTTATTTAATTAATATTTAAGTTAGGGGGGTGTTAGGGTTAGTGTTAGACTTAGGTTTAGGGGTTAATAATTTTATTACAGTGGCGGCAGTGTAGGGGGGGCAGGATAGGGGTTAATAAATTTATTATAGGTGACGACGGTGTAGGGGGGGCAGGATAGGGGTTAATAAATTTAATATAGGTTGCGGCGGGTTCAGGGAGCGGCGGTTTAGGGGTTAATACATTTATTATAGTTGCGGTGGGATCCGGGAGCGGCGGTTTAGGGGTTAATATGTATAGAGTAGCTTGCGGTGGGCTCCGGGAGTGGCGGTTTAGGGGGTAATAACTTTATTTAGTTGTGGCGGTGTAGGGGGGGGGCAGATTAGGGATGTTTAGACTCGGGGTACATGTTAGGGTGTTAGGTGTAGACATCTCCCATAGGAATCAATGGGATGTCTGTCAGCAGCGAACTTGTACTTTCGCTATGGTCAGACTCCCATTGATTCCTATGGGATCCGCCGCCTCCAGGGGTGGCGGTTTGAAAACCAGGTACGCTGGGCCGTAAAAGTGCCGAGCTTACCTGCTAGTTTTTTGATAACTAGCAAAAGTAGTGAGAATGTGCCGCACTTGTGTGCGGAACATCTGGAGTGACGTAAGAATCGATCTGTGTCGGACTGAGTCCGGCGGATCGAAGTTTACGTCACTAAATTCTACTTTTGCCGGCTGGAGCCTTTGATAACTAAGGCGAATCAGCCTCGCCACAAATACGCTGCGGAATTCCAGCGTATTTGAGGTTGACGGCTTGATAACTACCCCCCAATAAGTCAACATGATGGTGTGGTCTCAATCCGTTCTCCTTTTTTTGGAGGTGTGGGCCAAATCTGTTCAGGATCCTTGAGTTTCAGAGTGTATCCCTACGCTACAGGAAAGTTTTCAAATCATATCCTCAATGAGGAAGGTTTATACTGTCCCACATTTCAAGAAGACCAGAAAAGAGAACGGCTTTCTTACAGTGTGTGAAGGATTTGGAAGATACGGGAGTAATTGTACCATTACCTGTGGGAGAACACAGGACGGGATTTTACTCAAATCTCTTCATAGTCCCCAAACAGGTTCATGAGGGTACCTTCCTTTAAAATGGAAACAATAAGATCTATTCTTCCTCTGGTGATTTCAGGTCAATTCATGACAACCATAGACCTGAAGGATGCTAATCTTCACATTCCAATTCACCCAGTTAATCAGCGGTTTCTGTGATTCACTTTTCTGAACAAGCATTACCAGTTTGTGGCTATACTGTTTTGTCTTAGTGACCACTACTCAAAGTTTCACCAAAGTTTTAGGAGCACTACTGTCTGTGATCAGATTTCAAGGGGTTTTAGTAGCCCCATACTTGGATGACATCTTGTTTCAGGCTCCATCTTTACCCTCAGCTTCTTGTCACACAGATGCAAATATGGTTTTTGCACAAGCATTGATGGAAAGTCAACAAAGCCAAGAGTTCCTTAGTTCCCAACACAAATGTTTCCTTTTTAGGAGTCATCATAGACTTGATGGGAATGACATTTTTTTCTAAAAGAGCAACGCAAAACAAAACTTCAGACAGAATGTCAGTGGCTTAATTCCATCTGTCTCCTTTCCATAGCACAATGCATGGAGGTAGTGGTCTTTATGGTAGCGGCTTCAGATGCTATATTGTTTGCTAGGTTTCACCTCTGACCTCTACAGTTAGGCATGCTGAGAAAGTGAAATGGAGACCATTCAGACTTGTCCCAGACCATTCAATTGGATCAGGAAGTGAGAGTGTCCCTATCATGGTGGACTACTCCAGCTCAGCTTTCCAGAAGAATGAGTTTCCTCAGGCCAGAGTGGCAGATCATTTCTATGGATGCAAATTTATCAGGTTGGGGAGTGGTCTGGGAGTGTAAGAAAGCTCTGGGAGTGTGGTTCTCTCCAGAAGCTCTTCTACCCATCAATATTTTGGAGCTCAGAGTGATATTCTAAGCTCTACAGTTTTGGCCTCAAATAGTATTTTATCCTTGTATCCACTTTCAGTTGGACAACATTATGACAGTAGCTTACATAAATCATCAGAGAGGCACTTACAGCTCCCTAGCAATGCAGGATGTATCACATATCTTAAATTGGGTGGACCTACATCAGTGCACAATCTTGGCTATTCATATCCCAGGTGTGACAAATTGGGAAGCAAATTATCTGAGTCGTCAGACTCTGCATTCGGGAGAATGGTCTCTTAATCTTGAGATCTTTTTCAGGTTGGTAGATCGTTAGAGATAGATCTGATTGCATCTATGTTGAGAAATCCTCAGGCAGAGCTATTGGATGCTTTGACCCGTCCTGGGCAGTACCAAGTTGTTTACATCTTTACGCTAATTGTTCTCTTCCTGAGGGTAGTAGTTTGTCTCAAACATTAGAAGATTTCTGCAATTCTCATAGCTCCTGTGTTGCTTCCCAGAACCTGGAATGCAGACTTTGTAGGGATGTCCAGTGCTCCACCTTGGCATCTTCCACAGCGTTCAGACTTTCTGGCACAAGGTCTATTTTTTTTATCAAAATCTTCAGTCTCTCAGCTTAACTGCATGGAGATAACAATTGATTCTTTCTCAAAGGAGTTTCTCTGACTCTGTGATTAAGGCCTTGATTCAAGCTCGTATACCAGTTATGAGGAAGATTTACTATAAAGTGTGGAAGGTTTATCTAGCCAGGTCTTCTGCCATGGGTTATTCCTGACATTCAGTAAGGATTCTTTGCATTTTACTATTTCTACAGGAGGGACTTGAAAAAGGCCTATGTGTACGTTATAACAAAGGGCAGATTTCTGAACAGGAAATTAGCTTGTCTGCCTGAAGTTCAATACTTTATTCTGGAGTTCAGATTCGACCAACAGCCAATAGGATTTCAGAAGCTCTCATCCTATTGGCGGATTTGAACAGCCAATAGGATTTCAGAAGCTCTCATCCTATTTGCTGATTTGAATTTGGAAAATCAAATCAGTCAATAGGAATGCAAGGTACGCCATTTTGAAAAGGGTACCTTGCATTCAACTTCATTGTACGTCGGTGATCGTATGAAGAAACTCTCTGCACAGGATGTCATCCCCCTCCAGGATAGCTCCTCTCCACGCCACCGGGATGAAGATAAAAGACGTCCCGGAGATGGATGAAGGTGTCGCCACCTGGATGATGACTTCTCGCCTGAAGATGGATGTCCTGACTTCAGATACCGTGAGTAGATTTTATGGGGTTAGTGTTAGTTTTTTTTTCAATTTGTTTGGATGGGTTTATTTTTTAGATTAGGGATGGGCACTTGTAAAAGAGCTGAATGCCCTTTAAGAACAATGCCCATACTAATGCCCCTTTAGGGGCAATGGGTAGCTTAGGATTTTTTAGAGTAAGGTTTTTTTATTTTGGGATGTTGGTTGGGTGAGGGGGTTTACTTTTAGGGGGGTTTAGTAATTTTTTAAGGTAGTTTATTGTAGGTTAGGGGGGTTAGTTTGGGGGGGTTATTTTTATAGGGCTATTAGATAAGGTGTAATTGTTTTTATTTTTGATAATTTTGTTTATTATTTTTTGTAATGTTAGATTTTTATTTTTATTTCGTAGTGTTAGGTTTTTTTAAATTTTAAATTTAGGTTTTTAATTGGTAGTTTTTATTTTATTAGAATAGTTATTTTAGGTTAATTTATAGTTTAATTTTTTTTTTTTTTTTTAAAGATAGTTATATTGTAATTTTAATTTAAAGTTAGGTGGTGTTAGGTTTAAGGGTTAATAGTTTAATTTAGTGTTTTGCGATGTGGGGGGCTGGCAGTTTAGGCGTTAATAGGTTTAGTAGTTACAATATTGGGGGCTGGCGGTTTGGTTTAGGGGTTAATACTTTATTATAGTGTTGGTGATGTGGGGGGGCCACCGGTTTAGGGGTTAATAGGTTTATTTATGTGTCTGCGATGTTGGGGTGGTGACAGAATAGGGGTTAATAACTTTTATTAGTGTCAACGATGTTGGGGAGCGGCAGATGTGTGCACAAGCTTATCGCACCATACCGAACAGCAGAAGGAGGTTTTTCAGTAACTCGTAATGGCAGCGATATGGAGAGTGCAATGAAACAGATTTTTTGGTGTTATTTTGCAACTTGTTTAGCGCAAAACTCATAATCTAGGTGTAAATGATTAAAGAGAAAGAAATTAATTAACTAATTTGAATATGTATTAGTGGGTCACCAGACTGGGCTAAATTCCTTTTTTTTTAAAGAAATAAATGAGGTCATGTAAGGCCTTTTGGCTGAATAGCAGTGGGAGTGGATATTGAAAGAAAGTTACTTTCCTGCATCTTTTCAAAGATGACATTATATCTGCTTCCAATACAGACCAGTAAGGTTATTGCAAAACAAAAATTGAAAGGAAAAGATTTGTGCCACCATATTGCAACCTAAGCTTCATTCACCACTTAGGCCAGTTAAGGACAGCTATAAATATGTCACTGAAGTGTACAAACAATGTTTGCTTGGATTATAACAGTGTTTAAGGGATAGTAATCACCAAAAATCTTATTGTTTAAAAAGATAGATAATTCCTTTATTTACCATTCCCAAGTTTTGCATAAACAACAGTGTTAGAGAAATATACTTTTTACGTCTGTAATTACCTTGTATCTAAGCTTCTGAAGACTGCCCCCTTATCTCCGATCTTTTGCAGACTTGCATTTCAGGCAATTAGTGCTGACTCTTAAATAACTCTACGTGCCTTAGCACAATGTTATTTATATGAAACACATGAACTAACGCCCTCTAGCCGTGAAAAACTGTCAAAAACATTCAGATAAGAGGTGACCTCCAAGGACTTAGAAATTAGCATATGAGCCTACATAGGTTTTGCTCTTAACAAAGAACACAGAGAGAACAAAGCAAATTTGATGATAAAAGTAGAAAGTTCTATAAAATAACATGCCCTATCTGAATCATGAAAGTTTAATTTGGACTTTACAATCCCTTTAAGTCTGATGCCTGCGCTTCCACTTTTAACCAGAATTGGAAAGCCCACAATTTGCAGAATTAAATTGTAGAAAATTGCACCTGATGTATACCCTCTTTATCCAAGGCTACAAATCAAATCAGATCAGGGCCTCGATCCGATATGCAGCGTCGCCCGCAAAAGCCGGCGACGCCAAATTTTGCGCTGGTTTGGTATCACATATATGGCGTAACCTAGAAGTTACACTCATATATTTCTGCCTTCTGCCGTAGTTTTTTGGCCCATAGACAGGTATACCAAATCAGCGCAGTTTGGTATCCAATATACAGCGTAAGGACTTACGTGGCGAAAATGGAGAAATCCTACTCCATTTTCACCTCTCCACAAATTGCAGGCGTAGTAAGCCTTACGCTGTCTATTGGAGCCCCGTAACTCCCTAAACTACACACCTAACGCATGCGCAATGTCTATTTACCTGTCAACCGCAAACTGCTAAATAAAACCTAACACCTAACGCATGCACAATGTCTATCTACCTGTCAACCGCGATCCCCCGCCGCAATCCCTAATAAAGTATTTAACCCCTAAACCACAGCTCCCGGACCCCGCCGCCACCTACATTAAATGTATTACCCCCCTAATGTGAGCCCCTACACTGCCGCCATCTACATTACCTACCCCCTAATGTGAGCCCCTACACCGCCGCCAGCTACATTACCTACCCCCTAATGTGAGCCCCTTACACCACCGCCACCTACATTAACTACCCCCTAATGTGAGCCCCTTACACCGCCGCCAGCTACATTAACTACCCCCTAATGTGAGCTCCTACCCCGCCGCCAGCTATATTAACTACCCCCTAATGTGAGCCCCTTACACCGCCGCCAGCTACATTAACTACCCTCTAATGTGAGCCCCTTACACCGCCGCCAGCTACATTAACTACCCCATAATGTAAGCTCCTACCCTGCCGCCAGCTACATTAACTACCCCCTAATGTGAGCTCCTACCCCGCCACCAGCTACATTAACTACCCCCTAATGTGAGCTCCTACCCCGCCGCCAGCTATATTAAAATTATTAACCCCTAATCTAATCCCCCTACCCCGCCGCCAGCTATATTAAAATTATTAACCCCTAATTTAATCCCCCTACCCCGCCGCCAGCTATATTAAATTAATTAACCCCTAATCTAATCCCCCTATACTGCCGCCACCTATATTAAATTAATTAACCCCTAAAATACTAAAATATCCGTACCACTAAACCTAAGTCTAACCCTACAAATAGCCCTGAAAAGGGCTTTTTGCATGGCATTACCCCAAAGTAAACAGCTCTATTGCCAGCCCTTAAAAAGGGCTTTTTGCAGGGCTTTGCCCCAAAGTAATCAGCTCTTTTACCAGCCCTTAAAAGGGCTTTTGGCTGGGCATTGTCACAAAGTAATCAGCTCTTTTGCCTATAATCTAAATCCCCCTATACCGCCGCCTCCTATAATAAATATATTACCCCCAATCTAATCCCCCTACACCGCCGCCACCTATAATAAATGTATTACCCCCTAATCTAATCCCCCTACACCGCCGCCACCTGTATTAACTATATTAACCTTAATTATATTAGGGTTAATATAGTTAATATAGTTATTATATCATATATATTAACTATATTTACCCTAATTATATTAGGGTTAATATAGTTAATATAGTTATTATATTATATATATATATATTAATAACCCTATCTAACTCTAACACCCCTAACTAAATTCTTATTAAAATAAATCTAATTAATATTAATATTATTAATTAAAATACTCCTATTTAAATCTAAATACTTACCTATAAAATAAACCCTAAAATAGCTACAATGTAATTAATAATTACATTGTATCTATTTTAGGGTTTATATTTATTTTACAGGTAACTTGGTATTTATTTTAACTAGGTACAATAGCTATTAAATAGTTAATAACTATTTAATAGCTACCTTGTTAAAATAATTACCAATTTACCTGTAAAATAAATCCTAACCTAAGTTACAAATACACCTACACTATCAATAAATTAAATAAACTACAAATATCTAAACTAAAATACAATTAAATACACTAAACTAAATTTAAAAAAAAAACAAGCACTAAATTACAAAAAATAAAAAAAGATTACAAGAATTTTAAGCTAATTACATCTATTCTAAGCCCCCTAATAAAATAACAAAGCCCCCCAAAATAAAAAAATTTCTCTACCCTAAACTAAATTACAAAAGTTAACAGCTCTATTACCATTTTTGCGGGGCATGCCCCAAAGTAATCAGCTCTTTTGCCTGTAAATAAAAAACACAATACCACCCCCCAACATTACAACCCACCACCCACATACCCCTACTCTAAACCCACCCAAACCCCCCTTAAAAAAACCTAACACTAAGCCCCAGAAGATCTCCCTACCTTGAGTCGTCTTCACCCAGCCGGGCCGAACTCTTCATCCAATCCGGGCGATGTCTTCATCCAAGCAGCAAAGAAGAAGTCTTCCATCCGGCGATGTCTTCATCCAAGCGGCAAAGAAGAGGTCCTCCATCGGGGCGAAGTTTTTTCCTCCAAGCGGCATCTTCAATCTTCTTTCTTCGGACCTCCGACGCGGAACATCCAGCTGGCCCGACGACTGAAAGATGAATGAAGTTTCCTTTAAATGACGTCATCCAAGATGGCGTCCCTCGAATTCCGATTGGCTGATAGGATTCTATCAGCCAATCGGAATTAAGGTAAGAAAATCTGATTGGCTGATTCAATCAGCCAATCAGATTCAAGTTTAATCCGATTGGCTGATCCAATCAGCCAATCAGATTGAGCTCGCATTCTATTGGCTGATCGGATCAGCCAATCGGATTGAACTTGAATCTGATTGGCTGATTGAATCAGCCAATCAGATTTTCTTACCTTAATTCCGATTGGCTGATAGAATCCTATCAGCCAATCGGAATTTGAGGGACGCCATCTTGGATGACATAATTTAAAGGAAACTTAATTCGTCTTTCAGTCGTTGGGACAGCTGGATGTTCCGTGTCGGAGGTCCGAAGAAAGAAGATTGAAGATGCCGCTTGGAGGAAAACTTCGCCCCGATGGAGGACCTCTTCTTTGCCGCTTGGACGAAGACATCGCCGGGATGGAAGACTTCTTCTTTGCCGCTTGGATGAAGACATCGCCGGATGGAAGACTTCTTCTTTGCCGCTTGGATGAAGACATCGCCCGGATTGGATGAAGAGTTCGGCCCGGCTGGGTGAAGACGACTCAAGGTAGGGAGATCTTCTGGGGCTTAGTGTTAGGTTTTTTAAGGGGGGTTTGGGTGGGTTTAGAGTAGGGGTATGTGGGTGATGGGTTGTAATATTGGGGGGTGGTATTGTGGGGTTTTTTTACAGGCAAAAGAGCTGATTACTTTGGGGCATGCCCTGCAAAAAGCCCTTTTAAGGGCTGGTAATAGAATTGTTAACTTTTGTAATTTAGTTTAGGGTAGGGAATTTTTTTTATTTTGGGGGGCTTTGTTATTTTATTAGGGGGCTTAGAATAGGTGTAATTAGCTTAAAATTCTTGTAATCTTTTTTTATTTTTTGTAATTTAGTGTTTGGTTTTTTTGTAATTTAGTTTAGTGTATTTAATTGTATTTTAGTTTAGATATTTGTAGTTTATTTAATTTATTGATAGCGTAGGTGTATTTGTAACTTAGATTAGGATTTATTTTACAGGTAAATTGGTAATTATTTTAACAAGGTAGCTATTAAATAGTTATTAACTATTTAATAGCTATTGTACCTAGTTAAAATAAATACCAAGTTACCTGTAAAATAAATATAAACCCTAAAATAGGAATATTTTAATTAATAATATTAATTAGATTTATTTTAATAAGAATTTAGTTAGGGGTGTTAGAGTTAGATAGGGTTATTATACTTAATATATATATATAATATAATAACTATATTAACTATATTAACCCTAATATAATTAGTGTTAATATAGTTAATATTGGTGGCGGTGGTTTAGGGGGATTAGATTAGGGGGTAATACATTTATTATAGGTGGCGGCGGTATAGGGGGATTTAGATTATAGGCAAAAGAGCTGATTACTTTGTGAGAATGCCCCGCCAAAAGCCCTTTTAAGGGCTGGTAAAAGAGCTGTTACTTTGGAGCAAAGCCCCACAAAAAGCCCTTTTAAGGGCTGGCAATAGAGCTGTTTACTTTGGGGTAATGCCATGCAAAAAGCCCTTTTCAGGGCTATTTGTAGGGTTAGACTTAGGTTTAGTGGTAGGGATATTTTAGTATTTTAGGGGTTAATTAATTTAATATAGGTGGCGGCGGTATAGAGGGATTAGATTAGGGGTTAATTAATTTAATATAGGTGGCGGCGGTATAGGGGGATTAGATTAGGGGTTAATTAATTTAATATAGGTGGCGGCGGTATAGAGGGATTAGATTAGGGGTTAATTAATTTAATATAGGTGGCGGCGGTATAGAGGGATTAGATTAGGGGTTAATTAATTTAATATAGGTGGCAGCGGTATAGGGGGATTAGATTAGGGGTTGATTAATTAATTTAATATAGCTGTCGGCGGGGTAGGGGGATTAAATTAGGGGTTAATAATTTTAATATAGCTGGTGGCGGGGTAGGGGGATTAGATTAGGGGTTAATAATTTTAATATAGCTGGCGGCTGGGTAGGAGCTCACATTAGGAGGTAGTTAATGTAGCTGGCGGCGGGGTAGGAGCTCACATTAGGGGGTAGTTAATGTAGCTGGTGGCGGTGTAAGGGGCTCACATTAGGGGGTAGTTAATGTAGCTGCGGCGGTGTAAGGGGCTCACATTAGGGGGTAGTTAATATAGCTGGCGGCGGTGTAAGGGGCTCACATTAGGGGGTAGTTAATATAGCTGGCGGCGGGGTTGGAGCTCACATTAGGGGGTAGTTAATGTAGCTGGCGGCGTTGTAAGGGGCTCACATTAGGGGGTAGTTAATGTAGCTGGCGGCGGGGTAGAAGCTCACATTAGGGGGTAGTTAATGTAGCTGGCGGCGGTGTAAGGGGCTCACATTAGGGGGTAGTTAATGTAGGTGGCGGCGAGGTCCGGGAGCAGCGGTTTAGGGGTTATTAACTTTATTAGGTGCGGCGGGGTCCAGGAGCGGCGGTTTAGGGGTTAATACATTTTTTATTATTAGGAGATTGAGGGGGGATAGCGGGTAGAGGGGTATACGTGTCGGGCTATGTTTGGGAGACGTGTTAGACAGTACAGGAGATTTAATAACTTAGACAGGTTTTGTAGGCGCCGGCAGTTTCTAAAGTGCCGTAAGTCACTGGCAACTCCAGAAATTTGTACTTACGCAGATTTCTGGACATCGCTGGTTTATCCGACTTACGGCACTTTAGCATCTGACGGCGGGGTTTATTGGATAGCTCGAGTTGCGAGCTGAAACTACGGGTGGCGGGGGTTTCCTCGCTTGCGCCGCAAACTACGATCTATATCGGATCGTGCCCCAGCTAGGGAGAATGAACGTGTATCAGATGCATTTTCCCTCAATTAATAAATTTGTAAATTACCCAAATACTAAATTATATATTATAAGCTTAATTCACCTTTGACTATATTTTGTTAGTTAATATTCAATACACCTTTTCTTTTTCTTTTTTCTTTTTCATAGGGAATGTTAAGTCTTTTTTTTTCCCCAAAAAAACTTTCTAATTGAGTTCAGTTCAATCCTTATTTCATGTCTACATACTTGGCATCCAGCAGAGGACACTGTTACACATGCAATCAAACAAAGTGATGTTAAAAAGACATTGTACTCAGAAATTGTCTACTATGTACATGGAAACGTAGCAATTCAATGTATTTGTTTAAAGTATTTACTGTTTAAATTTTAATTAGCATAATATTCATATTTGTGCCCATTGTTATATTATTTATTGGTTAACTTCTACAGTTCAGTTGATGGAAATAACAATGAATATGTCTTGCACAGGATCATTAAAAGAACAAACTGAAAATATTTTGAAATGCTATCTTTTAGATGAACACGGTTTGTGGGATTGTCCTTAAAGGGACACTGAACCCAGATTTTTTTTCTTTCGTGCTTCAGATAGAGCATGCAATTTTAGGCAACTTTCTAATTTACTCCTATTATCACATTTTCTTAATGCTCTTGGTATCTTTATTTGAAAAGCAAGAATGTAATTTAGATGCCGGCCCATTTTTGGTGAACAAACTGGGTTTTCCTTGCTGATTGGACAACAAAAATAAACAAGTGCTGCCCATGGTACTGAACCAAAAATTTGCTGGATCCTTAGCTTACATTCCTTATTCTTCAAATAAAGATAGCAAGAGAACAAAGAAAAATTGATAATAAGAGTAAATTAGAAAGTTGCTTAAAATTGCAGGCTCTATCTAAATCATTAAAGAAATTTTTTTGGGTTCAGTGTCCCTTTAATTAGGATTTGTGAACCGTCAGATCAATTCTGAAAATATTATTTTCCAGGTTTCATTTGCTGTTGCTCACGTGTACTTGGGAATACCTAGTGGTAATATATGGTTTAAATAAAAGACGGCTGTCAACTGAAATCTTCTTAACCTGATTTAAATCTCCCCTTTCAAATTCATCTGGCTGGGCAGAAGCCTAGAGAAGTCAATTTTTTTTATTTTTTTATTTTTTTTTAACATTTCCCAAGCTGTAGAAAAAAAATTAGAAAATGCTGGTTCCAGGCATAAACCGTGAATAAAGCCAAGCTGTGCTAAATTGCTGTTCTCTCTTTATAGGGAAAGTTAAAATTAAACTTTCATGATTTCATGCAGTTTTAAGAGACTTTTCCGTTTGCATCTTTTAACAAATGTTCTTCACTGTCTTGGTATCCTTTGTTGAAAAGTTACTTGGGTAGACTCAGGGACAGCAATGCACTACTGGGAGCTAGCTGGAGATTGGTGACTTTCCACTTAAGCCTTTTGTCATTGGCTCACCTGATGTTTTCAACTAATAACCAGTAGTGCATTGCTGTTCCTGAATGTACCTAGTGTTACACTTCAACAAATTAAAACCCAGAGAATGAAGCAAGTTTGAAAATACAAGTCAGCATGCTTTGTCCTAATCATTAAGGATTTGTGACAGGAGCGAGCTGCACTTAGTCTTATGGCGCGGTCGGGCCAGGCTGTGACTATACAGCTGGCCCGATGTGCTGAGTAAATATAACAGACCCGCTCAGCAGAGAGCGGGTCTGTGAAACAGCGCTTTTTTAAAAAAATTAATTTGGGAAATTATGTTTTAATAATGTTTGGCTAATATAATGTTATATAATTCTGCACTGTGTGCAGAATTATATAACATTATTTTTAAGGTTTACTGTCCCTTTAATTGTTCTTTTAAATGGAGTAGAATTGCATAATCAACAAAAACATAATAAAAAGACAATGCAATTAACACTTTGGGCCCCATTTATTAAACGCCGCCGGGATGAAGATAGAAGACGTCCCCGAGAATGATGAAGGTGTCGCCACCAGGATGAAGATGGATGTCCGGACTTCAGAAACCATGAGTAGATGTTATGAGGTTAGTGTTAGGTTTTTTTTTTAAAAAAATTTGGGTGGCTTTATTTTTTAGATTAGGGATGGACACTTGTAAAAGAGCTGAATGCCCTTTAAGGGCAATGCCCATACCATTGGGTAGCTTAGGATTTTTTAGAGTTAGTTTTTTTTATTTTGGGGGGCTGGTTGGGTGAGGGGGTTTACTTTTAGGGGGGACTTATTCATTTTTTTAAGGTAAAAGAGCTATTAAACTTAGGGCAATGCCCTACAAAAGGCCCTATTAAAGGGACATAATACTCATATGCTAAATTACTTGAAACTGATGCAGTGTAACTGTAAAAAGCTGACAGGAAAATATCACCTGAGCATCACTATGTAAAAAAGGAAGATATTTTACCTCACAATCTCCTCAGCTCAGCAGAGTAAGTTCTGTGTAAAAAGTTATACTCAGCTGCTCCCAGCTGCAGGTAAAAAAAAAATAATGAAGAAATGAACAGCAGCCAATCAGCATCAGCAGTGCTGAGGTCATGAACTCTTACTGTGATCTCATGAGATTTCACTTAACTCTCATGAGATTTAATTGTAAACTTCCTTACACTGAATAGGGAAATAAGATGAGTGTGCACAAAAGCTCGCTCCTTCCGCTGTTCCCGGGACTAGGGTTGCCACCTGTCCCTTAAAATACAGAACACTTATAAGTTACACATGCTGCAGGGTGTGCAGGGAGGAATATGAATAGTGCTGTCCAGAAACACAATATATGTTCCTCCCAGCACACCCTGCAGCATGTGTAACTCATAAGTGTCTAGGAAAACATGGCTGAGGTGGCAACCCTACCCGGGACAGACATACTGATTTGCTGCTTAGAAGTCCTTTACAATGGGATGTGGCTACTGAGGAACTTTAGAGGTAAAATATCTTTCTTTTTTACATAGAGATGTTCAGGTGATATTTTCTAGTCAGCTTTTTACAGCTATGCTGCATCACTTTCAAGTGTTTAAACATTTGGGTATTATGGCCTTTTAAGGGCTATTGGTAGTTTATTGTAGGTTAGGAGGTGTTTTATTTTGGGGGGCTTTTTATTTTTATAGGGCTATTAGATAAGGTATAATTATTTTTATTTTTGATCATTTCGTTTATTATTTTTGTAATCTTATAGTTTTTAGTTTTCGTAATTTAGTGTTTATTATTTGTTGTAATGTTAGATTAAATTAAGATTAAATTTTAATTTAGTTTTTTAATTGGTAGTTTTTTTTATTTTATTAGAATAGTTATGTGAGGTTAATTTATAGATTAAACTTAGTTTTTTTATTTCACAGGTAAGTTTTTATTTTTTAAAGATAGTTATATTGTAATTTTAATTTAAAGTTAGGCGGGTTAATAGTTTAATTTAGTGTTTTGCAATGTGGGGGGCCGGCAGTTTAGGTTGTTAATAGGTTTAGTATAGTAGTTATTATGTGGAGGGCTGGTGGTTTAGAGGTTAATACTTTATTATAGTGTTGGCACTGTGGGGGGCAGCGGTTTAGGGGTTAATAGGTTTATTTAGGTGTCAGCAATGTCAGGGGCGACGGAATAGGGGTTAATAACTTTTATTAGTCAGCGATGTTGGGCAGTGACAGATAAGGCTTTAATAAGTTTTATTAGTGTCGGCGATGTCGGGGAGCAGCAGAATAGGGGTTAATAACTTTTATTAGTGTTAGTAATGTCGGGGGCGGCAGATTAGGGGTGTTTAGACTAGGGGTTTATGTTAGGGTGTTAGGTTTTAAAGTAACATTCTTTTCCCCATAGACATCAATGGGGTTGTGTTATGGCGATCTCCATTCTGCGAGTGCAGGTGTTAGTTTTTTTTCTAACACTTTCTTCCCATTTATGTCTATGGGGTAAAGCGTGCACAAGCTTAACGTACCATACCGCACAGCAGAAGGAGGTTTTTCAGTAACTCGTAATGGCAGCGATATGGAGAGTGCAATAACGCACATATTTTGGTGTTATTTTTGCAACTTGTTTAGCGCAAAGCTCGTAATCTAGGTGTAAATGATTAAACAGAAAGCAATTCATTAACTAATTTGGATATGTATTAGTGGGTCACCAGACTGAGCTAAATTTCTTTTATTCTCAGAAATAAATGAGGTCATGTAAGGTCTTTTGGCTGAATAGCAGCAGGAGTGGATATTGAAAGAAAGTTACTTTCCTGCATCTTTTCAAAGATTACATTATATCTGCTTCCAATACAGCAGAGCTTTCCAAACTTTTCATGTTGGTGACACACTTTTTAGACCTACATCATTTCGCAACACAGTAATTAATTTGTGCTAGCAAACAGTAGGTTAAACTAACTTGTTTTAAAAGATACGGACACATACATAAATTCTATAATGACAAAATGCATTTACAAGTAACAGTATGTATGTGCAAGAATTAAAAAAAGTTTAATAACACCAATAGCTGGGGGCGTGACTCTGGGCAGCTCCTTGAATGGACGCACTATCAGTTGCTCTGAGTGAGACATTAATATTTTGCCTTTTATTAATGTTTATGAGGATCTCCCATCCACCTCTCCCTGATAATTAGGCGTTGCTTGCAAAGAGGAATTGAATGATACTACAACATTGGGACTACCACACTTAATAACTGATCCGGAGAGTTGAGGCCTAAGGCAGTCACTTTAGTGAGAGGCTCTCAACACCCCCCCCCCCGGTACCTTGTAAGCCGGGTATGCAGTGCGTAGACACTGAAAACTTCAACAATATGGAACCTGAGGCAGCTTTACTAATCGAGGAGATCTGTAACCTCCTGAATGAACATTTCTTGCAACTTTCAGAAAAGATGGCGGCAACATGGGCATATGAAGGGAACCCTGCTAAAGCTGAGTCTGTTTTAACAAATGCAAAACGAGCAGGGGACCCTGAGCCCTCCACACACTGTGCATATTTGAGCCCGCCTGGTATACAGCATGATAGTGGAACCTCAACAAACAAGGTGCAGATGGTCGGCAGTGGGACCCTAGCAATGATTGCCGCATGTAATTCTTCAACAGCCGGGCAGGGACTAGATCCCGCTTCCACACATAATGGAGAGGAGAGGCAGATACCCCTGAATCTGGAGCAATCTCTATAGCGCAGAACCCCTCACTGGTCAACGGCTCCCAACCAGCCCCGCAGCAACAGATTGCAAGGGGAGGTAAACCTAGGATACATAGAGGGACAGCTGCAGGGAGGGAGAAGGCACGTATGAAAATGGCATATGTGCAAGATGGCACCACTCCGCCACCTCAGATACCTCGGCCCCAGACAGTCAGAATGAGAGTGACTCGCCAGGTTGCACAGACAGTGTGGCGACACTGGATAAGCGCTACAGATATCTACAACTTGAGTCCTTCCTTGGAGACACCCCCCCCGTTGGAAGGCCCAGTGTGGTCGTGGTGACAAGCTAGAGGTGCTCAGCCTGCGAGCAGCGTTACGGTGGAACTACTGTGGAGGCCGGATCAGACTCTGGGGATGCTGGAGCTGCTCACCATATGGAGGTTTGCTGACAGGGACTAAAAACACTAATAGAAGCATAGACTCTGTGCATGGAAGCCTGACTCCAAAAGCCGGCGTAGGTTAAAGACATTTTCTGTATGGATTGTCATAGCACTGACTGTGGATGGAAGCTACTTAGTTTATTATAGGTTCTCTTAAAGGGATATATAAATGTTTTTGGCCTCTCCTATAAGCCCTGGTGGTCTGTGCATACTCGTGTGCTTATTTTTGTGTATTCCTTTGCTAAATCATATCCGAGTCAACTTGGGCTCTAAACACTGCAACACGTGTACAGGGCTTTAGGATGGTCACTCGCCTGATGTCTATGACTTGCATTGTGCTACTCTGTCTCACTTTGGTTTAACGTCTAATGGGTATAACATATGTATTTGTGGGATTGACATGTCTAAATATCTGCCATTAGCAATAACTTTACAGTCCTGTATAGCTCCCCCTATTAAGGTGTGTAATGCTGGTATCTTCTATGTTGCTTATATTATACAGACACAGACTTAAGTATTTGTTTTTAGCTAAGGTTTCTTCCCTTAATTTTATGGTGCCTCAAGTGTATGTCTTAAGACTGTCATTATCCCTTTTAGTTTGAGACAGTCAGTTCCAACAAACTACTTACATATATAAGCTCTAAAATATTTTATATGAGGGAACACCCTCCTTTTACCACTCAGCCTCATCCAGTCAGCTACTATCTCTGCATAGGGCTCCTAATATAGTATGTATGTCCTGTTAATTCCCTGTGGTTTGCCCTTCTAATTAGATCTCAACTAAGACTATGTCATCCTGTCAGACTTCACCTTGCTGCGCACCTCTGGTTTTATATGTCCCACTGCGCTAATGGTTTCTTCCGCCATTACGCAGTTACCAGTGTAATGTTTTACCCAGAGCTGAGGGAAATGGCCAGTCACTCTCTCGTTATTATTCATGTAACCAGTATTAGGTGGCTTTAGATCATGTTCATGTTCCTTATATCGTTTCAATGTTGCCTCTACACATAATCAGTGACACTAAACTGTTCTCATCAGTGTATAAAATATTGTTGTTGTATTCACAAGCCCAAAAGTGGCGATAGTGCACAATTACCTTTCCTCCATCTATAAACTTTTATTAATAAGAAGGTCCAAAAGTGGCCTACCCATACACTAGGAGGTATAGATCACTATAAAATATGAGGTTTCTATTAGATTTGCCTTCTCTTAACTCTTATGAAGGCTTGACAGTGTATATATACAGTGAATTCTCTTGTGCGGGGTGTGTATTGTACTTACATATATACTTGCACTCTCTATTATATTTTGTTCTTTTACTTTTGGTTGAATATGGCAAATTTTTATCTGCTTTGTAACTGTTTTTCATACCTCAATAAAAAAAATTATTAATAAAAAAAAAAATAACGTCAATAGCTACCTATTATTTTAATGGGATGTATGAGGTTGATGGGATGAACACAGTTTCTGAATATTTGGTGTAATATTAGATAAAGACACTCACATTTCATCATCAAGCATTTTTAAGCTTCCACTTCCTATCCTTATATCAAGAGCAGTAGCAGTAATGCACTACTGGGAGCTAGTTGCAAAAAAATCCCACTGACTTCTGATTTCAGCACAGCATTTAAGCTGCCACCCTCAGAGCTCTGTGAGTCCGACTGACTACTGCACATGCTGCAAACACACTGCTGTCCCACTCACTGGCTACACTTGCAGTCACAAGCCAATTAAGGAGACTACACGTGCAGTCAGGACTCAGGAGCCAATGTGCCGCCAAATCCACCAATGGTAATAGTTTCAGTTCCCACTGCCAATTGGTTAAGATGATCTGTGAGTGACCCACTAGGTATCAATCACGTGTCAACCATGTGAAATGCGTAGCAGGCAGGTGGAAAGTCAAAAACCAAAAAACTATTTTTTAAATTTAATAAAATTTGTGCTGAAGCAGGGATACACCTACACACTGCTGCCGACACACTAGTGTGTCCCGACACACAGTTTGGAAAGCACTGCAATACAGACTAGTCAGGTTAATGCAAAACAAAAATTGAAAGGAAAAGATGTGCCACCATATTGCAACCTAAGCTTCATTCACCACTTAGGCCAGTTTAGGACAGCTATAAATGTGTCACTGGAGTGTACAAACAATCGGCTAGATTACGAGTCTTACCTTAGCCTTAAAAAGCAGCATTGAGGGGTCCCAATGCTGCTCTTTAACGCCCCCTGGTATTACGAGTCAGGCAGGAGAGGGTCTACCGCTCACTTTTTTTCCGCGATTTTAGCATACCGCAAATCCCCTTACGTCTCAAGGTAGGGTAATCTTCAAGGGGGTAGTGTTAGGTTTTTTTTTAAGGGGGATTGGGTGGGTTTTAGAGTAGGGTTGGTGGGTGGTGGGTTTTAATGTTGGGGGGTATTGTATTTTTTTTTACAGGTAAAAGAGCTGATTACTTTGGGGCAATGCCCCGCAAAAAGGCCCTTTTAAGGGCTATTTGTAATTTAGTATAGGGTAGGGAATTTTATTATTTTGGGGGGCTTTTTAATTTTATTAGGGGGATTAGATTAGGTGTAATTAGTTTAAAAAATTGTAATTCTTTTTTTATTTTCTGTAATTTAGTGGGGTTTTTTGTACTTTAGTTTATTTAATTTAATTGTAGTTAATTGTAGGTAATTTATGTAATTAATTTAATGATAGTGTAGTGTTCAGGTGTAATTGTAATTTAGGTTAGGATTTATTTTACAGGTAAATTTGTGCTTATTTTAACTAGGAAGTTATTAAATAGTTAATGACTATTTAATAACTATTCTACCTAGTTAAAATAAATACAAAGTTGCCTGTAAAATAAATATAAATCCTAAGCTAGCTACAATGTAAATATTAGTTATATTGTAGCTTACATAGGGTTTATTATATAGGTAAGTATTTAGTTTTAAATAGGAATAATTTAGTTAATTGTAGTACATTTATTTAGATGTATTTAAATTATATTTAAGTTAGGGGGGTGTTATGGTTAGGGTTAGGTTTAGGGGTTAATAACTTTATTATAGTGGCGGCGACATTGGCGGCAGCAGATTAGGGGTTAATGCATTTAATAGGCTATGTGGGCTATTGCGGTTTAGGGGTTAATGCTTGAATAGGTTTATTGCGTTGTGGGTTAATGGCGGATTAAGGGTTAATAGTTTTAAGAGGTAGTTTGCGATGTTGGGGTTGGTGGATTTAGGGGTTAATAGATTAAATAGGCATATTGCCTTGTGGGGGTTTGTCGGTCTAGGGGTTAATACATTTAATATTAGTAATGAGAGGGGGGATTGCGGATATAGGGGTTTTACGTGTCAGGCTTATTTTTTATGAGGCGTGTTAGACTTTTAGGGGTTAATAAATTTATAATAGTGGCGGCGACGTTGGCGGCAGCAGATTAGGGGTTAATAAATTTAATATAGTTGCGGCGACGTTGCGGGGGGAAGATTAGGGGTTAATAAATATAATGTAGGGTTTGGCGATGTTTAGGGCAGTAGATTAGGGGTTCATAAGTATAATGTAGGTGACGGCGGTGTCCGGAGCGGCAGATTGGGGGTTAATAATATAATGTAGGTGGCGACGATGTCGGGGGTGGCAGATTAGGGGTTAATAAGTGCAAGATTAGGGGTGTTTAGACTCGGGGTTCATTTTAGGGTGTTAGGTGCAGACATAAAATTAATTTCCCCATATGAAACAATGGGGCTGCGTTAGGGGCTGAACGCTGTTTTTTTGCAGGTGTTAGTTTTTTTTTCAGCCAGCTCAGCCCCATTGTTTCATATGGGGAAATCGTGCACGAGCACGTTTTGCCATCTTACCGCTACCGTAAGCAGCGCTGGTATTATAGTGAGATGTGGAGCTAAATTTTGCTCAACGCTCACTTTTCTGAGGCTAACACTGGCTTGCAGAAAATTCTTAATACCAGCGTTGGCTTAAGTGAACGGTAAGAAAAAAAGGCTCGTTAGCACCACACAGCCTTACCGACAAAAACTCGTAATCTAGGTGAATGGTTGCTTGGATTATAACAGTGTTAAAGGGATAGTAATCACCAAACATCTTATTGTTTACAAAGATAGACAATCCCTTTATCTACCATTCCCCAGTTTTGCATAAACAACACTGTTAGAGAAATATAATTTTTACATCTGTAATTACCTTGTATCTAAACTTCTGAAGACTGCCCCCTTATCTCAGATCTTTTGACAGACTTGCATTTCAGACAATTAGTGCTGACTCTTAAATAACTCCACGTGCCTTAGCACAATGTTATTTATATGAAACACATGAACTAACGCCCTCTAGCTGTGAAAATCTGTCAAAAATATTCAGATAAGAGGCGGCCTCCAAGGGCTTAGAAATTAGCAAATGAGCCTACATAGGTTTTGCTCTTAACAAAGAACACAGAAAGTACAAAGCAAATTTGATGATAAAAGTAGATAAGAAAGTTCTTTAAAATGACATGCCCTATCTGAATCATGAAAGTTTAATTTGGACTTTACTATCCCTTTAAGACTGATGCCTGACATGCCCTATCTGAATCATGAAAGTTTAATTTGGACTTTACTATCCCTTTAAGACTGATTTTTGCGCTTCCACATTTAACCAGAATTGGAAAACCCACAATTTGCAGAATAGTTCCCGGCAAACATAGCATGTTCGCGTTCGCCGCGGCGGGCGAACATATGCGATGTTCGATCCGCCCCCTATTCGTCATCATTGAGTAATACTTTGACCCTGTACCTCACAGTTAGCAGGCACATTCCAGCCAATCAGCAGCAGACCCTCCCTTCCAGACCCTCCTACCTCCTGGACAGCATCCATTTTAGATTAATTCGGAAGCTGCATTGTTAGTGTGAGGAGGGACAGTGTAGCTGCTGCTGATTTAGTAGGGAAATCTATAGCTAGGCTAGTGTATTCAGTGTCCACTACAGTCCTGAAGGACTCATCTGATCTCTGCTGTAAGGACAGCACCCCAAAAAGCCCTTTTTAGGGCTGCTTTTTTTTTTCCTGTGTAATCTAATTGCAGTTGCCTGCCTGCCAGCGTGTGTGTCAGGCTCACAGCGTATACTGTGCCCACTTGCCCAGTGCTACTACTCATATCTGGTGTAACAGTAGTGTAGATTTAAAAAAACAACACTTTTTTGACTGTGTTAAATAATAGCAGTCAGTTTCCTTCACACGTGTGCGTTTAAGTACCTGTCTGCCAGGGCACAGTGTCACCCCAGTGAAACTCATATCTGGTGTAACAGTAGTGTAGATTTAAAAAAAAACAACACTTTTTTGACTGTGTTAAATAATAGCAGTCAGTTTCCTTCACACGTGTGCGTTTAAGTGCCTGCCTGCCAGGGCACAGTGTCACCCCAGTGCAACTCATATCTGGTGTAACAGTAATGTACATACCTGATGTTTTAAAGCACGTTATTCCAAACAATTTAGGAATGTTAGGTGATTTATGCCCTTTATGGCTTAAAACCAGACTCTGCATCAACTATGTAATTTTCCATGGGAGTTTTGCCATGGATCCCCCTCCGGCATGCCACAGTCCAGGTGTTAGTACCCTTGAAACAACTTTTCCATCACTATTGTAGCCAGAAAGAGTTCCTGTGGGTTTTAAAATTCGCCTGCCTATTGAAGTCTATGGCGGTTCGCCTGTTCGCGAACGCAAAATTTTAGGTTCGCGACATCACTATTAAAAAGACATTGTACTCAGAAATTGTCTACTATGTACATGGAAACGTAGCAATTCAATGTATTTTTTAAAAGTATTTACTGTTTATATTTAAATTAGCATAATATTCATATTTGTGCCCATTGTTATATTATTTATTGGTTAACTTCTACAGTTCAGTTAATTGAAATAACAATGAATATGTCTTGCACAGGATCATTAAAAGAACAAACTGAAAACATTTTGAAATGCTATATTTTAGATGAACACGGTTTGTGGGATTGTCCTTAATTAGGATTTGTGAACCGTCAGATCAATGCTGAAAATATTCTTTTCCAGGTTTCATTTGCTGTTGCTCACGTGTACTTGGGAATACCTAGTGGTAATATATGGTTTAAATAAAAGACGGCTGCCAACTGAAATCTTCTTAACCTGATTTAAATCTCCACTTTCAAATTCATCTGGCTGGGCAGAAGCCTAGAGAAGTCAATTTTTTTTAAAGTTTTTTTTTGTTTTAACATTTCCCAAGCTGTAGAAAAAAAAAATAGAAAATGCTGGTTCCAGGCATAAACCGTGAATAAAGCCAAGCTGTGCTAAATTGCTGTTCTCTCTTTATAGGGAAAGTTAAAATTAAACTTTCATGATTTCATGCAGTTTTAAGAGACTTTTCCGTTTGCTTCTTTTAACAAATGTACTTCACTGTCTTGGTATCCTTTGTAGAAAAGTTACTTGGGTAGGCTCAGGAACAGCAATGCACTACTGGGAGCTAGCTGGGGATTGGTGACTTTCCACATAAGCCTTTAGATTACCTTTTAATTCAAGACGTGGTATATATTATTAGATTGTTGCTTTTTATGTAGTGTGTATTCCACTAATAGGGTGCATCTGACTGTATTTCCCCTAGATCTCGGACTTTATTGTTAGAGTCCCTGTTTGCATATTATATTGTCTCCTACAATATATCAAAATAAAAAGAAATGTGTTAAAGGGACACACATCAAAATTAAACTTTCATGAATCAGAGTACACAGTTTCAAACTTTCCAATTTACTTCTATTAACAAATTGTGCACAGTATTTTTATATTTACACTTTCTGAGTCACCAGCTCCTACTAAGCATGTGCAAGAAGTCACAGAATAAACATATATGCATCTGTGATTGGCTGATGACTGTCACATGATACAGGAGGAGGGGAAATAGAAATAACTTTGAAATTTGTCAGAAAAAAATCTATTCATTTGAAGTTCAGATGATGGGGTAGATTTATCAAATGTCGGGCAGACATGATCCACTGTTGCACATGGTGAAATGCTTTTGCAATGCTACCTCCGGCACATTCATGGCCAATCGGCCGCTAGCAGATTGGATCTGATCGGTTTGATTGTTATCCACCACCTCCGAGTTAAGGAGCAGTGCCTCACATCCTTGTCATGACGATGAGTAAAATGTTTAATGCGTGGCGTTGTTAGTGTACCCACTCTAATGTCTGAGAGGTGTTCTTTTATTCTAACCCTAGCCTCTCTGGTAGTGAGTCCCACATATTGGAGGGCACATTTTGTGCGTGTGATTAAATATACAATATATGTGGAGCGACAGTTAAAACACAGACGTATTTTAAATCTTTCCCCTGTGACCGTGGAGCTAAAACTTTCTCCTTTCACCACTTTTGTACAGGCTACACAAAAGTGTATAATGATACATTCTATTGAATCTTAGCCACAATGAATTGTCAGTTACTCTTGTCCTAAGCCTTGTAGGTGCTAGCCTATTGCCAAACATTTTGCCCCTCTTGTAAGCAAATCTAATCCCCCTTTCTACTGTGGTCTGTAGCCCATCATCCGCTGATAGTATTGGGAAATGCTTCCTAATGATTTGGCAAATTTGGGAATACTGTTGAGAATAATCTGTGATGAACACCACCTTATTTCTCCAACATTGGTGTGTCCGGTCCACAGCGTCATCCAAAACTTGTGGGAATATTCTCTTCCCCAACAGGAAATGGCAAAGAGCACAGCAAAAGCTGTCCATATAGTCCCTCCTAGGCTCCGCCCACCCCAGTCATTCTCTTTGCCGCTGAACAAGCAGCATCTCCACGGAGATGGTGAAGAGTATGTGGTGTTTAGTTGTAGTTTTTTTATTCTACTATCAAGAGTTTGTTATTTTAAAATAGTGCTTGTATGTACTATTTACTCTGAAACAGAAAAAGATGAAGAGTTCTGTTTGTGAGAGTAATATGATTTTAGCAGCAGTAACTAAAATCGTTTGCTGTTTCCACATAGGACTGTTGAGATGAGATAACTTCAGTTGGGGGAAACAGTTGGCAGACTTTTCTGCTTAAGGTATGACTAGCCATATTTCTAACAAGACTGTGTAATGCTGGAAGGCTGTCATTTCCCCTCATGGGGACCGGTAAGCCATTTTCTTAATCTCAAACAGAATAAAGGGCTTAATATGGGCTATAAAACTGGTAGACACTTTTATGGGCTAGATCGATTGCTTTATTTGGGCATTTTATACAGCTTTATGTTGAAATTCACACTTTATAAACTTTGGGGAACGTTTTTTTACGTCAGGCACTGGCTTAGACACCTTCCCAGTCAGGAAGGGCCTTCTCTGTAGTAGGCAGAGCCTCATTTTCGCGCCATTACTGCGCAGTTACTTTTGAGAGCAGGACATGCAGCTGCATGTGTGTGGGTCTGAAAGTAGTTGAAAAGGTTCCTAGAAGGCTTCATTTGGTATCGTATACCCCCCTGGGTTTGGTAAAGTCGCAGCAAAGGCTGTAGCTGGGACTGTAGAGGGGTTAAAACTGTAACCGGCTCTGGTTTCCTCATTTTAAGGGTTAAAGGGACAGTCTACACCAAAATTTTTCTTATTTAAAAAGATAGATAATCCCTTAATTACTCATTACCCGTTTTTGCATAACCAACACAGTTATATTAATATACTTTTTACCTCTGTGATTACCTTGTATCTAAGCCTTTGCAGACAGCCTCCTTATCTAAGTGCCTTTGACAGACATGCAGTGTAGTCAATCAGTGAAGACTCCTAAATAACTGCACGGGAGTGAGCACAATGTTATCTATATGACACATGTGAACTAGCACAGTCTAACTGTGAAAAACTTTCAAAATGCTCTGAGCTAGGAGGCGGTTTTCAACTGTTTAGAAATCAGTTTGAGCCTAGCTAGGTTTATCTTTTCAAAAATACCACTAAGGGAACAAAGCAAATTTGATGATAAAATTAAATAGGAAAGTTGCTTAAAATTGCATGCCCTATCTGAATCATGAAAGTTTAATTTTGACTTTACTGTCCATTTAAAGGTCTGAAATTTGGGGTGCAATGCTTTGAATGCTTTAAGACACTGTGGTGAAAATCTGGTTAAATTTGAACAATTCCTTTCACATATTCAGTAATAAAGTGTGCCCTGTTTAAAATTTAAAGAGACAGTAACGTTTTTGTTTTAAAACGGTTTTTGTACTTTATTGACAAGTTTAAGCCTGTTTAACATGTCTGTGCCTTCAGATAAACTATGTTCTGTATGTATGGAAGCAAATGTGTCTCCCCCTTCAAAATTGTGTGATAATTGTGCCATAGCGTCCAAACAAAGTAAGGACAGTACTGCCACAGATAGTAAAGTTGCCCAAGATGATTCATCAGATGAAGGGAGTAGACATAGTTCTACATCATCTCCTTCTGTGTCTACACCAGTTTTGCCCACGCAGGAGACCCCTAGTACTTCTAGTGCGCCAATGCTTGTTACTATGCAACAATTGACGGCAGTAATGGATAACTCCATAGCAAATATTTTATCCAAAATGCCTGCATTTCAGAGAAAGCGCGATTGCTCTGTTTTAAACACTGTAGAGCAGGAGGGCGCTGATGATAATTGCTCTGTCATACCCTCACACCAATCTGAAGTGGCCATGAGGGAGGTTTTGTGAGATGGGGAAATTTCTGATTCAGGTAGAATTTCTCAACAGGCAGAACCTGATGTTGTGACATTTAAATTTAAATTAGAGCATCTCCGCGCACTGCTTAAGGAGGTGCTATCTACTCTGGATGATTGTGACAACCTGGTCATTCCAGAAAAATTGTGCAAGATGGACAAGTTCCTAGAGGTTCCAGTGCACCCCGACGCTTTTCCTATACCCAAGCGGGTGGCGGACATAGTGAATAAGGAGTGGGAGAAGCCCGGCATACCTTTTGTCCCCCCTCCTATATTTAAGAAATTATTTCCTATGGTCGACCCCAGAAAGGACTTATGGCAGACAGTCCCTAAGGTCGAGGGGGCAGTTTCTACACTAGCCAAGCGCACTACTATTCCTATCGAGGATAATTGTGCTTTCAAAGATCCTATGGATAAAAAATTGGAGGGTTTGCTTAAAAAGATTTTTGTACAGCAAGGTTACCTCCTGCAACCTATTTCGTGCATTATTCCTGTCACTACAGCAGCGTGGTTCTGGTTCAAGGAACTAGAAAAGTCGCTCAGTAGAGAGACTCCTTATGAGGAGGTTATGGACAGAATTCACGCACTTAAGTTAGCTAATTCCTTTATTTTAGATGCCGCTTTGCAGTTAGCTAGATTAGCGGCGAAAAATTCAGGGTTTGCAATTGTGGCGCGCAGAGCGCTCTGGCTAAAGTCTTGGTCAGCGGATGTATCTTCCAAGACAAAATTGCTTAATATCACTTTCAAGGGTAAAACCCTTTTTGGGCCAGAATTGAAAGAGATTATCTCAGACATCACTGGGGGTAAGGGCCACGCCCTCCCACAAGATAGGCCTTTCAAGGCCAAGAATAAGTCTAATTTTTGTTCCTTTCGCAATTTCAGGAACGGACCGGCCTCCAACTCTTTAGCCTCTAGACAAGAGGTTAATGCTTCACAAACCAAACCAGCTTGGAAACCGATGCAAAGGCTGGAACAAGGGTAAGCAGGCCAAGAAGCCTGCTGCTGCTACCAAAACAGCATGAAGGAGTAGCCCCCGATCCGGGACCGGCTCTAGTAGGGGGCAGACACTCTCTCTTCGCTCAGGCTTGGGCAAGAGATGTTCAGGATCCCTGGGCACTAGAAATAGTTTCTCAGGGTTATCTTCTGGAATTCAAGGAACTACCCCCAAGGGGAAGGTTCCACATGTCTCACTTATCTTCAAACCAAATAAAGAGACAGGCATTCTTACATTGTGTAGAAGACCTGTTAAAAATGGGAGTGATACACCCAGTTCTAACCGTGGAACAAGGAATGGGTTTTTACTCAAATCTGTTTGTAGTTCCCAAAAAAGAGGGAACTTTCAGACCAATTCTGGATTTAAAGATCCTAAACAAATTTCTCAGAGTGCCATCGTTCAAAATCGAAACTATTCGAACGATTTTACCTACAATCCAGGAGGGTCAATTTATGACTACCATGGATCTAAAGGATGCATATCTACATATTCCTATCCACAAAGATCATCATCAGTTCCTAAGGTTCGCCTTTCTGGACAAAAATTACCAGTTTGTGGCTCTCCCATTCGGGCTAGCCACTGCTCCAAGGATTTTCACAAAGGTACTCGGGTCCCTTCTAGCGGTTCTAAGACCAAGGGGCATTGCAGTGGCACCTTACTTGGACGACATTCTGATACAAGCGTCGTCTCTTTCAAAGGCAAAGGCTCACACAGACATCGTTCTGGCCTTTCTCAGATCTCACGGATGGAAAGTGAACATAGAAAAAAGTTCTCTGTCTCCGTCGACAAGAGTTCCTTTCTTGGGGACAATAATAGATTCTTTAGAAATGAAGATTTTCCTGACAGATGTCAGAAAGTCAAAACTTCTAAACGCTTGTCAAGTTCTTCACTCTGTTCCACGACCTTCCATAGCTCAGTGCATGGAAGTAGTAGGGTTGATGGTTGCAGCAATGGATATAGTTCCTTTTTGCGTGAATTCATCTAAGACCATTACAACTGTGCATGCTGAAACAGTGAAATGGGGACTATACAGACTTGTCTCCAGTGATTCAAGTAGATCAGAAGACCAGAGACTCACTCCGTTGGTGGCTAACCCAGGATCACCTGTCCCAGGGAATGAGCTTCCGCAGACCAGAGTGGGTCATCGTCACGACCGACGCCAGTCTAGTGGGCTGGGGCGCGGTCTGGGACTCCCTGAAAGCTCAGGGTCTATGGTCTCGGGAAGAGTCTCTTCTCCCGATAAACATTCTGGAACTGAGAGCGATATTCAATACTCTCAGGGCTTGGCCTCAACTAGCAAAGGCCAGATTCATAAGATTCCAATCAGGCAACATGACGACTGTTGCTTACATCAACCATCAGGGGGGAACAAGGAGTTCCCTGGTGATGAGAGAAGTGACCAAAATCATAAAATGGGCGGAGGATCACTCCTGCCACCTATCTGCGATCCACATCCCAGGAGTGGAAAACTGGGAGGCGGATTATCTGAGTCGTCAGACATTCCATCCGGGGGAGTGGGAACAAGGAATGGGTTTTTACTCAAATCTGTTTGTAGTTCCCAAAAAAGAGGGAACTTTCAGACCAATTCTGGATTTAAAGATCCTAAACAAATTTCTCAGAGTGCCATCGTTCAAAATCGAAACTATTCGAACGATTTTACCTACAATCCAGGAGGGTCAATTTATGACTACCATGGATCTAAAGGATGCATATCTACATATTCCTATCCACAAAGATCATCATCAGTTCCTAAGGTTCGCCTTTCTGGACAAAAATTACCAGTTTGTGGCTCTCCCATTCGGGCTAGCCACTGCTCCAAGGATTTTCACAAAGGTACTCGGGTCCCTTCTAGCGGTTCTAAGACCAAGGGGCATTGCAGTGGCACCTTACTTGGACGACATTCTGATACAAGCGTTGTCTCTTTCAAAGGCAAAGGCTCACACAGACATCATAAGATTCCAATCAGACAACATGACGACTGTTGCTTACATCAACCATCAGGGGGGAACAAGGAGTTCCCTGGTGATGAGAGAAGTGACCAAAATCATAAAATGGGCGGAGGATCACTCCTGCCACCTATCTGCGATCCACATCCCAGGAGTGGAAAACTGGGAGGCGGATTATCTGAGTCGTCAGACATTCCATCCGGGGGAGTGGGAACTCCACCCGGAGATATTTGCCCAGTTGACTCAATTATGGGGCATTCCAGACATGGATCTGATGGCGTCTCGTCAGAACTTCAAGGTTCCTTGCTACGGGTCCAGATCCAGGGATCCCAAGGCGACTCTAGTGGATGCATTAGTAGCACCTTGGACCTTCAACCTAGCTTATGTGTTTCCACCGTTTCCTCTCATTCCCAGGCTTGTAGCCAGGATCAAGCAGGAGAGGGCCTCGGTGATCTTGATAGCTCCTGCGTGGCCACGCAGGACTTGGTATGCAGACCTGGTAAATATGTCATCGGCTCCACCATGGAAGCTACCTTTGAGACAGGATCTTCTAGTACAAGGTCCATTCGAACATCCAAATCTAGTTTCCCTCCAGCTAACGGCTTGGAAATTGAACGCTTGATTTTATCTAAGCGTGGGTTTTCGGATTCTGTAATAGATACTCTGGTACAAGCCAGAAAACCTGTAACTAGAAAAATTTACCATAAAATATGGAAAAGATATATCTGTTGGTGTGAATCCAAGGGATTCTCATGGAGTAAGATCAAAATTCCTAGGATCCTTTCCTTTCTCCAAGAAGGTTTGGATAAGGGATAATCAGCGAGTTCTCTAAAGGGACAGATTTCTGTTTTATCTGTCTTGTTACACAAACGACTGGCAGCTGTGCCTGATGTTCAAGCTTTTGTTCAGGCTTTGGTCAGGATCAAGCCTGTTTACAGACCTTTGACTCCTCCCTGGAGTCTGAATTTAGTTCTTTCAGTTCTTCAAGGGGTTCCGTTTGAACCTCTACATTCCATAGATATCAAGATGTTATCTTGGAAAGTTCTGTTTTTGGTTGCTATTTCTTCTGCTAGAAGAGTTTCTGAGTTATCTGCTTTGCAGTGTAATCCGCCCTATCTGGTGTTCCATTCAGATAAGGTTGTTTTGCGTACTAAACCTGGTTTCCTTCCAAAGGTTGTTTCCAACAAGAATATTAACCAGGAAATAGTTGTGCCTTCTTTGTGTCCGAATCCAGTTTCAAAGAAGGAACGTTTGTTACACAATTTAGATGTAGTTCATGCTTTAAAGTTCTATTTAGAAGCAACAAAGGATTTCAGACAAACGTCTTCTCTGTTTGTCGTTTATTCTGGCAAGAGGAGAGGTCAAAAAGCTACTGCTACCTCTCTTTCCTTTTGGCTGAAAAGCATCATCCGATTGGCTTACGAGACTGCGGGACGGCAGCCTCCTGAACGCACCACAGCTCACTCTACTAGGGCTGTGGCTTCCACATGGGCCTTCAAGAACGAGGCTTCTGTTGATCAGATATGTAAGGCAGCGACTTGGTCTTCCCTGCACACTTTTGCCAAATTCTACAAATTTTATACTTTTGCTTCTTCGGAGGCTATTTTTGAGAGAAAGGTTTTGCAAGCCGTGGTGCCTTCTGTTTAGGTAACCTGATTGGCTCCCTCCCTTCATCCGTGTCCTAAAGCTTTGGTATTGGTTCCCACAAGTTATGGATGACGCCGTGGACCGGACACACCAATGTTGGAGAAAACAGAATTTATTCTTACCTGATAAATTACTTTCTCCAACGGTGTGTCCGGTCCATGGCCCGCCCTGGTTTTTTAATCAGGTTTGATGAATTTCTTTCTTTAACTACAGTCACCACGGCACCTTATGGTTTCTCCTGTTTTTTCTCCTGTCCATCGGTCGAATGACTGGGGTGGGCGGAGCCTAGGAGGGACTATATGGACAGCTTTTGCTGTGCTCTTTGCCATTTCCTGTTGGGGAAGAGAATATTCCCACAAGTTATGGATGACGCCGTGGACCGGACACACCGTTGGAGAAAGTAATTTATCAGGTAAGCATCAATTCTGTTTTTCCGTACTCCTCTCGGAGGCTGCAGAGTATTTCTTAGCCTTTCCCAAAAGACTAACTCTGTCCAGTGATTTAACAGATTTTCTGGCCCTATAAATAGTAGCTGCTTTGTAACCTATTTCTCTCAGTGTCTCCGCTAGGCCATCAGCTTGTCTCTCATAATTCACCTCATCCGTGCAGTTCCATTTGCTTTTTAAGTTTGTCTAACGTTAAACATTTTATAAGGAGGCTAGGAGTACGGCGCAAGCTGAAACGCGTCAGCCTGTATCTTTATCTGCCAAAATAACCTCAGTTTTACCCCGGGGGCTATGTGTTACACCATTGTTTTTAAACATTTACAATAAAAGTTGATTTTATTCCCTCTCGGTGCTCCTTGGAACTTTTGTACTTTCACTTGTATTCATTGGCCGCAAGTGAGCAGGTGTTAAGGGAATACCTCCAGCGGATTAATCAGGCACGGCTGTCAGTCAAAGGGGAGAATTGGAACCACAGAACACTTTGAGTAAGTAGCAGTCATTCCTGAGGTACGGAGGTGAGTGTCCAGGATCCTCCCCTCTGAGAAGGGTAAATGGAAGTCAGTTCCCCAGAGGGTTTGGCATGATCAGGACTTCATGAATTGCCCTGGTCGGTTATGCGCACATCGGGTTAGCGCACTCTCCATAGTTTTCTTTTAGTGGAATTTTTCGCCTTCACTCATCAGGTTAAGTCACGCTTGTCGGTTATGCACACGTCAGGTTTTTTGGTGCACTTTTTTTCCTTTTAAAAAGTAATTTGATTTTGTGCTCATTCCCTTATGCTGGATGTTGTATTCCTTCTGTCACTTTTTGACTGTTCAGTTTTGCATGCATTGTTAATTAAAGGGACACTGAACGCAAATTTTGTCTTTTGTGATTCAGATAGAGCATGCAATTTTAAGCAACAGGAGTAAATTAAGAAAGTTGCTTAAAATTGCATGCTCTATCTGAATCACAAAAGAAAAAAAAATTGAGTTCAGTGTCCCTTTAAGCTACTTTGGAAGGGGTAGACTATTCCATTCCCCAAGAGCTTATTTTAGTGTTTTTTAGTCTTTTATGCATTATGTAATGCTATAATGGAGCCTTCTGATTATGTTCCTATTTTTACCCCAGAAACTGAGTCCCCTGGTCACTTTTCTACCAATAGGTGTGCTTACTGTAAATGCTGAAGTACCTTCCTCAACTCATTTATGTGACATGTTTAAATGTGTTAGAATCAGAGCAACCTAATGCTGTTTCTGTGGGTAATAATGCTTCTTCTGTTTCTTTGTTACAGGAAAATGCTGATAAACTTTCAACTAAATTGAGAAAGTTAATTACAGCAACAGTATCTAAAGCTATGGCTGCTCTTTCGACTGCAAACAAGCATTTAAGGTCAGTACAGGTTTCTCCTTCTACCAGTACTATGTGCCTTGGGGCAAGGGATACTGTTATGTCTTAAGAGGGTAAAGTTTCTTCTGCTGATGAGAAATCTTCATCTGAAGTTGAACCTGATATTTTCTCTTGTTTAAAGTTGAACATATTTGTTCACTATTAAATGAGGTCTTGATTACTTTAGGGGTCAAAAATCCTAAACCTTCTGATGACAAACCGTATTATCATTTAAATTCAGTTTTTAAAAGACTGTGGTTAAACTTCCTGGAGATTTTCCTATTCTTGATGCTGTCTCTGACATTATTTCTAAAGAATGGATAAAGCCTGGAAATTAATTCAACCCTTATGCAAGGTTTAAGAAATTACATTCTTTGCCAGCCTCTAATATTGAGTTATGGGAAACAGTTCCTATGGTTTATGGGGCTATTTCCATTTTTGCTAAGTGTACTACTATTCCTTTTAAAGACCCTCTAGACAGTAAGTTAGAGTCTTTTCACAGAAGGTTTTTTTACAAGCAGGTAACTTAGGCAGCCATTTCTATAGCTGATGTGGCTGCTGCTTCTACTTATTGGTTATCCAGTCTTTCTGAACAGTGTTTTGAGGATCCTATTTGTAACAATATTGCAAGTCTACTTAAAAATGCTAATTCTTTTATTTGTGAAAAAAGTATGTCTTTGTCAGTTCTTTCCAGAACAGCTTTATGGCTTAAATCCTGGTCTGCTAATATGGTGTCTAAAGCTAGATTAATACCTCTTTCCTTTCAGGCTAAGAAATTGTTTTGTTCAGATTTAGATTCTATTATTTCTACTGCTACCGGGGGTAAAGGATCATTTTTACCTCAGGATAAAACTCTAATTAAATATCTAAGGCCTTTAATCGCTTTAGTTTATTTCACCAGAATAAGGAACACATGAGTGAAGTTCCTTCTGATCAAAAACACTGTACTTCTGGTCCACTGCTAACTGGAATAAGTCTAAGAAGACTACTCCTGCTACTAAAAATGCATGAAGGTGTAGCCCCTGATCCAGTGTTTCTGGTAAGGGGAAAGTTAAGTCTCTATAAAGAGGCTCAGTTTCAGTCTGTCCTAATTCTCTGGTTACTGCTCAAGTTTATTTAGGAACATCAGATAGAATTCAGACTAGAGACTCAGAGAGACATTTCTTCTGTTCTATGTACTAACCTTTCTTTTAAAAGTTTTACAAATTTGGATTTTTAATTCTTTTTTTAAGATCTCTGATGAAGCGCATGTGCCCATGCGCGAAACGCGTAAGATAGGAGCTTACCTGACATGTTAAAGCCTGCTCCACAATAAACTCTTACTAAATTTGACTCCAGGACTCAGCTTCCTTTTTCCTCATCTTTTTTTAAGAGTGGTTAATGCTGGTTATAATTCTGCTTATAAAATAATTTTATTTTATCATGTCTTATCTTTAAAGGCTTCATATTTTTAAATAAAATATATTTTTGTCAGGAAAATGACATTAAATTGTCATATGTTTAGCTATTCCATTGGAAGTTTTTTCTTTTAACTAAAACAAAATCGTTTTTTTAAAACATTTCTGATTTTTGGGGAAATTAGCTTTCTTCTATAAGGTACGACGAGTCCACGGATTCATCCTTTACTTGTGGGATATTATCCTCCTGCTAAACAGGAAGTGGCAAAGAGCACCACAGCAGAGCTGTCTATATAGCTCCTCCCTTAGCTCCACCCCCAGTCATTCTCTTTGCCTACTCTAAGTACTAGGAAGGGTAAAGTGAAAGAGGTGATAAAATATTAGTTTTTAATTTCTTCAAGCAAGAGTTTTTTGTTTTAAATGGTACCGGTGAGTACTATTTACTCTCAGGCAGCAGATAGATGAAGACTTCTGCCTGGAGGATGATGATCTTAACATTTGTCACTAAGATCCGGTGCAGTTCCCACAGAGGCTGAGGGGTACAAGAAACTTTAGTGTGAGGAACGTTTTCATGCTATATAGCAATGAGGTATGTTCAGTCATATTTTCTGGAGGTACTGTGTATTTCAGAAAGGCTGACAGTATCCCCATGAGGGTAAGGGTAAGCAGTAATCCTAAGAGCTAATAAGAAGGGCATTACTAAGCTTGCATAAGGGGCAAATTAAAAGATGGTTGACACTGAGTTTTTGAATGTTTGTGGGCAAACGTTTTTGTGAACTGGGAGTGCTAATAACGTTTTTTGGCAACTTTATTGAGGGTACACTTGGCTTATTTTTTGGGTCTCAGAACCCACATGGCTATTTTAAAACCGCTCTGGTGCGGTTCTTTGAGGCTGTAAAGACATTGAGTGTGAAGGGCGGGGCCTATTTTCGTGCCTCAGTTGCTTTCACTTAGCAAGCAACAAGCTCCAACTCCTGAGGGCCCTTGTGGAAGTTTTGGGCCAAATTGAAGCTTTATCCCCATTTTTACAATCGCTGAGGGCAGGTAGGCTCCACAGCATGGATGTGGCGAGGTGCTGGAGGTGTTTGTTCTGGATTTAGGCCTTATATCAATCCGGTTTGCACAATAAAGGGTTAAATGTTAAATTTTCTTGTTGGGCAAACTTAACTACACAAATTGAGTCTGCTATCAAAAATTTGAAAAGTTTGGGGTATTTTAAAGCAGTTTTGCAGAACATGTATACTTTTTTTTCTCTTAAAGGCGCAGTACCGTTTTTTAAGATTGTTATTTTTTTCACTAAATAAAGTGTTTTCAAGCTTGTTTGTAGTCATTACTAGCCTGTTCAACATGTCTGACATTGAGGAAAGTCAATGTTCAATATGTTTAGAAGCCATTGTGGAACCCCCACTTAGAATGTGTCCCTCATGCACTGAAAGGTCAATGAATTGCAAAGAACATATTTTAGCTGCTAAAAGTATTACGCAGGAAGATTCTCAGTCAGAAGGGAATCGGGTTATGCCATCTAATTCTCCCCGAGTGTCACAACCATTAACGCCCGCACAAGCGACGCCAAGTACTTTGTGCGTCTAATTCTTTCACCCTGCAAGATATGGCCGCAGTTATGAATACTACCCTCACAGAGGTTTTATCTAAGCTGCCTGGGTTGCAGGAGAAGCACAGTAGGTCTGGTGTGAGAACAAATGCTGAGCCCTCTGACGCTTTATTATCCATATCCGATGTACCCTCACAATGTTGTGAGTTGGGGGTGAGGGATTTGCTGTCTGAGGGAGAGATTTCTGATTCAGGAAAGATGTTCCCTCAGACAGACTCAGATATGACGGCTTTTAAATTTAAACTAGAACACCTCCGCTTGTTGCTTAGGGAGGTTTTAGCAACTCTGGATGATTGTGACCCTATTGTAGTTCCAGAGAAGTTCCATAGAAATTGTGTAAAATGGACAGATTTCTAGAGGTTCCTGCCTACACTGATGTTTTCGGACATTGTTACTAAGGAGTGGGATAGACCAGGTATTCCATTCGCTCCCCCTCCTACTTTTAAGAAAATGTTTCCCATATCAGACACCATGCGGGACTCATGGCAGACGGTCCCTAAGGTGGAGGGAGCTATTTCTATCCTGGCTAAGCGTACAACTATAGAAAGGGGTGGACACTGGACTGAGGAGAATGGGACAGTACTGGCCAACTGACTGGTTCACACTTCTCACAATTGTGAACTGGAAAAAAGGTAAGAAAACTGGGAGTAGTCAGTGGCGCCTCAGGCTGACTGTCAATAATAAAGAGACTCTTAGGTAGAAATATGGGAATTTAGTAAATCAAAGGAGGGGGTAGCGTGATGCACTTGAAGTGACCAGGCTTTGGAAAAAAACAAACATATAGTGGGAAATAATAAATCAGCCAAAATGATACGGCTCAAAGGTGAACGAGCATCAATATTACCAAAACTGGGTTAGTTTACTGTTTAAGATGCCTAAATTGTAACAAGGCTGCATAAGCGAAAAACTCAAATGGTCACACAATTAATCATAATACCATTATTTAATGTAAGGACAAAGTTAATAAGAACATAAATAAACAATTAAACCGGTGTATACAATATCAAATATTTAAAAATTCATAATAAAATTGCAATAAAAATAGGATTAAAGGAAGAGAGTGAAGAGGTTAACAGGTCCCAACTGAATTTGGACTACAATAAAACAGTTGCAGTGTCTATATTGTTCAAATGGTTATGCTGTTAGGATTCGCAACAATATATACAAGTGGTTGCTAACTGGATATGTGTGAATCTCCGCAGTTGCCAGATATAATGTTACCAGCAATGTGTCAATGATTCCGTTGTGTACAATATTCACATACAGTGCAATGAATGTCTTCCCAATGGTAAAGGTTTAAAAAGTCAATGCGAGTGGATACAGGGATTTAAATTAGCCGTGTATGTTTATCTGTTTAATTCTTCGGTTGTTATAACAGTTAGTGTTTTTGGGGAATTGCATCAATCGGTCAAGTTGGCAACACAAGGATTGTGAATTTTACTCACTTTCGGCTTTCAGCGTCCTTGCTCTACTCACACGTTTCCTCTGTGCAGTGAAAAGTTTTTTGGGTCCGGCCAATGGGGGACCGTTAGAGTGCACGCACTCATTTGAAAAATGAAGGTCTTGTAGATGAATACTCCTGTGCGAAAAAAGGGATTAGGAGTTTTGGCGCAAATGAATGCTTAAACCTATGAAGATTTTTAATATTATAATTTGCAAAAAGTAGCAAAAGATAGTTGAAGTTATTTTAATAGACTCAAGTTTCTTAAAAAATAGATCATATTTATTGTCAGATCTTTATCAATATAAAATATATAGTATAAAACATATATCAATGTGACTCTAAGAAATGTTTGTAAAACACTGAATATTAAAACGAATGAATATATAAAAAAGAGAAGTATTTGAATCGATTGGATATGTGATATATCATGTATAAAAGTACTTAGTATGATAAGCAGGGATAAGCAGAGATAATTGGAGACTAATAGGAGTGTTGCACCTAGTACATTGTAACACCTAGTACAACACTGGAATCAGTCTAATATTATTTCAAAAATATTAAAGTGTTAACGTCTGTATTTTTCACATAAAAGACATTTCAAAAATATGCATATGAACAATATTAAAAAGTGTAGTCGGCCGACTTAATAAAACAGTGTTATTCTTATAAATGAAACTGAGCTTTCTTATGAATAAGCTTCGCGTATTTAACCACCGGTGGAATTTCTGCGTTGTTGTAATGTGTCCTTTAGTGTCTTTTAAAAATATGATCTTTACGATGTGATAGAAAGCAAGCGTACTTTTAAAGTTGCCAGAGCTCTACGGACTAAAGAGAGATAGAACAGTGAGGAGCGGTGTTTACTTATTCTCTTTTAGCCGATTCTGGAGCCTGGTTGAAGATCCGGATGATGTTTTGTATTGCTCCGCTCAGCTGGTTCCTCTCCAAAAGAGAGCGGTGGAGTCCCTGATGTGTTTGGTAGTTCTGTCAGGTATTTCTTTCTCTCCGTACTCTGTATTAGGATAGGTGTAGGGAGTTCGCACTTGTCCTGATGTTGTATAATTATGTGTACTCCTGTAGCTCCAGTTTTTTCAGTCCTTTTACGGACATAGAGGTGATAGTTGTTTCGGCTTACAAGTTCCGATTATTACAGTCTCGGTCCTCAGTAAAAAAGACAGATTTAGATGTTTGTAGGTTTAGCAGTAGTTTGCTATGCATTTCGGCCTCTGAAAATGGCCTTTTTCAAGCTGATCTACTGCTGGTATTCTTGGCGGTCTTTTTATTCAGTCTTTCTGGCTGTTCATTCAATGAAGCAATTAGGACAATTGAATAACCATTTTTATGGTTTTGACACTTTGTTAACAAATGCATGAGCATAAACATAAATAACTAAGTTTCTGATTTCATAGAGTTATATTGTGAGTGTCAGAAGGAATGTGTGTTTGCTACTATTAGCACAAAGTATTTGTTTTGGAAACAATAGTTGCATACAGGAATAAATATATAATAAGACATTGATATTTGGACGCAACGTAAATGGAGTGTATACTTAAACAATTTCTTAGTTCTATAAGGATTTATTCAATCGAGCATTGTGAGATATGTTGGGGAATATACTACTAAAATTATCATGGTTTATTTGATAGTTTGTTTTTAGAACATTTCTTTTTGGATCCGTGTATACAGACTTCTTGAACTCTTATCGTTTGGTGAACAATTAGAGATCGCAAGATAAAATGTTAGAGATTGTCTAAAAGTTAATACAGATTAAATAGGTTTTGTTTTTAGAGATGAATTAAAAAATGAATTCCAAAAATGAATTCCAAAAAATAAATTACAAAAAATGAATTACAAAAATAAATTTTTTATGAATTTTTAGATAGAACAGTTTTTTAAATGAACTCTATATGTTGAAAAAATAAACTCTATATGTTGAAAACATAATAATACTGATACTAGTAATAGTATTTGTAGGTTGATGAATTGTGGTACAACATTGCTAGAAAAATGTTTAGCATAGGACTTTTTGAACTCTTATCGTTTGTTGAACAATTAGAGATTGCAAGATAAAAATTTAGTGATTGTCTAAAAGTTTTGTTTTAAAGATGAATGCAAAAATGAATGCAAAAATGAATTCCAAAATTTTTTAGACAGGGGATATGATGCATCCACAATAGAAAATGATATAGAAGAAGTTAGGAAGACCGAAAGAACAGACATCCTAAATCACAACACCAAGAAAAATAAACGCAAAAATACAATGAGTGATAAAATAAATGTACTTTTTATTACCCAATATGGGGAAGATAAATATGTCATTTAAAAAAATGTTAAAAAACACTGGAACATTCTAAGTTATGATCCAGATATAGGCCCATTTTTACCTAAAAAAACTAAGGCCTAGATTTGGAGTTTGGCGGTAAAAGGGCTGTTAACGCTCCGCGGGCTTTTTTCTGGCTGCACCATAAATTTAACTCTGGTATCGAGAGTTTAAAAAAATGCTGCGTTAGGCTCCAAAAAAGGAGTGTAGAGCATTTTTACCGCAAATGCAACTCTCGATACCAGAGTTGCTTACGGACGCGGCCGGCCTCAAAAACGTGCTCGTGCACGATTCTCCCATAGGAAACAATGGGGCTGTTTGAGCTGAAAAAAAACCTAACACCTGCAAAAAATCAGCGTTCAGCTCCTAACGCAGCCCCATTGTTTCCTATGGGGAAACACTTCCTACGTCTGCACCTAACACTCTAACATGTACCCCGAGTCTAAACACCCCTAGCCTTACACTTATTAACCCCTAATCTGCCGCCCCCGCTATCGCTGACCCCTGCATATTTTTTTTAACCCCTAATCTGCCGCTCCGTAAACCGCCGCAACCTACGTTATCCCTATGTACCCCTAATCTGCTGCCCTGACATCGCCGACCCCTATATTATATTTATTAACCCCTAATCTGCCCCCCTCAACGTCGCCGACACCTGCCTACACTTATTAACTCCTAATCTGCTGAGCGGACCTGAGCGCTACTATAATAAAGTTATTAACCCCTAATCCGCCTCACTAACCCTATCATAAATAGTATTAACCCCTAATCTGCCATCCCTAACATCGCCGACACCTACCTTCAATTATTAACCCCTAATCTGCCGAGCGGACCTCACCGCTACTATAATAAATGTATTAACCCCTAAAGCTAAGTCTAACCCTAATACTAACACCCCCCTAAGTTAAATATAATTTACATCTAACGAAATAAATTAACTCTTATTAAATAACTTATTCCTATTTAAAGCTAAATACTTACCTGTAAAATAAATCCTAATATAGCTACAATATAAATTATAATTATATTATAGCTATTTTAGGATTAATATTTATTTTACAGGCAACTTTTTAATTATTTTAACCAGGTACAATAGCTATTAAATAGTTAAGAACTATTTAATAGTTACCTAGTTAAAATAATAACAAATTTACCTGTAAAATAAATCCTAACCTAAGATATAATTAAACCTAACACTACCCTATCAATAAATTAATTAAATAAACTACCTACAATTACCTACAATTAACCTAACACTACACTATCAATAAATTAATTAAACACAATTCCTACAAATAAATACAATTAAATAAACTAGCTAAAGTACAAAAAATAAAAAAGAACTAAGTTACAAAAAATAATAAAATATTTACAAACATAAGAAAAATATTACAACAATTTTAAACTAATTACACCTACTCTAAGCCCCCTAATAAAATAACAAAGCCCCACAAAATAAAAAATTCCCTACCCTATTCTAAATTAAAAAAGTTACAAGCTCTTTTACCTTACCAGCCCTGAACAGGGCCCTTTGCGGGGCATGCCCCAAGAATTTCAGCTCTTTTGCCTGTAAAAGAATAAATACAATACCCCCCCCCCCAACATTACAACCCACCACCCACATACCCCTAATCTAACCCAAACCCCCCTTAAATAAACCTAACACTAAGCCCCTGAAGATCTTCCTACCTTGTCTTCACCATACCAGGTTTACTGATCCGTCCTGGCTCCAACATCTTCATCCAACCCAAGCGGGGGTTGGCGATCCATCATCCGGTGCTGAAGAGGTCCAGAAGAGGCTCCAAAGTCTTCCTCCTATCCGGCAAGAAGAGGACATCCGGACCGGCAAACATCTTCTCCAAGCGGCATCTTCAATCTTCTTCCATCCGGTGCGGAGCGGGTCCATCTTGAAGCAGGCAACGCGGATCCATCCTCTTCTTCCGTTGTCTCCCGACGAATGACGGTTCCTTTAAGGGACGTCATCCAAGATGGCGTCCCTCGAATCCCTCCGATCAGCCAATAGAATGCGAGCTCAATCTGATTGGCTGATTGGATCAGCCAATCGGATTGAACTTGATTCTGATTGGCTGATTCCATCAGCCAATCAGAAAATTCCTACCTTAATTCCGATTGGCTGATAGAATCCTATCAGCCAATCGGAATTCGAGGGACGCCATCTTGGATGACGTCCCTTAAAGGAACCGTCATTCGTCGGGAGACAACGGAAGAAGAGGATGGATCCGCGTCGCCTGCTTCAAGATGGACCCGCTCCGCACCGGATGGAAGAAGATTGAAGATGCCGCTTGGAGAAGATGTTTGCCGGTCCGGATGTCCTCTTCTTGCCGGATAGGAGGAAGACTTTGGAGCCTCTTCTGGACCTCTTCAGCACCGGATGATGGATCGCCAACCCCCGCTTGGGTTGGATGAAGATGTTGGAACCAGGACGGATCGGTGAACCTGGTATGGTGAAGACAAGGTAGGAAGATCTTCAGGGGCTTAGTGTTAGGTTTATTTAAGGGGGGTTTGGGTTAGATTAGGGGTATGTGGGTGGTGGGTTGTAATGTTGGGGGGGGGTATTGTATTTATTCTTTTACAGGCAAAAGAGCTGAAATTCTTGGGGCATGCCCCGCAAAGGGCCCTGTTCAGGGCTGGTAAGGTAAAAGAGCTTGTAACTTTTTTAATTTAGAATAGGGTAGGGAATTTTTTATTTTGGGGGGCTTTGTTATTTTATTAGGGGGCTTAGAGTAGGTGTAATTAGTTTAAAATTGTTGTAATATTTTTCTTATGTTTGTAAATATTTTTTTATTTTTTGTAACTTAGTTCTTTTTTATTTTTTGTACTTTAGCTAGTTTATTTAATTGTATTTATTTGTAGCAATTGTGTTTAATTAATTTATTGATAGTGTAGTGTTAGGTTAATTGTAGGTAATTGTAGGTAGTTTATTTAATTATTTTATTGATAGGGTAGTGTTAGGTTTAATTATATCTTAGGTTAGGATTTATTTTACAGGTAAATTTGTTATTATTTTAACTAGGTAGCTATTAAATAGTTCTTTACTATTTAATAGCTATTGTACCTAGTTAAAATAAATACCAAGTTGCCTGTAAAATAAATATTAATCCTAAAATAGCTATAATATAATTATAATTTATATTGTAGCTATATTAGGATTTATTTTACAGGTAAGTATTTAGCTTTAAATAGGAATCATTTATTTAATAAGAGTTAATTAATTTCGTTAGATGTAAATTATATTTAACTTAGGGGGGGTGTTAGTGTTAGGGTTAGACTTAGCTTTAGGGGTTAATACATTTATTAGAATAGCGGTGAGCTCCGGTCGGCAGATTAGGGGTTAATAATTGAAGTTAGGTGTCGGCGATGTTAGGGAGGGCAGATTAGGGGGTTAATACTATTTATGATAGGGTTAGTGAGGCGGGTTATGGGTTAATAACTTTATTATAGTAGCGCTCAGGTCCGCTCGGCAGATTAGGGGTTAATAAGTGTAGGTAGGTGTCGGCGACGTTGAGGGAGGCAGATTAGGGGTTAATAAATATAATATAGGGGTCGGCGGTGTTAGGGGTAGCAGATTAGGGGTACATAGGGATAACGTAGGTGGCGGCGCTTTGCGGTCGGAAGATTAGGGGTTAATTATTTTAAGTAGCTGGCGGCGATGTTGTGGGGGGCAGGTTAGGAGTTAATAAATGTAATACAGGGGTCGGCGGGGTTAGGGGCAGCAGATTAGGGGTACATAAGTATAACGTAGGTGGCGGTCGGCAGATTAGGGGTTAAAAATTTTAATCGAGTGGCGGCGATGTGGGGGGAGCTCGGTTTAGGGGTACATAGGTAGTTTATGGGTGTTAGTGTACTTTAGGGTACAGTAGTTAAGAGCTTTATAAACCGGCGTTAGCCAGAAAGCTCTTAACTCCTGCTATTTTCAGGCGGCTGGAGTTTTGTCGTTAGAGCTCTAACGCTCACTTCAGAAACGACTCTAAATACCGGCGTTAGAAAGATCCCATTGAAAAGATAGGATACGCAAATGGCGTAGGGGGATCTGCGGTATGGAAAAGTCGCGGCTGAAAAGTGAGCGTTAGACCCTTTAATCACTGACTCCAAATACCAGTGGGCGGCCAAAACCAGCGTTAGGAGCCTCTAACGCTGGTTTTGACGGCTACCGCCAAACTCCAAATCTAGGCCTAAATTTGTGTACAGAAAAGCGAATACTCTAAAAAATAGACTAGCACCTTCAATGAAAAACACTACTAACAAAAGCATAGAAAAAGGAGTCCTAGGATCAGAACTAAAGGGATTCTATCCCTGTCATATATGTAAGGCCTGCAGACATTCAAAAAAGACCCATACGTTTACCTCTAGTAGTACAAAACAAGAATATAAAATAAAAAACACTATAAGATGTATGGACACAAATGTAATCTATCTCATAGAGTGTAAAAAATGCAACATACAATACACAGGGGAAACGGAAAGAAGTATACGTGAAAGACTAAGAGAACATATTTTATCTATTGAAAATTCAGGAGAAAAAAGAAACCTTGAACTTCCCGTCCCAAAACACTTTAGATTGTGCAACAACAGCAACCTAACATTCTTCAATTTCACAGCCATAGAAAAAATTCGAAAAAACTGTAGGGGGGGGGGGGGGGGGGGGAAATCACTCAAAAACACTGTAGTTTAAAAATCCACTTGGCTTCTGCTTGTAACAGACACTGCAACCGAAAGGTCTAAACATAGACTTCAATTTAAATATTTTCCTAAAGGAATAAAAGTGAATAATCTCTACTACTATGCTAAACATTTTCTAGCAATGTTGTACCATATTTCATCAACCTACAAATACTATTACTAGTATCAGTATTATTATTTTTTCAACATATAGAGTTCATTTAAAAAACTGTAATTTAGTTTATGGAATTCATTTTTGGAATTCATTTTTGCATTCATTTTTGCATTCATCTTTAAAACAAAACTTTTAGACAATCACTAACTTTTTATCTTGCGATATCTAATTGTTCAACAAACGATAAGAGTTCAAAAAGTCCTATGCTAAACATTTTTCTAGCAATGTTGTACCACAATTCATCAACCTACAAATACTTTTACTAGTATCAGTATTATTATGTTTTCAACATATAGAGTTTATTTTTTCAACATATAGAGTTCATTTAAAAACTGTTCTAACTAAAAATTCATAAAAATTCATTTTTGTAATTCATTTTTTGTAATTTATTTTTTGGAATTCATTTTTTAATTCATCTCTAAAAACAAAACCTATTTAATCTGTATTAACTTTTAGACAATCACTAACATTTTATCTTGCGATCTCTAATTGTTCAACAAACGATAAGAGTTCAAGAAGTCCGTATATACGGATCCAAAAAGAAATATTCTAAAAACAAACTATCAAATAAACCATGATAATTTTAGTAGTATATTCCCCAACATATCTCACAATGCTCGATTGAATAAATCCTTATAGAACTAAGAAATTGTTTAAGTATACACTCCATTTATGTTGCGTCCAAATATCAATGTCTTATTATATATTTATTCCTGTATGCAACTATTGTTTCCAAAACAAATACTTTTCTGACGCTCACAATACAGGGAGTGCAGAATTATTAGGCAAGTTGTATTTTTGAGGATTAATTTTATTATTGAACAACAACCATGTTCTCAATAAACCCAAAAAACTCATTAATATCAAAGCTGAATATTTTTGGAAGTAGTTTTTAGTTTGTTTTTAGTTTTAGCTATTTTAGGGGGATATCTGTGTGTGCAGGTGACTATTACTGTGCATAATTATTAGGCAACTTAACAAAAAACAAATATATACCCATTTCAATTATTTATTTTTACCAGTGAAACCAATATAACATTTCAACATTCACAAATATACATTTCTGACATTCAAAAACAAAACAAAAACAAATCAGTGACCAATATAGCCACCTTTCTTTGCAAGGACACTCAAAAGCCTGCCATCCATGGATTCTGTCAGTGTTTTGATCTGTTCACCATCAACATTGCGTGCAGCAGCAGCAACCACAGCCTCCCAGACACTGTTCAGAGAGGTGTACTGTTTTCCCTCCTTGTAAATCTCACATTTGATGATGGACCACAGGTTCTCAATGGGGTTCAGATCAGGTGAACAAGGAGGCCATGTCATTAGATTTTCTTCTTTTATACCCTTTCTTGCCAGCCACGCTGTGGAGTACTTGGACGCATGTGATGGAGCATTGTCCTGCATGAAAATCATGTTTTTCTTGAAGGATGCAGACTTCTTCCTGTACCACTGCTTGAAGAAGGTGTCTTCCAGAAACTGGCAGTAGGACTGGGAGTTGAGCTTGACTCCATCCTCAACCGGAAAAGGCCCCACAAGCTCATCTTTGATGATACCAGCCCAAACCAGTACTCCACCTCCACCTTGCTGGCGTCTGAGTCGGACTGGAGCTCTCTGCCCTTTACCAATCCAGCCACGGACCCATCCATCTGGCCCATCATGACTCACTCTCATTTCATCAGTCCATAAAACCTTAGAAAAATCAGTCTTGAGATATTTCTTGGCCCAGTCTTGACGTTTCAGCTTGTGTGTCTTGTTCAGTGGTGGTCGTCTTTCAGCCTTTCTTACCTTGGCCATGTCTCTGAGTATTGCACACCTTGTGCTTTTGGGCACTCCAGTGATGTTGCAGCTCTGAAATATGGCCAAACTGGTGGCAAGTGGCATCTTGGCAGCTGCACGCTTGACTTTTCTCAGTTCATGGGCAGTTATTTTGCGCCTTGGTTTTTCCACATGCTTCTTGCGACCCTGTTGACTATTTTGAATGAAACGCTTGATTGTTTGATGATCACGCTTCAGAAGCTTTGCAATTTTAAGAGTGCTGCATCCCTCTGCAAGATATCTCACTATTTTTTACTTTTCTGAGCCTGTCAAGTCCTTCTTTTGACCCATTTTGCCAAAGGAAAGGAAGTTGCCTAATAATTATGCACACCTGATATAGGGTGTTGATGTCATTAGACCACACCCCTTCTCATTACAGAGATGCACATCACCTAATATGCTTAATTGGTAGTAGGCTTTCGAGCCTATACAGCTTGGAGTAAGACAACATGCATAAAGAGGATGATGTGGTCAAAATACTCATTTGCCTAATAATTCTGCACTCCCTGTATAACTCTATGAAATCAGAAACTTAGTTATTTATGTTTATGCTCATGCATTTGTTAACAAAGTGTCAAAACTGTAAAAATGGTTATTCAATTGTCCTAATTGCTTCATTGAATGAACAGCCAGAGAGACTGAATAAAAAGACCGCCAAGAATACCAGCAGTAGATCAGCTTGAAAAAGGCCATTTTCAGAGGCCGAAACGCGTAGCAAACTACTGCTAAACCTACAAACATCTAAATCTGTCTTTTTTTACTGAGGACCGAGACTGTAATAATCGGCAAAAAGAGAGTAAGTAAACACCGCTCCTCACTGTTCTATCTCTCTTTAGTCCGTAGAGCTCTGGCAACTTTAAAAGTACGCTTGCTTTCTATCACATCGTAAAGATCATATTTTTAAAAGACACTAAAGGACACATTACAACAATGCAGAAATTCCACCGGTGGTAAAATACTCTAAGACATATTTATCTTCCCCATATTGGGTAATAAAAAGTACATTTATTTTATCACTCATTCAGGCCCATTTATCAAAGGATCAGGTCCGCAAGACCTCGTTAAATGCGGAGAGCAATACGCTCTCCGCATTTAACATTGCACCAGCAGCTCACAAGAGCTGCTGGTGCAACGCCGCCCCCTGCTGACTCGCGGCCAATCGGCCGCCAGCAGGGAGCTGTCAATCAACCCGATCGTATTCGATCGGGTTGATGTCCGGCGATTCCTGTCCGCCTGTTCAGAGCAGGCGGACAGGGTTATGGAGCAGCGGTCTTTAGACCACTGCTTCATAAGTTGTGTTTCTGGCGAGTCTGAAGACTCGCCAGAAACACGGCCCTTCAAGCTCCATACGGAGCTTGATAAATGGGCCTGTTAGTATTTTTGCGTTTATTTTTCTTGGTGTTGTGATTTAGGATGTCTGTTCTTTCGGTCTTCCTAACTTCTTCTATATCATTTTCTATTGTGGATGCATCATATCCCCTGTCTAAAAATTTTTGGAATTCATTTTTACATTCATTTTTGCATTCATCTTTAAAACAAAACTTTTAGACAATCACTAAATTTTTATCTTGCAATCTCTAATTGTTCAACAAACGATAAGAGTTCAAAAAGTCCTATGCTAAACATTTTTCTAGCAATGTTGTACCACAATTCATCAACCTACAAATACTATTACTAGTATCAGTATTATTATGTTTTCAACATATAGAGTTTATTTTAAAAACTGTTCTATCTAAAAATTCATAAAAAATTTATTTTTGTAATTCATTTTTTGTAATTTATTTTTTGGAATTCATTTTTGGAATTCATTTTTGAATTCATCTCTAAAAACAAAACCTATTTAATCTGTATTAACTTTTAGACAATCTCTAACATTTTATCTTGCGATCTCTAATTGTTCACCAAACGATAAGAGTTCAAGAAGTCTGTATACACGGATCCAAAAAGAAATGTTCTAAAAACAAACTATCAAATAAACCATGATAATTTTAGTAGTATATTCCCCAACATATCTCACAATGCTCGATTGAATAAATCCTTATAGAACTAAGAAATTGTTTAAGTATACACTCCATTTACGTTGCGTCCAAATATCAATGTCTTATTATATATTTATTCCTGTATGCAACTATTGTTTCCAAAACAAATACTTTGTGCTAATAGTAGCAAACACACATTCCTTCTGACACTCACAATATAACTCTATGAAATCAGAAACTTAGTTATTTATGTTTATGCTCATGCATTTGTTAACAAAGTGTCAAAACCGTAAAAATGGTTATTCAATTGTCCTAATTGCTTCATTGAATGAACAGCCAGAGAGACTGAATAAAAAGACCGCCAAGAATACCAGCAGTAGATCAGCTTGAAAAGGCCATTTTCAGAGGCTGAAACGCGTAGCAAACTACTGCTAAACCTACAAACATCTAAATCTGTCTTTTTTACTGAGGACCGAGACTGTAATAATCGGAACTTGTAAGCCGAAACAACTATCAACTCTATGTCCGTAAAAGGACTGAAAAAACTGGAGATACGGGAGTACACATAATTATACAACATCAGGACAAGTGCAAACTCCCTACACCTATCCTAATACAGAGTACGGAGAGAAAGAAATACCCGACAGAACTACCAAACACATTGGGGACTCCACCGCTCTCTTTTGGAGAGGAACCAGCTGAGCGGAGCAATACAAAACATCACCCGGATCTTCAACCAGGCTCCAGAATCGGCTAAAAGAGAGTAAGTAAACACCGCTCCTCACTGTTCTATCTCTCTTTAGTCCGTAGAGCTCTGGCAACTTTAAAAGTACGCTTGCTTTCTATCACATCGTAAAGATCATATTTTTAAAACACACTAAAGGACACATTACAACAACGCAGAAATTCCACCGGTGGTTAAATACTCTAAGCTTATTCATAAGAAAGCTCAGTTTCATTTATAAGAATAACACTGTTTTTTTAAGTTGGCCGACTACACTTTTTAATATTGTTCATATGCATATTTTTGAAATGTCTTTTATGTGAAAAATAAAGACGTTAACACTTTAAACATTTTTGAAATAATATTAGACTGATTCCAGTGTTGCACTAGGTGTTACAATATACTAGGTGCAACACTCCTATTAGTCTCCAATTATCTCTGCTTATCCCTACTTATCATACTAAGTACTTTTATACATGATATATCACATATCCAATCGATTCAAATACTTCTCTTTTTTTATATATTCATTCCTTTTAATATTCAGTGTTTTAAGAACATTTCTTAGAGTCACATTGATATATGTTTTATACTATGTATTTTATATTGATAAAGATCTTACAATAATTATTATCTATTTTTTAAGAAACTTCTGAGTCTATTGAAATAACTGCAACTATCTTTTGCTACTTTTTGCAAATTATAATATTAAAAATCTTCATAGGTTTAAACATTCATTTGCGCCAAAACTCCTAATCCCTTTTTTTCGCACATGTACATACCAGATATTTCTTGGGGAAAATATCCTAGGAGAAAAGGCTTTCCTAAACCAGGCAGCGCAGAAAAGTTTTTGAAATATCCTTTTCCTTGCACTAAGATGAATACTCCTTCCGGCTCAATTTGTGCTATCCGAGCACGTAGAAAGAGTCGGTCCTGGGAGTGACTTTGTATTTTCTTACAGCAGGAGCAATCTGTGTGGACGTCTACACATTTCAGCTGTTAAGCCTTTATCAAGATGTCCATTTGCCGTTGCTCCTCCATTTTAAAGGCTAATTTAACCCTTGCACCACTTGATTCCAGAGTCACTTCCTTCTTTGTTTTAATCATCCAATCTGGTATGTTAATAAGATAAAAGCCAAGTACCTCTATTTGGTTCATACAGAATAAAAACGACTTATTTGCAAATCTGTTATAACAGTTAAAAAGTCTTCTCAACTACATCACTCTCTAATGATAATAACTTCACATCCTTTTTCTATAAATCTGTTAACAAAAATTTGGGACTGCTGCTTTTACTAATGCATCAGTGAATAACTCTTGTTCCAACACAAAGTTTTATCTTATTTTATCTTTTAAAATATATACCGATTGTAACCATTGTTGAAATCTAATTTTACCATTATATAGTATCTATTGTTTTCAGAAAGTTTGTGAAGTTATTATCATTAGAGAGTTATGTGGTTGAGAAGACTTTTTAACTGTTATAACAGATTTGCAAATAAGTCGTTTTTATTCTGTATGAACCAAATAGAGGTAATTGGCTTTTATCTTATTAACATACCAGATTGGACGAGTAAAACAAAGAAGGAAGTGACTCTGGAATCAAGTGGTACAAGGGTTAAATTAGCCTTTAAACTGGAGGAGCAACGGCAAATGGACATCTTGATAAAGGCTTAACAGCTGAAACTCGTAGACGTCCACACAGATTGCTCCTGCTGTAAGAAAATACAAAGTCACTCCCAACTCTTTCTACGTGCTCGGATAGCACAAACTGAGCCGGTAGGAGTATTCATCTACAAGACCTTAATTTTTCAAATAGGTGCACGCACTCTAACGATCCCCCATTGGCCAGACCTGACAAACTTTTCACTGCACAGAGGAAACAAGTGAGTAGAGCAAGGATGCTGAAAGCTGAAAGTGAGTAAAATTCACAATCCTTGTGTTGCCAACTTGACCGATTGATGCAATTTCCCAAAAACACTAACTGTTAGAACAACCGAATAATTTAACAGATAAACATACATGGCTAATTTAAATCCCTGTATCCACTCGCATTGACTTTTTAAACCTTTACCATTGGGAAGATATTCATTGCACTGTATGTGAATATTGTACACGACGGAATCATTGACACATTGCTGGTAACATTATATCTGGCAACTGTGGAGATTCACACATATCCAGTTAGCAACCACTTGTATATATTGTTGTGAATCCTAACAGCATAACCATTTGAACAATATAGACACTGCAACTGTTTTATTGTGGTCCAAATTAAGTTGGGACCTGTTAACCTCTTCACTCTCTTCCTTTAATCCTATTTTCATTTCAATTTTATTATGAATTTTTAATTATTTGATATTGTATACACCGGTGTAATTGTTTATATATGTTCTTATTAACTTTGTCCTTACATTAAATAACGGTATTATGATTAATTGTGTGAACATTTGAGTTTTTCGCGTATGCGGCCTTGTTACAATTTAGGCATCTTAAACAGTAAACAAACCCAGTTTTGGTTATATTGATGCTCGTTCACCTTTGAGCCGTATCATTTTGGCGGATTTATTATTTCCCACTATATGTTTGTTTTTTTCCAAAGCCTGGTCACTTCAAGTGCTTCACGCCACCCCCTCATTTGATTTACTAAATTCCCATATTTCTACCTAAGAGTCTCTTTATTATTGACAGTCAGCCTGAGGCGCCACTGACTACTCCCAGTTATCTTAAGCGTACAACTATACCTATTGAGGATAGTTGTGCTTCAAAGATCCTATGGATAAAAAATTAGATGGTCTCCTAAAGAAAATATTTGTTCATCAGGGTTTTCTTCTCCAACCTATAGTGTGCATTGTTCCTGTAACTACTGCAGCTGCTTTTTGGTTCGAGGCTCTGGAGGAGGCTTTTTAGGTTGAGACCCCATTAGATGATATTCTGGACAGAATTAGGGCTCTCAAGCTAGCTAATTCTTTCATTACAGATGCCGCTTTTCAACTGGCTAAATTAGCGGTGAAGAATTCAGGTTTTGCCATTTTAGCGCATAGAGCATTATGGCTTAAGTCCTGGTCTGCTGATGTCTCATCAAAATCATCTAAGCTTTTAGCCATCCCTTTCAAAGGTAAGACCCTATTCGGGCCTGAACTGAAAGAGATCATTTCAGACATCACTGGAGGGAAAGGCCATGCCCTTCCTCAGGATAAGACAAATAAGATGAGGACCAAACAAAATAATTTTCGTTCCTTTCAAAACTTCAGAGGTGGTCCCTCTACCTCTTCCCCTGCAGCAAAACAAGAGGGGAATTTCGCTCAATCCAAGTCAGTCTGGAGACCTAACCAGACTTGGAACAAAGGTAAACAGGCCAAGAAGCCCGCTGCTGCCACCAAGACAGCTTGAAGGGGTAGCCCCCGATCAGGGACCGAATCTAGTAGGGGGCAGACTTTCTCTCTTTGCTCAGGCTTGGGCAAGAGATGTTCAGGACTCCTGGGCTTTATAAATCGTAACCCAGTGGTATCTTCTAGATTTCAAAGATTCTCCTCCAAGGGGGAGATTCCATCTTTCTAAATTGTCTGCAAACCAGACAAAAAGAGAGGCATTCTTATGCTGTGTAGAAGACCTGTATACCATGGGAGTGATCCGCCCAGTTCCGAAAGCAGAACAGGGGCAGGGGTTTTACTCAAATCTGTTTGTGGTTTCCAAAAAAGAGGGAATCTTCAGACCAATTTTAGATCTCAACATCCTAAACAAATTCCTCAGAGTCCCATCTTTCAAGATGGAGACCATTCTGACTATTTTACCAATGATCCAGGAGGGTCAATATATGACCACCGTGGACTTAAAGGATGCGTATCTACACATCCCTATCCACTAAGATCATCACCAGTTCCTCAGGTTCGCCTTTCTGGACAAGCATTACCAGTTTGTGGCTCTTCCCTTCGGGTTGGCCACAGCTCCCAGAATTTTCACAAAGGTGCTAGGGTCCCTTCTGGCGGTTCCAAGGCCGTGGGGCATAGCAGTGGTGCCTTATCTGGATGATATCTTAATTCAGGCATTGACTTACCAACTAGCCAAGTCTCACATGGACATCGTGTTGGCTTTTCTAAGATCTCACGGGTGGAAGGTGAACATAGAAAAGAGTTCACTTATTCCTCTCACAAGAGTTCCATTCCTGGGAACTCTGATAGATTCGGTGGACATGAAACTTTTTCTGACGGAGGTCAGGAAATCAAAGACTTTAACCACCTGCCGAGCTCTTCATTCCATTCCTCGGCCGTCAGTGGCTCAGTGTATGGAGGTAATCGGACTAATGGTAGCGGCAATGGACATAGTTCCGTTTGCTCGCTTGCATCTCAGACCACTGCAACTATGCATGCTCAAACAGTGGAATGGGGATTATGCAGATTTATCTCCTCAGATAAATCTGGATCAAGAAACCAGAGACTCTCTTCTTTGGTAGTTGTCACAGGATCGTCTGTCCCAGGGAATGTGTTTCCGCAGGCCAGCGTCGGCCACAGTGACGACGGACGCCAGCCTATTGGGCTGGGGTGCAGTCTGGAATTCCCTGAAAGCACAGGTTTTGTGGACTCAGGAGGAGGCTCTCCTCCCGATAAATATTCTAGAACTGAGAGCGATATTCAACGCGCTTCAGGCGTGGCCTCAGCTGGCTTTGGCCAGATTCATAAGATTCCAGTCAGACAATATCACGACTGTAGGGTATATCAATTATCAGGGAGGAAAAAAGAGTTCTCTAGCAATGATAGAGGTTACCAAAATAATTAGATGGGCAGAAACTCACTCTTGCCATCTATCAGCAATCTATATCCCAGGAGTGGAGAACTGGGAAGCGGATTTTCTAAGTCGTCAGACTTTTCATCCGGGGGAGTGGGAACTCCATCCGGAGGTGTTTGCACAATTGATTCAGCAATGGGGCACACCAGAATGGGATCTGATGGCGTCTCGTCAGAACGCCAAACTTCCTTGTTACGGGTCCAGGTCAAGGGATCCTCAGGCAGTACTGATAGATGCTCTAGCAGTACCCTGGTCGTTCAAACTGGCTTATGTTTTTCCACCATTTCCTCTCATTCCTCGTTTGATTGCCAGAATCAAACAGGAGAGAGCTTCAGTGATTTTGATGCCACATGCATGGCCACGCAGGACTTGGTATGCAGACCTGGAGGACATGTCATCTCTTCCACCATGGACTCTGCCACTGAGACAGGACCTTCTAAATCAAGGTCCGTTCCAACATCCAAATCTAGTTTCTCTGCGGCTGACTGCTTGGAGATTGAACGCTTGATTTTATCCAAGCAGAGTTTCTCAGAGTCGGTCATAGATACCTTGATTCAGGCTCGAAAGCCTGTCACTAGGAAAATGTATCATAAGATATGGCGTAAATATCTTTATTGGTGCGAATCCAAAGGCTACTCATGGAGTAAGATCAGGATTCCTAGGATTTTGTCCTTTCTCCAAGAAGGATTGGAGAAGGGGCTATCAGCTAGTTCCTTAAAGGGACAGATATCTGCTTTATCAATTCTACTGCACAAGCGTCTGGCAGATGTTCCAAACGTTCAGTCGTTCTGTCAGGCTTTAGTTAGAATCAAGCCTGTGTTTAAACCTGTTGCTCCGCCATGGAGTTTGAATTTAGTTCTTAAAGTTCTTCAAGGGGTTCCGTTTGAACCTATGCATTCCATAGATATTAAGCTTCTATCTTGGAAAGTTCTGTTTTTAGTTGCTATCTCTTCGGCTTGAAGAGTTTCTGAATAATCTGCATTGCAATGCGACTTGCCTTATCTTGTTTTCCATGCTTATAAGGTGGTTTTGCGTACCAAACCTTGATTCCTTCCTAAGGTTGTTACTAATAGGAACATCAATCAGTAAATTGTTGTTCCTTCTCTGTGTCCTAATCTTTCCTCTAAGAAGGAGTGTCTGTTGCACAACTTGGACGTGGTTCGTGCTTTGACGTTTTACTTGCAAGCAACCAAAGATTTCCGTAAAACATCTTCTTTGTTTGTTGTCTACTCTGGAAAACGTAGAGGTCAAAAAGCTACGGCTACCTCTCTTTCTTTTTGGCTGATAAGCATCGTCCGTTTGGCATACGAGACTGCTGGACAGCAGCCTCCTGAAAGGATTACAGCTCACTCTACTAGAGCAGTGGCTTCCACATGGGCTTTTAAAAATGATACTTCTGTTGAACAGATTTGTAAGGCTGCGACTTGGTCTTCGCTTCATACCTTTTCCAAATTTTACATATTTGATACTTTTGCTTCTTCAGAGGCTATTTTTGGGAGAAAAGTTCTTGAAGCAGTGGTGCCTTCTATTTAACCATCTGTCTTGTCCCTCCCATTCATCCGTGTCCTGTAGCTTTGGTATTGTATCCCACAAGTAAAGGATGAATCCGTGGACTCGTCGTACCTTATAGAAGAAAAGTGAATTTATGCTTACCTGATAAATTAATTTCTTCTATGGTATGACAAGTCCACAGCCCGCCCTGTCATTTTAAGACAGATTATATTTTTTTATTTTAAACTTCAGTCACCTCTGCACCTTTTAGTTTCTCCTTTTTCTTCCTGTACCTTCGGTCGAATGACTGGGGGGTGGAGCTAAGGGAGGAGCTACATAGACAGCTCTGCTGTGGTGCTCTTTGCCACTTCCTGTTAGCAGGAGGATAATATCCCACAAGTAAAGGATGAATCCGTGGACTTGTCGTACCATAGAAGAAATTAATTTATCAGGTAAGCATAAATTCACTTTTTATCACAAAAATTTAAAGTATTGTTTATTGAGAGTAATTCATGTTATCTACAGTAGTGCACATTAATATAATAACTGCCATTTGGACACCATGATCCTGATGAGTAGCATCCCCGGGGAGGCAGTTGGCACTAGACCCCCAACATAATAACTTTCTACCATGTGCCCCCAACTGTGATTACCACTGTCTTTTCTGCCAGGCCCTCCCCAGCTTCACCTGGTACTGTCCACAAAATGAATGACGCCGAACGCGGCTCGCCCAAAACCGTGCATGACAAATCTAGGCCCTGCCCCTCCCTGCTTGGTCACGCCTACAAGACATTGGTTAGCCTCCAGGAAGTGCCTCTCCTGTATATCCATTCTGGAGACGCCACTGCTAGATTGTGAGCTCTTCTAAGCAAGGTTGTCCTCCTCCTGCATTCATTTTGTTGTTGTTTTATGAATCTCTATTTCTTTTTACCATGCATCAATGGTCTAGATACAACTCACGCTAGATTCAACACTTGCAGAAACAAACTCACTGTAACATAGCAATTAGAAAATGGCAACATTCATTAGGATTTCTGCTTGTTCCTTGTTACAGTAGTGAGATACTAGACCCCATCATAAACCAGTGAGCCAACTATATCTCATAACTGTCGTAGCATAAAATGAGTTCCACTGTGAAGGATACTGGGAAAAAAAAAATACCAGCAAAACCATACAAAACAAATGGATTCAAACAAATAATCTTCCTCCACACAAACATATGCACAAAAGAAAATTTGAGAAATAAAAATGAGATTAGCTTGTCTTCTTTGAAATAGCAAGACCACAAGATGAGATACTTCACACAGTTAAAGGGATATGAAACCTAAAATGATTCAGATAGGGTATGTGGTTTTAAAAAAACGTTCTAGCTTACTTCTATTATCAACTTTGCTTCATTCTCTTGGTATCTCTTGTTAAAAAGCAGGAGCATGAGCTCAGGAACATGCACATGTCTGTGCACTATATGGCAGCAGTTTTGCAAGAATATTATCCATCTGCAAGAGCACTAGATTGCAGCACGATTTCCTGTTATATATTGCTACAGTTGCCTACATAGGTATCTCTACAACACAGAATATCATGGGAATGAAGCAAATTTGATAATAGAAGTAAATTGGAATTTTTTTTTATTGTATGCTCTGTCTGAATCAGCAAATAATTTTTTTGAGTGTCATATCCCTTTATTAGAGTCTTTATGCATTTCCGCACACTTGATGGCAATGTAGGAAACAATAAAATCTTGGCCATGCCTGTAAATTGCTTAGAATTCCAAAGGCCACCCCTTGGAGACACAGTTTGTTCTATCCAGTGACTACTTTCATTTAACAAAACAGACATAATACATTATACATAAAACATTGTTTTATTATTGTTCCTCCACCTCACTAGTGGTTCTAATTTGATGTTCTAGATATCATGTCTTGGGGACTTTGCACATACAGTATATGCTATTGGCAGAAACAGCCACTAGCAACACGCTGGAAAAGATAAGTGAAGTGATGTTCAATTAATTTCAAAAATCATCTTCCCTTTAACATGATGTCCCTCAGCAACCATTAAAGGGCCATAATACCCAAATGTTTAAACACTTGAAAGTGATGCAGCATAGCTGTAAAAAGCTGATTAGAAAATATCACCTGAACATCTCTATGTAAAAAAGAAAGATATTTTACCTCAAAAGTTCCTCAGTAGCCACCTCCCATTGTAAAGGATTTCTAAGCAGCATTTTAGTGTGTTTGTCCTGGGACATCTGAAGGGACTAGCATCGTGCACTCTCATATTATTTCACCAATCAGGTAAAGGAAGCTTACTATGAAATCTCATGAGAGTTAAGTCAAATCACAGTAAGAGTTCATGACCTCAGCACTGCTGATGCTGATTGGCTGCTGTTCATTTCTTCATTTTTTTAAATTTGTTTACCTGCAGCTGGGAGAAGCTGAGTATAACTTTTTACACAGAACTTACTCTGCTGAGCTGAGGAGATTGTGAGGTAAAATATCTTCCTTTTTACATAGAGATGCTCAGGTGATATTTTCCTGTCAGCCTTTTACAGTTATACTGCATCAGTTTCAAGTGATTTAGCATATGAGTATTATGTCCCTTTAAGATGTTCTATAAAAGTAGGCTCTTGTGTTCCCCTACTCATTTACAGAAGCACTAAATAAATATTAATCATCATAATGTATAATTTTACTGAGTTTAATGGTTTTCTCATAAAAAAAAGTTTTAATCATTCTACATGTGATATATATATATATTCAAATTATCAGCATCTAGTTGAATTTTAAAAGCTCTCATTCCAAAAAATTTAATTTCATAAAGATTTTATTATGTTGGGTACTATAAAATGATGTTTGTTTTATGTTTATGCCAGCAGAGGGAGCTGTGGCAAACAATATAAATCTATCGCTTTCATTTAAAAAAAAAAAAATATTTGCCTCATTGGACAATTAAAACAATGACTTAAATACTGAATAAGTAGTTAGAATTGTCACCTTAAGCCAGTTAATTCTGCAGTTGATCAATACTAAACACATGAATGCACCCAAGAGGAAAATTCAGCCCAATTCAATTTCCTATCTAAGACCCTGCAAGAGTTACTCACTATAATATAGTCAATGACCATTAATCAAACAAAAAAAAAACCCAGAAAAATTGTGATACTGTTTTCCCAAGGAGAATTTCCATTTATAATGATTTTCACCTTTTGGTGATTGGAAGATAATATTGTATTGATGGGTCTTGTAATATACTTGCACTGTGTGAATAGAATTTGCTCGGAAATCTCTGTCATTTATGATCATGGAGCAAAAAATGTGGAATTAGCCATCAACAGAAAAAAAAGCATTTTCAGATTGTAAAAAATGATAAAGAATGTTTTGAGATATTGCCATATTTTTTATAATCTGGACAGAAAGAAAAATAAAAACAGATCTTACTTAGTTGAAAAAAAATAATATGTCTCATATCTCATATTTCATAAATGGGAAGTGTAGCCAAAATGCAGATGATGGATTAGTCAATTTACATACTCAGGTAAAATACAATAACAATAAAAAAGATATTATACAGAAGAAATATGAGAGAACAATCATGAGCTCAGAGCAATCATTCACCTCGGGAACTGATAAAGAATTCAGAAAAACTCTTGATGAAATTATTATAGCCGTATAAATCAAAGCTACCCATCCATGCTATGCATTCTCTGATATATGTGAGTCTACGGCTTGAAACAGTAATGTAAGGAATATGGGCCTTTTGCTTACAATCAGTAATTACTGTTAGTTGAATATCTAATTACTTCTGTATTAAAACACATATATATGTTTCTTACTGTATAGACTAGCGGAAGGAAATAGAGTTAAAAAGATTGATTGTGCAACAAACAAAAGTACAAAAAATGCTAAAGAATATACTGTATATTTAGCATCTTTATTTCAATGTATGTATTCTGTCAATTAAATTGTTTTTTTTAGCTTTAGAAGTTTGTAGTACTTTTACTTGCTGCTCAGTCATCTAATTATATAATATATATATACTGTGTAGGTATGCATGCATATCATCTATCTCTACTATGTATATGTGTGTGTATATTTCTATATTGTGTATGTGTGTATATATATATATATATATATATATATATATATATATATATATATTGAGGTTTTAGCCACATAAACTGACACTTGTTGATAACCCAAATTAAATACACTTTGTCATAAGAGCCAAATTGTTTAAAAATGTTTGTTTTTGTTACCCTTGAGCCACATGCGGCTGTCTGAACAACTTTTTTTGGCCCCTGGGAACTATGAATATGTGTCATAGTTTTTGTGGCGATTTCTCGTGGGTAGGTAAATAAGATGACAACTAAAAAAAAAAAAAAAGCATCAGAAATGTACACATACACTCATAATAACAATATCTAATAAAAAATATTACATAAAAATATTGCACACAAAAGTTATAAAGGCTTAAAGATATGAGGTCTCAGGTGTTACAAAAAAAAGCAGGCAAAGGGCTTTAACATTGAGAAACATACATATACATGTCTAAAGAGGTATATGTAGGTATCTTTTTTGCTGTCTATGTTTACATAACTTTTCTATAGCCAATACATAAGTATTGAAAATGTCAGTATATATGGGGATACCATAGGGAAAAGCAGCTATTTGAAATGAGAAAATAAAGGCAAAGGAGCAATTTGTTAACAATTTAATACGTTCCAGCAGGTAAATGGATAATTGTAACAAATTAAAGGGGAGAAATGTTTACAGTACATTATCCCTTTAAGCCCAGCATGCTTAATTAATAAAAACGTTATTGCCCGTGTGAAGTATTTTTCCTTTCATTTTTCTTTAACTGTTTTCAAGTTTTATTTTCTTTACATATGTTAGAGTAGATAGTTTAAAAGAAATATTTATTTTAAACATTTGTTCTGTAAGGTTTTGAAGGCATCTTTCTTATGCTGGTAGAATTTCTAATATGTCAAGTAGGGCCGGATTTACAGCCCAGTGGACTGTAGGCACCAAAATCACCACTGTGCCGGCAATCTTTGTTATAACCACCACAAGCATTACGTATGTGTGGGGGAAACCGGATGCTGTGCATGCATAATACCACACTGACCTTAACAAAGATGCCTCCGCGCATGCACAGTGCTGTTATTTCACTGATGGCAGCCATCTTAGTTAAGATCGCAGGCTGACTGGTATTTATAATAGGCATAGACAGGCACCCCTCTATGGAGGGCATCTGTAGGCACATGCCTACTCTGCTTTAGTTGGAGAGTAACTCACAAGCTGTGGATATGGCAAGAAGTGTGTGTAAATCTTAATTTACAATTTGCTATGTTGCTAAAAAAAAAATATGTATCAGAAACAGGTTATATTGAATCTTGCCCATTTTCTCAACAAACACACCTGCCACTACCTCAGTATGCTCTCATAGAAAAGGAAATGTTTCAACAAATTATACCAAGAAAAATAATTAGATTTGATAATATACATATTTTGGAAATGTTTTTTTTCTTTTAAATTACATGCTCTGTATAAATCTATGAAAGTTTGACTTCTATAACCCTTTAAATATTTTGTGTACGCTCAACTCACATATTAATAAAAACGTTAAAAATATAGTTCATACCACAGTTTGGAGATATGAAACTAGGAATGAAGTTAAAAATATTTCAGGTGAATACAACATTTTTGGGGACCACAGGAAAGGAAATAGTCTGATTTGTACTGGAAAATATTCTTACAGAAAATTCATAATTTTGTAGTAACGTTCAAGAAAAAAAAAAATTCTACCGCAAAAAGTTGTGAAATAAATAATATACTAGTTATTAATATCTCTAATAACTTGGAGTTTGAAAATGCTTTCTAAATTTTATATCCAAACAGTTTTAGATACTCCTCAGGAATCTCCAAAAACAGTATAGCGTTTTAAAAGAGTTATTTGTGGAACATTCAAGGAATATTTATTTAATGTATCCATAACAACGAGCCAGAATTAATTAGACAGTTCTATTCATGAAACCATCTTGTCTGAGACACCAGTAGTTTTAAAAGAATAGGTTTTGTGAACAATTCTTTGTGCGGAATTCCTGTTTGTGTATACAGCCGCCACTTATTTGTAACTGCTATGAGAATTTTATTTGACAATGAATGGTTAATAAGAGGGGCAGACGTTTACTCAGGAAATTATTTTCTCTTTTTTTTTTGGCTTGTTGAATTCTTCAGGGAGTTCTTTTTTTTCTTCATGACCTCTGACATGAAGCCTGAAGATACAGGAACTGACAAAAGATACAGGACCATTATTCACTACTTTCAGCACAAACATTTGTTCAATGTCTCGGTTCTGATGCATGGAAAGCAATGGGATGCATACATTATTCAAGAAAGCAATTCTCTAAAAAGCACCCAACTCCAACAGATTGCCTCTAAAAAAAACAAAAGAACGTTTTGTAGCTTGTTTTTGATGAGTGATTTCCCCCCCCCCCCCAACTATTGTAATACATAAATCAACTATTTGTGCATATTCATTAATGGTACAGAGGCCGAGACATTCAGTGTGGTAAAAAGACTGTTACTTTTGTGTTTAAAGTTACTTAATCATTGCATAAAAACGCTTATTCTGTGAAATAATAATGGAATCTTTGTATAAAATACTTTTTCTGTGGAATTCTGATGGAATTATTGCATAAAAATGTTTATTCTGTGAAATAATAATGGAATCTTTGTATAAAATACTTTTTCTGTGGAATTCTGATGGAATCATTGCATACAAATGCTTATTCTGTGAAATAATAATGGAATCTTTGCATAAAAATACTTATTCTTAGGAATTCTGATGGAATCATTGCATAAATAATAATGCAATCATTCCATAAAAATATACTTATTCTTAGGAATTTTTGTGGAGTTTTCAATTTCAAACTCTCCAATAACCAACTACCCCTTGATCCCCTTGCTCTATAAATTGATATCGTCCTATTAGATTTGAAGAACAACATGTGGTTTAATCCCCTCTCTTTTACCGTTGTAGAATAACCCACTTATCACAAGTTTTTCTTATTCATTTGTTATTCTATAAAAAAAAACATATAACTTGGATGGGGAAATGATTTGACATCTGTATTCCAATCCATAAGGAAAACACTTCAGAAGCTTTTCAAAATCTATTTGAGCTTTTCAAATTCTACAGAATTTATCTATTAAAAACATAATTTTTCTCATTTTTAAGCGGCATACATTGGCTATCTGCAGGGCTTTTATTCCAGTTAAAACACGTTAAATATATTTTGCATGGAAAATGTCTAGTTAACGTTGTTTATTTTTTATTTTGAAGCTAACTGAAAGAAAGACCTAAATTTTTACTGGGTGATATGAAGATCTTGTACTCCCGTGGACAGTCACATTTCTCAAAGTCATTTTTTTTTAATTCATTTTAGGTTCCTTCATTTTACAAACCCTCCTCCCAACATATTTTAATACATTTAATCATTCCTTCTTTTAGCTGCAGGAAATAATTGTTGTGTCTCTTTAAGCAATGAAACCTGGATTCAAATTAAATGTGATCATTAAAATTAGATTTATGATTAGAATAAAATGTCTCTGGGAGTAAAAACTGCCCTGAACAGATGTGACCTAGATGTAGCTTAATTGATTATAATGGGACTGATCTTGCAACTCTTACAAGGGGCAGATAGAAAGTTATTTGGAGTTGCAATATTGAGACCAATTTTTTTTTTCCAGTGAGATATTTATTTCACTTTTTTTTTTTTAAATTTAGGCCAATGAGACACGTACATTTTATTGAGTTAAAGGTACAGGAAACCCTTTATGATTCAGATAGAGAATACAAGTTTAAATAACTTTCAAATTTACAATTTGCTTTATTCTCTTAGTATCCTTTGTTCTAAAGTATACATATGCAAGCTCAGGAGGTGGGAGCTAACTGCTGATTGGTGGCTGTACATAGCTTCTTGTTATCGGCTTACCGATGTGTTCAGCTAGTTTCCAGTAGCGCACTGCTGCTCCTTCAACAAAGGATACAGAGTGAAAAGTAAAATGCGCAATAAATGTAAATTGGCAAGTTGTTAAAATAGGTATGATTTATCTGAATGATGAAATAAAAATTTGGGTTTCATATTACTTTAAGTTGGGTAACAATAGCAATTATTATTTATTAGCTACCCATAATAATTATAAGTCTGAGGCTGAGGTGCCTTTGGGGTATAATGGTATATCTAAATTATATAAAATAGATCAGTTTAAATAAATATGTTCAGCCTTGTGGTCCTATCGTTCTCTATTTTGTTCTCTCTTCCATACAGTGTAGGTTGTGTTGTTAAAAAAATATTTCTCAGCCTCTGGGTCCATTACTGGAAAAAGTTGAGCCAATAATGGATTTTGAGGTTTCTCTTGGCTAGATTTATAGGGCCCTATTTATTAAGCTGTGAATGCAGCTTCGGGGGGGGGAAGTGCTTCACTAAAATGATAGTCTTAAGACCGCAGCTACTCAGCCTCTCCTCTACCTAAAGTGTGGCAGAGTTAAATAACGCCAATCTAATTGGGATGATTGAAAGCCCCTGCACACACACGATTGGTCGCACACAAAGGTGGCATATCACAATAAAGTAACTTGTGTAATGTTGTGGGCAGAATATGCTGCCTGCTTACCACAAAGCTGGACAAGTAGGTTCCCAGGAGCCAACATTGTCCACCCGGCATTAAATAAATGGAACCCATAGTGGCTTTTGTGGTTAAAGGGACAGTCTAGTCAAAATTAAACTTTCATGATTCAGATAGGGAATGCAATTTTAAACAACTTTACAATTTACTTCGTAAATCAAATTTGCTTTGTTCTCTTGGCATTATTTGTTGAAAGCTAAACCTAAGTAGGCTCATATGCTAATTTCTAAAACCTTGAAGGCCGCTCCTTATTTCAATGCATTTTGGCAGTTTTTCACAGCTCAAGGGCGTATGTTCATGTGTGCCATACAGATAAACATTGTGAGAACACCCTTAGATTTACAAGTGAGAGGGCACGGATTGGCTAAATGCAAGTCTGTCAAAAGAACTGAAATAAGGGGGACAGTCTGCAAAAGCTTAGATACAAGGTAATTACAGAGGTAAAAAGTATAATTCTATAACAGTGTTGGTTATTGGAAAACAGGGGAATGGGTAATAAAGGGATTATTTATCTTTTTAAACAATAACAATTGTGGAGTAGACTTTCCCTTCTACAAGGTACTCATTTATAAAGACAAGGTCATATTCATAAATTAATAGAAGCTAACTTCACCTCAACATTTCAACATTATGTGCCCAATACATGAATATCTCACACAATTAATCAAGAACTGCTAACAATGTGGAAAAACAACAGTTACCGCTGCAACATTTATTTTTCAAAATGGTTTATGCAAATGTTGTTAGTTATCATAACTTCACTTTTTTTAGGTACAGGTAATCACAGAGGTGAAATGTATATTAAAATAAACTATCCGCTAGATTTGGAGTTTTGTCGGTAACGACCCGAAAAACTAAACGCCGGCTTTTTTTCTGGCCGCACCATAAAATAACTCTGGTATTGAGAGTCCACATAAAGGCTGCGTTAGGCTCCAAAAAAGGAGCGTAGAGCATTTTTAACGCAGCTTCAACTCTCGATACCAGAGTTGCTTACGGACGCAGCCAGCCTCAAAAACGTGCTTGTGCACGATTCCCCCATAGGAAACAATGGGGCTGTTTGAGCTGAAAAAAAACCTAACACCTGCAAAAAAAGCCGCGTTCAGCTCTAAACGCAGCCCCATTGTTTGCTATGCGGTAACCCTTCCTACGTCTGCACTTAACACTCTAACATGTACCCCGAGTCTAAACACCCCTAACCTTACACTTATTAACCCTAATCTGCCGCCCCCCGCTATCGCTGACCCCTGCATATTATTATTAACCCCTAATCTGCCACTCCGTAAACCGCCGCTACTTACATTATCCCTATGTACCCCTAATCTGCTGCCCTAACATCGCCGACCCCCTATATTATATTTATTAACCCCCTAATCTGCCCCCCACAACGTCGCCCTCCACCTGCCTACACTTATTAACCCCCTAATCTGCCGACTGGACCTTAGCGCTACTATAATAAAGTATTAACCCCTAATCCGCCTCAACTAACCCTATCATAAATAGTATTAACCCCTAATCAGCCCTCCCTAACATCGCCGACACCTAACTTCAATTATTAACCCCTATCTGCCGACCGGAGCTCACCGCTATTCCTAATAAATGTATTAACCCCTAAAGCTAAGTCTAAACCCTAACACTAACACCCCCCTAAGTTAAATATAATTTAAATCTAACGAAATAAATTAACTCTTATTAAATAAATTATTCCTATTTAAAGCTAAATACTTACCTGTAAAATAAACCCTCAATATAGCTACACTATAAATTATAATTTATTTATAGCTATTTTAGGATTTTATATTTATTTTACAGGTAACTTTGTATTTATTTTAAACCAGGGTACAATAGCTATTAAATAGTTAAGAAACTATTTAATAGCTAAAATAGTTAAAATAATTACAATTTACCGTTAAAAGAAATCCTAACCTAAGTTACACAATAAACCTAACACTACACTATCAATAAATAAATTAAATAAAATACCTACAATTACTACAATTAACCTAACACTACACTATCAATAAATTAATTAAATACAATTGCTACAAAATAAATACAATTAAATAAACTAGCTAAAGTACAAAAAATAAAAAAGAACTAAGTTACAAAAAATAAAAAAAATATTTACAAACATTAGAAAAATATTACAACAATTTTTAAACTAATTACACCTACTACTAAGCCCCTAAGTAAAATAACAAAGACCCCCCAAAGATAAAAAAAAAATGCCCTAGCCCATATTCTAAATTACTAGAAGTTCAAAGCTCTTTTAACTTACCAGCCCTGAACAGGGCCCTTTGCGGGGCATGCCCCAAGAAATACAGCTCTTTGCCTGTAAAAAAAACATACAATACCCAGAGCCCCCCAACATTACAACCCACCACCCACATACCCCGAATCTAACCCAAAACCCCCCTTAAATAAGACCTAACACTAAGTCCCCTGAAGATCATCCTACCTTGTCTTCACCATACCAGGTTCACCGATCGGTCCAGAAGAGCTCCTCCGATGTCCTGATCCAAGCCCAAGCGGGGGGCTGAAGAGGTCCATGATCCGGCTGAAGTCTTCATCCAAGCGGGGCAGAAGAGGTCTTCCATCCGATTGAAGTCTTCATCCAAGCGGTATCCATCCGGAGCGAAGCGGCAGCATCCTGAAGACCTCCACCGCGGAACATCCATCCTGGCCGACGACTGAAAGACGAATGACGGTTCCTTTAAATGACGTCATCCAAGATGGCGTCCCTCAAATTCCGATTGGCTGATAGGATTCTATCAGCCAATCGGAATTAAGGTAGGAATATTCTGATTGGCTGATGGAATCAGCCAATCAGAATCAAGTTCAATCCGATTGGCTGATCCAATCAGCCAATCAGATTGAGCTCGCATTCTATTGGCTGTTCCGATCAGCCAATAGAATGCAAGCTCAATCTGATTGGCTGATTGGATCAGCCAATCGGATTGAACTTGATTCTGATTGGCTGATTCCATCAGCCAATCAGAATAATTCCTACCTTAATTCCGATGGCTGATAGAATCCTATCAGCCAATCGGAATTCGAGGGATGCCATCTTGGATGACGTCATTTAAAGGAACCGTCATTCGTCGTTCAGTCATCGGCCAGGATGGATGTTCCGCGGTGGAGGTCTTCAGGATGCTGCCGCTTCGCTCCGGATGGATGGCCGCTTGGATGAAGACTTCAATCGGATGGAAGACCTCTTCTGCCCCGCTTGGATGAAGACTTCAGCTGGATCATGGACCTCTTCAGCCCCCCGCTTGGGCTTGGATCAGGACATCGGAGGAGCTCTTCTGGGAACCGATCGGTGAACCTGGTATGGTGAAGACAAGGTAGGATGATCTTCAGGGGCTTAGTGTTAGGTTTATTTAAGGGGGGTTTTGGGTTAGATTAGGGGTATGTGGGTGGTGGGTTGTAATGTTGGGGGGGCTTGGGTATTGTATGTTTTTTTTTACAGGCAAAAGAGCTGTATTTCTTGGGGCATGCCCCGCAAAGGGGCCCTGTTCAGGGCTGGTAAGGTAAAAGAGCTTTGAACTTTAGTAATTTAGAATAGGGTAGGGCAATTTTTTTATTTTTGGGGGGCTTTGTTATTTTTATTAGGGGGGCTTAGAGTAGGTGTAATTTAGTTTAAATTGTTGTAATATTTTTCTAATGTTTGTAAATATTTTTTTATTTTTTGTAACTTAGTTCTTTTTATTTTTTGTACTTTAGCTAGTTTATTTAATTGTATTTATTTGTAGCAATTGTATTTAATTAATTTATTGATAGTGTAGTGTTAGGTTAATTGTAGGTAATTGTAGGTATTTTATTTAATTTATTTATTGATAGTGTAGTGTTAGGTTTATTTGTACTTAGGTTAGGATTTCTTTTACAGGTAAATTTGTAATTATTTTAACTATTTTAGCTATTAAATAGTTCTTAACTATTTAATAGCTATTGTACCTGGTTTAAAATAAATACAAAGTTTACCTGTAAAATAAATATAATCCTAAAATAGCTATAATATAATTATAATTTATATTGTAGCTTATATTAGGGTTTATTTTACAGGTAAGTATTAGCTTTAAATAGGAATAATTTATTTAATAAGAGTTAATTAATTTCGTTAGATTTAAATAATATTTAACTTAGGGGGGTAGGTGTGGTTAGTGTTAGGGTTAGACTTAGCTTTAGGGTGTTAGATACATTTTTAGAATAGCTGGTGAGATTCGGTCGGCAGATTAGGGGTTAATTAATTGAAGTTAGGGTGCCGGCGATGTTAGGGGAGGGCAGATTAGGGGTTAATACTATTTATGATAGGGTTAGTGAGGCGGAATAGGGGTTAATAACTTTATTATAGTAGCGCTCAGGTCCGGTCGGCAGATTAGGGGTTAATAAGTGTAGGCAGGTGGAGGGCGACGTTGAGGGGGGCAGATTAGGGGTTAATAAATATATATAGGGGGTCGGCGGTGTTAGGGGGCAGCAGGATTAGGGGTACATAAGTATAAACGTAGGTGGCGGTCCGGCAGATTAGGAGGTTAAAAAATTTTTTTCGAGTGTCGGCGATGTGGGGGGGACCTCGGTTTAGGGGTACATAGGTAGTTTATGGGTGTTAGTGTACTTTAGAGTACAGTAGTTAAGAGCTTTATAAACCGGCGTTAGCCCAGAAAGCTCTTAACTACTGACTTTTTTTCCTGCGGCTGGAGTTTTGTCCGTTAGATGTCTAACGCTCACTTCAGAAACGACTCTAAATACCGGAGTTAGAAAAATCCCATTGAAAAGATAGGATACGCAATTTACGTAGAGGGATCTGCGGTAATGGAAAAGTCGCGGTCTGAAAGTGAGCGTTAGGACACTATTTTGGAGTGACTCCAAATACCCGGCGGTAGCCTAAAACCAGCGTTAGGAGCCCTCTAACGCTGGTTTTCACGGCTACCGCCAAACTCTAAATCTAGGGCCTATGTTAGGTTATGCAAAACTGTGGAATGGGTAATATAGGAATTATCTATTTTTTAAACAGTAACAATTTTCAAGCAGACATTAAAATATTTCCTGGCTTTCTTTTTTATGCGTTTGATCAAACAATGCTATCTACTCCTCCTGGTGCTTTCTCTCCTCACTACTCCTCCAATGGATACAAATCATAAAGCTGTTTAATCAGCTCACGGGGGACATTTCAAAAGTTAAGACGCACCAGTCACATGATTTGAGGTTGCGAGTATCAACAACACAGACTCATATATTCAGAATGACTGACCAGCCTTGATCTTTGCAATTGGTTGCATGAAAACAGGGGTCAGGTTTGGATGAGCTATTGCTCATGCAATATTTAATTTCTGGAAGCCCAATGCTGCTCTGGGCTGGCAAAGATTCAATGAGAAGGAAAAATGGGGGGGGGCCATGTAGCTTCATCATATCCAGTAAGTTTAACACCTTCACCCCAATATGACATATATATACGTTTTGCCAGTACTTTGCCTATCGTACTGCAAGACATATATATGCGTCTTCGCTTTAGGAAGCTCCAACACTCTCAGCTGTTAAGTTACAGTCGAGATCTGGAGTTCCTGAAGCTTCAGGCATCTGCCGCATATGGAGCCGGAGTGGGGATTGGGTGCTCTGGGCTCCATATGAGGGCAGATGCCTGATGGTTACAGAAGGTGTGGGCGAGGTGGTGGTGGGCGGCCCAGCAGGGGGAGGCGGGAGGAAGAGGGAGGGGCCCTACACTACAGCAAAAAAAGAAATAAAAGGACAGGGAGGGGATGGGGCAGCTACACTACAGAAAACGTGGATGGGCATTGGTGTGGGGGTCCCCTAACTAAGGGATCGATGGAGGGAGGGAGCGGGGGGAAGGTGAGGGACACTACGCTACAGAATTTATTTTATAAGACTAAAAAAATAAATTTAAAAAAAGCCAGGTTTATTGGGGACTGGCAGACAGCTGCCAGTACCTAAGATGGCGGCTAATAGGTAGAGGGGGGGAGGTTTAAAAGAGCTATTTGGGTGGGGGTCATCAAGGGAGGTTGGGAAGTAAGGGGGATCCTAACACTGCAGAAAATATAAAAATAATAAAAAATATATTTTATAAAAAAAAAAAAAAAGCCTCATATTTTCATACTGGCAGACTGTCTGTCAGTACTTAATATGGGGGTGACCAGTGGGGGAGGAAAGAGAGCTGGATTGGGAGGGATTAGGTAGGGATCAGGGGGTGGGAAGTGTCAGGCGAAGGCTAATCCCCCCCACTTAAGCTAAAATTAACCCTTTAAACTAACTAATTAACCCCATTCACTGCGGAGAATAATAGAAGTGTGGTGTGCAGCTGCAATTAGGCGGCCTTCTAAATACCAAAAAGCAATAGCAAAGGCCATATATGTTGTGCTATTTCTGTACAAAGGGGATCCCGGAGAAACTTTTACAAACATTTGTGCCATGATTTCACAAGCAGTATGTAAATAATTTCTGTAAGAAAACCCAAAAGTTTTGTGAAAAAAGGTAACAACTTTTTTTTATTTGATTGCATTTGGGCAGTGAAATGATGGCATGAAATATACCAAAATAGGCCCTAGATCAATACCTTGGGTTGTCTATTTAAAAAAAATATATAGTTTTGACAAGTTAAATAAAAAAAACAAGGCTTTATTTCTGTTTTAAATGGAGTGATAGCAAAAATGCTAAAAAAAAATCTCTGGTATTTTGGGCAAGTTTTTGTCTGAAGTCCCGGTAGAAAACGGGGCTAAATGCAAATAAACCACAAGCGACATTGTTTTAGTTCCAGAATAAGCAATAATTTATCCTACTAATTTGCTTTTATTAGGGTAATTTGAGTTCTGCTTCGTATTAATGGTTATATAGTACTTGCAAACTTACTAGATATTTTTGTATATCAATAAAATTACTGCTGTTTAAATAGGTATTAGGGCAGCTGATGTCTGTCTATTATGGTTTGTAAAATGAAGCATCTCCCTTTCTGCTCCCTACATTGTACACACTAATTAATTTCAACATGGCTGTAAGCGACTGCATAAACATCCGCAAAGTGTATATTCATTGTGTCTAGTAATAGTAAAGGCATTGTTCAAAGCTAGTGACCTGTCATTTGATATCACTGGCACCCTATATATAAAGTGTTTTTATTTTTATGTTTTGTTCTGTAATAGCTTTAAAACAGAAAGCCTTTTTAAAAGAGTAATGAGAAAATGATTATAAACACATTTCTAAACTGCCATTCTATTTTTTTTAAGTCTTCATTTTCATATGTTTCGCATATTTGCAATATTAATGAGACCAATGCTTTAAAATATGTATTCCCTGAACATGACTGGTCTCCTATTCAGTCAGCTTGGGCTATGCACATCCTAGTGAACAAGTAGACAATAGTGCATCTGTGGTCTGAGACTGTTCCATATTACATCACACCTACCTCTCAAAACTTAAAGGGATATTATACACCAATTTCATGTAACTGCATGTAATAGACACTACTATAAAGAATAATATGCATAGATACTGATATAAAAATCCAGTATAAAATTGTTTAAAAACTTAGAAGCTTCCAGTTTAGCTCTATTTAAAAGGTTACTGGGACACCCACTGCAAGTGGGATATAGCAGACCCCCCTTCCTTGCATATGAAATAGACCCTTTAACACAAGCAGAAGCAAGCTGGAGTAGGTATAACGTCGGTATTCTCCTAAAACTTTGGGGGCTTGGTTAGGAGTCTGAAAATCAGAGCAATGTTATTTAAAAATAAGCAAAAACTATCCATTTAAAAAAATAATAACTTTATGGGGTTATATAAATAGATTATCTACAAAACATTTATGCAAAAAAAAATGAGTGTATAATGTCCCTTTAAAGGGACAATGTACTTAAGGCAAACAACTGATAAGAGTTTGTTGTGTTCAAAGCAGCTGCAGGCACACTCATGCGGATGGGGATGGGCTCTCTTTAACACCCTCATCCCCATGGGAAGTTTAAACTTGGCCAAAGCAAAAGTAAACCAGTCTGACTTGTGTTATAAGCACTGGTGATTGGATAAGTGGCAGTTTCCGCTCTGGGTCAGCATTGCTCTGCAGGTCTCGTGCAGTACTTTAACTGTGTTTTAACCCATTTTCACTTAGATTAGCATTATCACTTGTGATAAAATGACATGCTTTTTTGATATAGAACATGTAATTTAAATTACTATAATGGCTCTTTCATGACATGTTAACACATTTTGCTTTTGCGTACAATTGTGGCTTGTCAGCCTATCTATAGAGAAGACAAGGTAAATTATTAATCCAGGTTTGCAAACTGCGGCAAATCAAATAGCTGGTTAGGGAATTTAATCATTTTGAACACCTAGATTACAGCATCTGCTCTATCTAGCGTGGGACAAGACAATATCCCTTTAAGTGCTACTCTGGTCACATATATGATAAAATGAGTATTAGATGTCCCTTTAACTAATAATGTTCTGTATTGCAGAGAGGAGCACAACAATGTTTAACCCAATGACAAGTTACCATCCCTTGAGCTCAATCCATGCTGCTTCTATTCTTGTGCTCAATTGCAAGAAGTTATTGTTTATCACTATAGCAAACTTCTAGTGCCATGCTTGTTTGATAGCGCAGGGTGCATTAATTCCCTCACGTGATAGACTTCTATGCAGCATACAGTAAAGCACTAAATCTCATTTTGAATAATGCTAAGCTGATGGAGCTCAATAATTCACTCATGAAGTGGAATTCTTTATTGAGGTGGTGTTTGGAATTTTACTTTCCTCTTGTTGCACCTTTCAACAAATACAGCCCTTCTCTTCCCTCACATTTTCTTCATTCAAAACACACACAATTCACTTATTCTCTCCCCTCTCTATACATATTGCAGTCATATACCGATCCCCCTTGCTCTTCAACTTTATTTCTATATCACTTTTCTGCCTGGCTACCTTATTTCTTTTTTCTCAGACACCCCTGCCCTCAGTTCTTGGTGACTTCAACCTCCCTGTTGACAACCCCACTGCCTCCTCGTGCAAAACAACTCTTGCAACTCACTTCCTCTTTCAGGCTGTCTCAATAGACTGACTCACCCACTCACAAAGATAGTCACTCCCTTGATCAGATTTTCAGCTATCAATCAAACTTCACAAACTCCCTTTTCCTCTTTCGGACCATCATCTCTTCACTTGTAACATCACATCCCTCCCTACAACTCTCCTCTCCTACCCCTCACCACCAAACTTCACAGAAGCATCAAGTCATTAGATCATAAACAGCTCGCTAGCTCTCTCGAACCTCTCCTCTTTTCTATCCCCCTCCTTTTCCTGCCATGATGAATCTATCTGCACTATAACTCCACCCTTACATCGGTCCCTTGAAATACCTGGGCCCCCCTACCCATAGCTCGGAAATCATACACTCATCCTCAGGCCCTGGCAGTACCTCCTCTGACACGGTACCTTACGCAGATGTTCCCGTACTGCTGAGCGATACTGGAGAAAATTTCGGAGTTCAGCTGACTTTCTTCACTAAAAGTTCATCTTGAACCCTTACTATTCTCTCCTTAATCTATATAAGCAACATTACTTTGCCACTCCTCATCAGAAATGAAATCAGGCTCTCAACATCTACCCAGTTCTCAAACCCCCTCAAACCCTCACTATCATCCAAAACCCACATAGTCATAAATTTATCTCTTTTGCCCCTGTTACAGAGGATGAAGTTTCTGCCCTTATACTATCTTCTCACCTCACTACCGGTCCCCTCGACCCCATCCCCTCACAGCTACTCCCCCGCCCTCTCCTTCCACCCTTACCCCTACCTCACACACATCTTCAACCTCTCCCTCAGCACTGGTATATTTCCCTCATCTCTTAAACATGCACTGGTCATACCTATCTTTAAAAAAAAAACCTTCTCATGACCCAACCTCCCCATCCAACTACCACCCTATTTCCCTACTCCCTCTTGCCTCGAAGCTTCTCGAAAAGCTAGTATATGTATGTCTATCCCATTCCTCACACTAAACCTCCCTCCTTGACCACTGCAATCTGGATTTCGCCAACCACCACTCCACTGAGACAAGCAATTGTTAAGGTTACCAACAAACTACTTACAGCAAAACCAAAGGCCACTTCTCTCTGCTTATCCTTCTTGATATGTCTGCAGCCTTTGATACTGTTGACCACCCTCTTTTGCTCCAAACCCTCCAATCCATCGGCATTTGTGACACAGCTCTCTAGTTGTTCTCTTCCTATCTGTCTAACTGTACCTTTAGTGTAGCCTTCTCTGGGTCATCCTCTGCCCCGTTACCACTTTCTGTTGGGGTACCGAAAGCCTCTGTCCTTGCTACCCTTCTCTTCTCAATCTACACATTATCTTTAGGTTCCTTAATAAAGTCCCATGGGTTTCAATACCATTTGTATGCCGATGACACCCAAATCTACCTCTCTGCACTAGACCTATCTTCCTTGCAAACCCTGTGTCATTAACTGTCTTTCTCATATATCATCTTGGATATCCTCTCACTACCTTAAGGTAAATCTCTCCAAAACAGAGCTCCTTCTTTGCCCCCATTCTTAAAAAATATTCACCCTCAACTTCTCTATAACTGTCGATATCTCCATCTTTACCTCTACCCCATATGCTCAATATCTTGGGGTCACACTGACTTAGATCTTTCTTTCACTCCTCAGATTCAGTCCTTGGCTAAAGTCTGCCGCTTCCACCTTAAAAAACATCTCTAAAATTAGCTATTTCCTTTCACAAGACACAACTAAGATTCTAATCCACTCTCTCATCCTTTTCCACCTCGATTACTGCAACTCCACCCTCTCTGGTCTCCCTAGCTGCCACATAGCTCCTTTACAATCCATAATGAATGCCTCTGCCAGGCTCATCTTACACGTCACTCTAAACCTACTGCACCTCTCTGCCAATCCCTTCACTGGCTTCCTCTTGCCTCCAGGCTTAAACACAAAATTCTCACTCTGACATACAAAGCCCTCAACTGCACTGCTCCCCCCTACATCTCAGACCTTGTCTCCAGATACTCTCCCTCTTGACCCCTTCGCTTCACCCACGATCTCCTACTCTCCTCCTCTCTTGTTACCTCCTCACATTCCCGTTTACAAGACTTCTCCAGACTGGCTCCCATCTTGCAGAACTCTCTGCCTCGCTCCACAAGACTCTCCCCTAGTTTTGAAAGCTCCAATCACTCCCTAAAGACTGTACTATTCAGGGATGCATACAACCTACACTACCCTTTCCTAACTCCACTGCTATCCCCTTGAACCCCTTAGCATGTAATCCTATGAGCCCAGCTGTTTGTAGATCACCATCATAAGAGCTGTTTACAACAGTGCAACTCTCTGCAGTGACCTCTACCCATTTGACCCCTATAAATGTTACCTTGTATACCGCCTATGTTTATAGCGCTGCGGAATCTGTTGGCGCTCTACAAATACCTGATAATAATAATAATTGTTTAGTGCTATACTGTTTTACTGAAACTTAAAATAAGACAGACACACATATACACATTTTACCCATTCCCAGTTACATCCCTTGTCACATACCATATCCCTTTTATTCTGCCACAAAACATTTATTTTGATTATTCATCCTTTTTGTTTCATTGTTAGTTTGAATGTTGACTCACTTGAAAGTGATGGCAGCGTATCTGTAAAAAGCTGACTAGAAAATATTGTTTGCAAAAAGGAAGATATGTTACCTCAAACTTTCCTCTGTAGCCACATCCCACTGTAAAGATACTTTAACCAACCAATGAGGATACTTGCAAGGGAGTGTACGTCTAGTATGTGCAGGCAGAGTAACTTTATTTTTCTCCTCAGTTTTTGAAAACATGACAAAATATTGCGAGATTAAAGCGAAATTCCAAAAGACCTCAGTAAAACGAAATATGAACTCAACACCAATGAAGCGGATATTTTTTTTCCCAACATGCCGATGACAGCAAAAAGAGAAGGTCTGGATCACAGAACACTTACTCTGGGGAACTAAGAAAATTTTGAGGTAAAATTTCAATACATTTTTATAGAGATGTTCATGTGATATTTTTGTCCGCTTTTTACAGTTATGCTGCATCATTTTTAAGTGATTTAGCATATGGGTATAAGGTCTCTTTAAATCTAAAAATAACTTAATTTCTTTATTTCCAAAGCATGTTGATGTGTTTTGCAAACTAGCAAGTAATAATCATTTTATTGCACCTCTTTGTGAATAGCTTATACATACACATGTTTGCTTACGCATTTTGACTCACATTGTACCTAAAGCCTGCAGATCTTTTTTAATTGATAACATAACACAAATGAACATAACCAAGGTGAGGCAAGACTATAGGGGAAATTTATCAAAGCGTCAACCATGTTGCATTTGCCGGCGTCAATACGCTCGCCAAATATCACTACTGCGGACCTGAATACGATCTCCTTATTCATCAAAAAAGATGTCAAAAACATGTGCGTCAAGTACGTTGCGAAGAACATTGGACTGGTGGTTAACTAACAGTCATTGATGTTTTTGGTTTATTCAGGTTTTTCCCATTTTTATTTATACCATTTCATTACTGTCCACGAACAAGCACATTTCTCTTTAGCACATTATTGTATATAGTGTAAATGTATTCTTTTTCTGAGCAGGACTAATTGCGAATATAGCAAGTAGCGACGTATTTGGTGCAAAGTGGAGAGTGAATTATTAGAATTCTTTTTAATATTGGAAATACATATTTTAGTATGTATATACACACACACACATATATATATATATATATATATATATATAGATAGATAGATTGATAGATAGATAGATAGATAGATAGATAGATAGATAGATAGATAGATAGATAGATAGATATATTGTATATGTGTGTGTGTGTGTTATGTCAGAAATCTTTTGCAAACATATTTACATGTCCCTAAGTTCCGTTTTTTGCTCTAAACAATGTTGTCTGTCATATCTCTGTGTTTAGTTATACCACTATATGTATATATTGTAAATGTATTATTATTCTGAGCAGGAATACTTGCAAATATAACATGTAATCAGAATATCATATGCATTTATTTGCAATCAATGGATATTTAAAAGGGATAGGAAAGTAAAAATTTAAGTTGCACTAGTGGGAGCTAGCTGCTAATTGATGCCTGCACACATTTGTCTCTTGTGATTGGCTAAATAGATGTGTTTAGCTAGCTGCCAATAGTGCAATGCTGTTCCTTTAGCAAAGGAAAACAAGAGAATTAAAGGGACACTGAACCTCAATGTTTTCTTTTGTGATTCAGATAGAGCATGCAATTTTAAGCAACTTTCTAATGTACTCCTATTAGCAATTTGTCTTTGTTCTCTTGCTATCTTTATTTGAAAATGAAGGCATCTAAGTTTTTTGTTTGTTTCAGTACTATGGACAGCACTTTTTTATTGGTGGATGAATTTATCCACCAATCAGCAAGGACAACCCAGGTTGTTCACCAAAAATGGGCCGGCATCTAAACTTACATTCTTGCAGTTTAAATAAAGATACCAAGAGAATGAAGAAAATTTGTTAATAGGAGTAAATTAGAAAGTTGCTTAAAATGTCATGCTATATCTGAATCACAAAAGAAAAAATTTGGGTGTCCCTTTAAGCAAATTTGATAATAGAAGTAAATTGGAAAGTTGTTTAAAATTGTATGTTCTATCCAAATCATGAAAGAATATTTTGGGATTTTCTGTCCATTTAAGAGCTGGGCCAGGTTTCTCTCTGCACCTGTCTAACCCCTCCTGACTGCAATCTTTTTTTAAAAAACACCCCTTCACAGGTGTTATAAAATGGCCTGGCATATAAGATGACATTTCTTACTGAAAAAGAAATTCAAGAGAAAGAAGAAATACACTGAAAATAGCATGACAGTAAAGAGGTGATTTTAATTTCTGCTGTATCTGAATCATGACAGTTTAAAGTTAGGTGGGCTATCCATTTGAGCTATCAGCTTAAGATTCTATTGAATCAAACATCAATTTGAATTTTAAAATCCTTGTCTAAAATATTACACTGTGAGGCCTATTTATGAAATGTCTGTGGGACCTGATCCGACAGTGCGGATCAGGTCCGACAGACATCGCTGAATGCAGAGAGCAATACTCTCTCCATATTCAGCATTGCACCAGCAGCTCTTGTGAGCTGCTGGTGCAACGCCGCCCCCCTGCAGACTCACGGCCAGGGGGGTGTCAATCAACCCGATCGCACTCGATCGGTTTAAATTCTGGCGATTCCTGTCCACCTCATCAGAGCAGGCGGACAGGGTTATGGAGTAGCGGTCTTTAGATGTTTGCATCAATGTTTATCTTTAATACTATTTTCACATATACATACTTTCAAAGTATAATACACAATGTAACAAATGGCACTTACAAGTTCTGATGAGTGATTAATGACACAAGTATCGAGCAATTTTATTCGTTAGTGATAATTTATAATGTATATTTGAATCAGATTGGCTGATGTCATAAATCATGTGATTATGCATATTCCAGTCAAAAGTGGTGTAAAAATTCACTAGTGTGTGGGTTATTTAGGAGTTTGCATCATAATTGGTGCGAAAAGTGTTGCGTCAAATATGGCGTAAAGTGTAGAGTGGTACTTGTATTACATGGCCTGAAACATGGTGCACATAGATTTTTCCAACAAATAAAAAGGAAGTTAGCTATATTATGTTGTGTATTTATTTCATTTTTATCTCTATATCTATTAGTGCAACAAGTTTGGGGCAAAACTTTTCAACAAATTTGTAGAAATATTGTCCCCTTGCTTTGTAATGAGAGACAAAGTTGTAACATAATCCATAAGTAGTAATGTATTTTTCATTTGTATCCCTATATCTACTAGTGCACCACATGTGGAGCAATAATATTGTTTGATTTAGAAAGAGTATACAATTTTAATAAAGTTTCTAATTTACTTTTATTATGTAATATACTTCATTCTCTTGCAGCATCGAACATAAGCTTTCTGTGTTTTCAGACTCCCATTGATTTCTGTGACATCCGCGACCTCAAGGGTGGCGGATTGAAAACCAGGTACGCTGAGTCGGAAAAGACGCAAGCGTAAATGTAGAAATTTTGATAACTTTGTGAGAGCTTCAAATAGTGTCGAATAGGAGGGCGATTGAACACGATTCCGCTCAAATTCCACGGGTTTTCAACTCGCATCGATGTGCGACGGATTGAGATCGCAGGATCGTATGTTACGTCACAAATTTCAACATTTGCCGATCTTGATGCTTTGATAACTACGGCGGATCAATCTCGCAACAATTACGACGCGGAATTCCAGCGTATTTTAAGTTGACGCTTTGATAAATATCTCTATAAATCACAAACTGGTTTACTTTTCAATCATGTAATTTGAGCAGTAGGTTAAACAAGTAGAACACAGAAAGCTTTTTAATATAACACTTGTTGCATAAAGGAGTGCTACCGTTTCAAGAAAAGGGCAAACTGCTTGTAGTACTTGATACCTTTAAGAATAACTGAAAATTCTTAAAGGGACAGCCCAAGTCAAAACATTTCTTTAACAATTCAGGTAGAGAATATAATTTTAAGCAACTTTCCATTTTACTTTTATTATCAAGTTTTATTTTGTTCTTAGTATCTTTTGTTAAAAAGTAAAACCTAGGGTAAGTTCATGAGCAAACAATAGTTAGCTGAACACATTGGTTAGTCAATGACAACAGGTATATATGTGCAGCCACTAATCACAAGCAAGCTCCCAGTAGTGCATTGATTTTCTTGAACCTACCTAGATTTACTCTTAAAGGGACATTCCGGTCAAAATATAAATGCACATAGAAGAATTAGATCTTTGAATAAAAATATATTTGTAATATACATATATTGGCAAAAAATGCTTCTAGTAAAGTTATCACTGTTGTTAGAGTTAACATTTTTCTCTGCACGTGCATGTGAAGCATAGCTAGATATTCACAGTGCATCAGCAATTTTATATACTGCAGTTGCTCACAGTGCCAGTGGGGCCTGTATCATATAGCAATGAACAAACTAAGACATTACCAGGTTGTACAAGCACCTTAGACTCTCTGAGCAAGTGCTGTGTGCACAGTGCATACTTAAATACACTTTTGAAACAGCTATAGCTTTTATTAGTAACATTCTTACTAATATTAGTATATTACAAAAATGCTTCTGTTCAAATCTGCAATGCATCCATGGGGATACCATTTTTGTCTTGAATGTCCCTTTAAACAAAAGATAACAAGAGAACTAAACAAATTTGATTAGAGAAAGAAATGAGAACGTTTAGGCTTTACAATTCCTTTAGTTTCTTGAAAAAGAGAGTTTTGATACTGATTCAGTGTGTTACCAAATGTAAGTGTAATGCCAGAAATGAAGAAATGCACACAGCATTTTAATATTTTTGTTGAAGGATCAGTTAGATTTCGTGTTTTACGGCTTTTTGATGACTTTATTGTGCTTCCCATCTACCACATCAAAAGTTCAAGTCATCATTAAATTGAAACCATCCAAATAATGAAAGAAATGAGCACGCATATCAAAGTGCAAATCAACCTGGTTTTGATACGGATAAGAATAAGCATTTTTTTCTTTTCTTAGAGCAATATACAAAAAAATACGTCAGAAATAACAAGAGAGAATTTTAATCTTTTTTGAATGATTTAGGCCAACGAACAAAGTCTTATTTAACTTTAGTAAATATTTCATGCTGTCAGAAGTTTCTTTTTAACAAGCCTTTTTATAATCCGTTCCTTGTTAGCCACAAATGTCAGGCGTTTTAATGTTTCCCCTCCAAGAGTTTGTGGTTCTCAGTAAAATGCAAGATGTCAAAGCATTTTAAGATTCCTTTGCATTTTCTTTTAAATTTGCCATATTTCCTAAACGTATATATTCCCAACACACAGAAGACTATATGAGAAACAGATGGTGCGGTGCAGTTTGTAAAGTCTTTTCTGATATGTTTGATTGTAATTTAACTAAATGGGACTGGGCAAAAAATCCCTGCGTTCAGCTGCCTAGTGATAAGGGACTAAGACCTATCAAAAACCTGCTGACACACAGTCTTTCTTCTGATTGGCTGCAGCTGGAACTAACCAGAGTGATATTATCTTTCCGCAACAATATACAATCACGTGTAATTATAGTTTATCCACATATTTCTTTCCTTTATGTTTTGAAGAGTATAACATTTCAAAAAAAAAATGTTAAAGGTATACTAAAATTAAAAAGTGCATATTAATTAGCACTATTGAAATAAATATATAAATATATATATATATATATATATATACATATATAGATAGATAGATAGATAGATAGATAGATATATTTGCATGAATTTGTATACATTCATACAGGTGAGCCCAAAAAAGGTACTGTATATCAGTACAAGGTTCACATGTAGGTTTTGATGATCTAAAGTTTTCCACTCAAGTGAGATGATCTATAAAGTCTCATCAGTACGGTGAGGTCAGTCAAAACATTTTTTAATACTCAAATTTTACCTTGAGCGATCTCACTATGCATGGGTTTATATGTGAAGGCGAGACTTCTATATTACAATACAATATAAATTAAAAAAAATTGCAAAGATTTTGATCATCATGCTGATGAGCTTTTGGTCATCTGACCTATGGTGAACCTATCTGTCTGGGATTGCAACTTGTGGACAGCATTATCATTGCATACAAAGCTATACTGAAAGTATTGTAATAGAGTGCGCCACTAATGAATCGTAAAATGTGAGTGCAATACCGTGTTATATACGTGGAGATACTATTATTTAACCACCAATCGTTTGGTATAACTCATTGATAGTAAAAATATGCACGTAATCTGTGACAATTGTTTCCTATATAGATATATAAAGAAATAATAATGGTAATATAATGGTGTAATGTAATGATATAATGGTAAAAAATAATAGTGGTAATATGATGGTGTTGGTGAACAATATTTGCCAATGTGGCTGCAAGCCTAGTTGAAGATGATACAGTAAAAAAGTGAATAAAAAATTAATGGATAAACAACATAATAAAAAACCTTAATGGCATAAAAATAAAGAAATCTCAACACATACTGGTGATGCCCAAAAAGTATTGGGAAGTGTCCAGAAAATAATATAAAATGTCCCACAAAGTGTCTCAGTCTCTAGGTAAGGTGATGTGACAAGGCTGCTGGTCTCGAAACTGAATGATCGATCAGTACATCTGCAGAATGGATACAAAAAGACAGCGCCTCATAGAGCAGACAACTCCAAGAAATTAAGTGACAAATTAACAACAAACATGTGGAAATATACTCACAAGTATACTGGCCCTCTTATTGAAAGAAGTGCGAATATGCAGGCTGACGTTTTTCAGCAGTCAGTACGCTGGATTGTAGATGATACGATGTATCGTGAATGCGGCTGTGGGCTCTCCTCTGTCGGCAGCCGGGAATCTTCTATGAAGACACAGTTAGAGGTATGCGACTTCTGCTTGACAACGGGAGTTCCGTAAATGTTGAAAAAAGGTAGCCGTGTGTAAGGAACATCTTTTGAATTCAATTCCTCCCAGGGAACAGAAACACAGATAGTGCTAATAAGAGTCTCTGAGTAAAATCAAATAGTTATTTATTGGTGAGCTTATAACGCATTTCTCGGCCGTAAGCTCCTGGCCGTTTCATCAAGTTAATTACACACAATGGTTCAAGACGAATTTAAAAAGGGTAACAACAGATTTGATTGGTCAACACATAGACGAATAGTAACATTTAAGGCAAAATAGAAACATGATGGTAAATTACGTATATCACTGTTGGCCAGATTTGCCGTTGTCTATAAACTACATGGGACCGCTTATTCTATATCGACTATAAACACAATCGGCTAGATTTAGAGTTCTGCGACCAAAGGGATGCGTGAGCTACGCATGCTTTTTTCCCCCCGCATCTTTTAAATACCGCTGGTATTTAGAGTTCACAGAAGGGCTGTGTTAGGCTCCAAAAAGGGAGTGTAGAGCATATTTACCGCCACTGCAACTCTAAATTCCAGCGGTGCTTATGGACGCGGCCAGCTTCAAAAACGTGCTCGTGCACGATTCCCCCATAGAAAACAATGGGGCTGTTTGAGCTGAAAAAAAACCTAACACCTGCAAAAAAAGCAGCGTTCAGCTCCTAACGCAGCCCAATTGTTTCCTATGGGGAAACACTTCCAAAGTCTGCACCTAACACCCTAACATGAACCCTGAGTCTAAACACCCCTAACCTTACACTTATTACCCCCTAATCTGCCGCTCCCGCTATCGCTGACACCTGCATTATATTATTAACCACTAATATGCCGCTCCGTACACCACCGCAACCTACATTATACCTATGTACCCCTAATCTGCTGCCCCTAACATCGCCGACCCCTATATTATATTTATTAACCCCTTATATGCTGCCCCCGCTATCGCTGACCCCTGCATATTATTATTAACCCCTAATCTGCTGCTCCGTACACCGCCGCAACCTACATTATACCTATGTACCCCTAATCTGCTGCCCCTAACACCGCCGACCCCTATATTATATTTATTAACCCCTAATCTGCCGCCCCAAACGTCGCCTCCACCTACCTACAATTATTAACCCCTAATCTGCTGACCGGACCACACCACTACTATAATAAATGGATTAACCCCTAAAGCTAAGCCTAACCCTAACACTAACACCCCCCTAAATTAAATATAATTTAAATCTAACAATATAAATTAACTCTTATTAAATAAATTATTTCTATTTAAAGCTAAATACTTACCTGTAAAATAAACCCTAATATAGCTACAATATAAATTATAATTATATTGTAGCTATTTTAGGATTAATATTTATTTTACAGGCAACTTTGTATTTATTTTAACCAGGTACAATAGCTATTAAATAGTTAATAACTATTTAATAGCTACCTAGTTAAAATAATTACAAAATTACCTGTAAAATAAATCCTAACCTAAGTTACAATTAAACCTAACACTACACTATCAATAAATTAATTAAATAAAATACCTACAATTATCTACAATTAAACCTAACACTATACTATCAATAAATAAATTAAATAAAATACCTACAATTACCTACAATTAAACCTAACACTACACTATCAATAAATTAATTAAATACAATACCTACAAATAAATACAATGAAATAAACTAACTAAAGTACAAAAAATAAAAAAGAACTAAGTTACAAAAAATAAATAAATATTTACAAACATTAGAAAAATATTACAACAATTTTAAACTAATTACACCTACTCTAAGCCCCCTAATAAAATAACAAAGACCCCTAAAATAAAAAAATGCCCTACCCTATTCTAAAAGGGCCCTTTGCGGGGCATGCCCCAAAGAATTCAGCTCTTTTGCCTGTAAAAAAAAACATAAAATACACCCCCAACATTACAACCCACCACCCACATACCCCTAATCTAACCCAAACCCCCCTTAAATAAACCTAACACTAAGCCCCTGAAGATCTCCCTACCTTGTCTTCACCACACCGGGTCCTGATCTGTCCAGAAGAGCCTCCGAAATCTTCATCCAAGCCCAAGCAGGGGCTGAAGAGTGACGTCCATCCTCCGGCTGAAGTCTGGATCCAAGCGGCAAATGAAGAAGTCCATCTTCGGGGAGAAATCTTCATCCTATCTGGGCAGAAGAGGACATCCGGACTGGCAAACATCTTCATCCAAGCCGCATCTTCTATGTTGTTCCATCGGATGATGAGCGGCTGATCTTGAAGACCTCCGGCGCGGATCCATCCTCTTCGTTCGACGTCCAACTGAAGAATGAAGGTTCCTTTAAGGGACGTCATCCAAGATGGCGTCCCTCGAATTCCGATTGGCTGATAGGATTCTATCAGCAAATCGGAATTAAGGTAGGAAAATTCTGATTGGCTGATGGAATCAAGATTCAAGTTCAATCCGATTGGCTGATTGGATCAGCCAATCAGATTGAGCTTGCATTCTATTGGCTGATCGGAACAGCCAATAGAATGCAAGCTCAATCTGATTGGCTGATCCAATCAGCCAATCGGATTGAACTTGAATCTGACTGGCTGATTCCATCAGCCAATCAGAATTTTCCTACCTTAATTCCGATTAGCTGATAGAATCGGAATTCGAGGGACGCCATCTTGGATGACGTCCCTTAAAGGAACCTTCAGTCTTCAGTTGGACTTCGAACGAAGAGGATGGATCCGCGCCGGAGGTCTTCAAGATCAGCCGCTCGTCATCCGATGGAACAACATACAAGATGCGGCTTGGATGAAGATGTTTGCCGGTCCGGATGTCCTCTTCTGCCCGGATAGGATGAAGATTTCTTCCTGAAGATGGACTTCTTCATTTGCCGCTTGGATCCAGACTTCAGCCGGAGGATGGACGTCACTCTTCAGCCCCTGCTTGGGCTTGGATGAAGATTTAGAAGTCTCTTCTGGACAGATCGGCACCCGGTGTGGTGAAGACAAGGTAGGAAGATCTTCAGGGGCTTAGTGTTTTATTTAAGGGGGGTTTGGGTTAGATTAGGGGTATGTGGGTGGTGGGTTGTAATGTTGGGGGGGGTATTGTATGTTTTTTTTACAGGCAAAAGAGCTGAATTCTTTGGGGCATGCCCCGCAAATGGCCCTTTTCAGGGCTGGTAAGGTAAAAGAGCTTTGAACTTTTTAATTTAGAATAGGGTAGGGCATTTTTATTATTTTGGGGGGCTTTGTTATTTTATTAGGGGGCTTAGAGTAGGTGTAATTAGTTTAAAATTGTTGTAATATTTTTTCTAATGTTTGTAAATATTTTTTATTTTTTGTAACTTAGTTCTTTTTTATTTTTTTGTACTTTAGTTAGTTTATTTCATTGTATTTATTTGTAGGTATTGTATTTAATTAATTTATTGATAGTGTAGTGTTAGGTTTAATTGTAGATAATTGTAGGTATTGTATTTAATTAATTTATTGATAGTGTAGTGTTAGGTTTAATTGTAACTTAGGTTAGGATTTATTTTACAGGTAATTTTGCAATTTTTTTAACTAGGTAGCTATTAAATAGTTATTAACTATTTAATAGCTATTGTACCTGGTTAAAATAAATACAAAGTTGCCTGTAAAATAAATATTAATCCTAAAATAGCTACAATATAAGTATAATTTATATTGTATCTATATTAGGGTTTATTTTACAGGTAAGTATTTAGCTTTAAATAGGAATAATTTATTTAATAAGAGTTAATTTATTTTGTTAGAATAAAATTATATTTTACTTAGGGGGGGTTTTAGTGTTAGGGTTAGACTTAGCTTTAGGGGTTAATACATATATTAGAGTAGCGGTGAGATCCGGTCGGCAGATTAGGGGTTAATAATTGTAGGTAGGTGGAGGCGACGTTGGGGGCGGCAGATTAGGGGTTAATAAATATAATATAGGGGTCGGCTGTGTTAGGGGCAGCAGATTAGGGGTACATAGGGATAATGTAGGTTGCGGCGGTGTACGGAGCGGCAGATTAGGGGTTAAAAAAAATATGCAGGTGTCAGCAATAGCGGGGGCGGCAGATTAGGGGTTAATACATATAATATAGGGGTCGGCGATGTTAGGGGCAGCAGATTAGGGGTACATAGGGATAACGTAGCTGGCGGCGGTGTACGGAGCGGCAGATTAGGGGTTAAAAATTTTTAATAGAGTGGCAGCGATGTGGGGGGGGCCTCGGTTTAGGGGTACATAGGTAGTTAATGGGTGTTAGTGTACTTTAGAGCACAGTAGTTAAGAGCTTTATAAACCGGCGTTAGCCCTGAAAGCTCTTAACTACTGACTTTTTTCTGCGGCTGGAGTTTTGTCGTTTTTTCTAACGCTCACTTCAGCCACGACTCTAAATACCGGCGTTAGAAAGATCCCATTAAAAAGATAGGATACGCAAATGGCGTAGGGGGATCTGCGGTATGGAAAAGTCGCGGCTGCAAAGTGAGCGTTAGACCCTTTCCTGACTGACTCCAAATACCAGCGGGCGGTAAAAACCAGCGTTAGGAGCCTCTAACGCTGGTTTTGACGGCTACCGCCCAACTCTAAATCTAGGCCAATGTAAATAAAACAAATGTATATACATTTAAAACCTATACGAAAATTTTTGAAGATTCTATGGTAAACTGACATGGTGTCTGTGTGAAAATATTTCGGAACTAAGTGTGTAAAATCTGTATTCGACTATAGGCTGGAAATGAAAACTAACATGTTAAGCAATAGGAAAGACACAACATTTAAAAAATATATGTATAGATAACTCAAAAAACACAGGACGACGTGCGGTGATTGAGAATGCAAGCTAAAGAATAGCTAGACATTAAATGAGAGCAAATTAATATAATAATAAAGATTGTGTAATGTCTGTCTCTAATTTGTCAAAAAGACCTTAGCACAGAGGATCTTCACGCAAGTTGAATTTAAACTTTGCATTTGTTAGTGGTGGTAATTTGGTTATAGTGCATGTTGCATAATTAGTGAGTGTACTGATTGCTATTGGTTATTTTTTGGTCTCGTATAGATAACGAGAAGGGTCTCGTATAGATAACGAGAAGGGACTAGAAAAGTGATGACAAATTACAATTTAAAATGCATACAAAGATTACAAAGATTTTGATCATCATGCTGATGAGCTTTTGGTCATCTGACCCATGGTTAACCTATCTGTCTGGGATTGCAACTTGTGGACAGCATTATCATTGCATAAGTGGATGCTTGTGCAATCCTGGCCCCCTGCTTTGTGCAGCCAATTGCACAGGAACATTGCTGGCCAATCACCCTGGTCAGATCAGTCTGATTTTAAATTACTGCTGCAAAGTTGAAAAAACCCCCACATTTTTGTGAAATGAAAAGCAGCGGTTGCTGTCTTTTATTGTATATTAATATCCCGTACACAAAATCTTTTTCCTAAAAAGAAAAGAACACGCCAAATTATAGAAACACTTTTAGTTATGTAACATATATATTATAGTATGTAATAGTACACTGTGTGCAGAATTATTAGGCAAATGAGTATTTTGACCACATCATCCTCTTTATGCATGTTGTCTTACTCCAAGCTGTATTTGCTCGAAAGCCTACTACCAATTAAGCATATCAGGTGATGTGCATCTCTGTAATGAGAAGGGGTGTGGTCTAATGACATCAACACCCTATATCAGGTTTGCATAATTATTAGGCAACTTCCTTTCCTTTGGCAAAATGGGTCAAAAGAAGGACTTGACAGGCTCAGAAAAGTCAAAAATAGTGAGATATCTTGCAGAGGGATGCAGCACTCTTAAAATTGCAAAGCTTCTGAAGCGTGATCATCGAACAATCAAGCGTTTCATTCAAAATAGTCAACAGGGTCGCAAGAAGCGTGTGGAAAAAACAAAGGCGCAAAATAACTGCCCATGAACTGAGAAAAGTCAAGCGTGCAGCTGCCAAGACGCCACTTGCCACCAGTTTGGCCATATTTCAGAGCTGCAACATTACTGGAGTGCCCAAAAGCCCAAGGTGTGCAATACTCAGAGACATGGCCAAGGTAAGAAAGGCTGAAAGACGACCACCACTGAACAAGACACACAAGCTGAAACGTCAAGACTGGGCCAAGAAATATCTCAAGACTGATTTTTCTAAGGTTTTATGGACTGATGAAATGAGAGTGAGTCTTGATGGGCCAGATGGATGGGCCCGTGGCTGGATTGGTAAAGGGCAGAGAGCTCCAGTCCGACTCAGACGCCAGCAAGGTGGAGGTGGAGTACTGGTTTGGGCTGGTATCATCAAAGATGAGCTTGTGGGGCCTTTTCGGGATGAGGATGGAGTCAAGCTCAACTCCCAGTCCTACTGCCAGTTTCTGGAAGACACCTTCTTCAAGCAGTGGTACAGGAAGAAGTCTGCATCCTTCAAGAAAACATGATTTTCATGCAGGACAATGCTCCATCACACGCGTCCAAGTACTCCACAGCGTGGCTGGCAAGAAAGGGTATAAAAGAAGAAAATCTAATGACATGGCCTCCTTGTTCACCTGATCTGAACCCCATTAAGAACCTGTGGTCCATCATCAAATGTGAGATTTACAAGGAGGGAAAACAGTACACCTCTCTGAACAGTGTCTGGGAGGCTGTGGTTGCTGCTGCACGCAATGTTGATGGTGAACAGATCAAAACACTGACAGAATCCATGGATGGCAGGCTTTTGAGTGTCCTTGCAAAGAAAGATGGCTATATTGGTCACTGATTTGTTTTTGTTTTGTTTTTGAATGTCAGAAATGTATATTTGTGAATGTTGAGATGTTATATTGGTTTCACTGGTAAAAATAAATAATTGAAATGGGTATATATTTGTTTTTTGTTAAGTTGCCTAATAATTATGCACAGTAATAGTCACCTGCTGTAAGGTTTAGAAAAATAGACAATCTTGTGTAGCATGCAGCCTATGAGTACCGCTCCGTCTCACACCAAACCTATAGACTTTATAAGCATAAAGTCCAGTTCTTGCTCATAGACATGAGGGGACTAAGATTTAGTCAGAAAACAAGGAAGGAGTGAGTGAACAAGAATAGTAAAAAAAAAGAGGAATGAATTGCAAAGTTGAAAGACTCCTTAGGTGTGGGAGTTTCAGATAGTGCACACAGAAAGTTGAATGTAACCAACCCTTTAGAGTGTAAGAAGTGTGTCAATGTTTGAATCTCGCTACAGTATCCAATGGAAAAGGTTTTGCCTGAATACTATGTTACACTAAGCTATAGGGAACGATCAATGTTCATTAGCTGAATCAGAGCAGACTCAAAGACATTCATAGACATCCCAGTAGCCTTCCGGTTCCCAGCATTAGTACAATAGTTAAGTTCATATAAGTACAATCTGGCAATTTAATACTTGCGGTTCCGTATGGTTCTGTGAAGAGGAATCGAGTGGTGTTTGCTAAGCTGCGATCTCAGCGTGGGGAATGGCGTGCTGCCAAAGAAGCGTGTTGCACACAGCGTGTGGCAGAGGTAAGGTGCTGCAGAGTGCGCTGCTGAGAGGCGTGCTGCCGATGCAGCGTGTGAGTTCCGACAGCGTGTGGGAGAGGAGAGGTGCTGCAGAGTGTGACTCTGTTTTCTGAGTAGGCTGCTTCCCAGCGGCAGTTGGAGTAGCTGCGGTTAACTGAGATTTGCTCTGGAGGTAGGATGGCAGTGTAACATGCAGCCCGGTTCCAAGTTAACAGATCTTGTCACAGTACTTAGAAGTGGAGGGGACTGGAACTGTAAGGAATAGTTAACTTGCAGAATGTTTCTCTCATAAAGGGCTAAGCAGCAGCTTCTGTTCACAGTATATTTAACCTAATGAATCAAAATACTTAGCAATGCAACAGGATGAGGAGGGGCCTTTTATAGACTTTCGAGCCATGCCTTAAAGGTACAGAACGGAACATTACAGAACACCCCCTCCAAGGAGCCGCTCCGCGGATCAAGGTCCAGGCCTGTCGGGCCGCTTACGGTGGAAGTCAGAGACGAGACGAGGAGCAGAGACAGAGGAGGCTGACACCCATGAATCCTCATCAGGACCAAAACCACTCCATCTGATGAGGTACTGGAGGGTTCTGCCAGAATATCGAGAATCCAGGATAGCCCGTACCTCATACTCATTCCCTGCATCAAGTTGAGTAGGAGTAAGACGACGACCCGAGTCTGGTCTACCCGGGTGGTACGGTTTGAGCAGGGCCACATGGAAAACCGGGTGGATTCTGTATCCAGGAGGCAGAAGCAATCTGATGGAATTCCTATTCAGTACTTTTTCCACAGGGAAAGGACCAATGAAAAGAGGGGCCAACTTCTTGGATGGCACAGTTAATTTCAAGTGCTTGGTGGAGAGCCACACTTTGTCACCAATCTTGTAGAGTGGCGCGGTGGTTCTCCTTAAGTTGTAGTAGTGCTGTTGGGTTTTTTGCGCATCCTGAAGGATGGATCTCAGGGTACAGAATCCCTGAGCAATGGAATTTACTAAGTCATTAACCACTGGTGAATTAGTATTAGAGCAATTATTGAGGTGATATGAGGGGTGGAACCCGTAATTAATGTAGAAAGGAGTGTTCTTTGTTGAAGCATTGGTGGAGTTATTAAAAGCAAATTCAGCTGACGGTAGTAGTTCCAACCAGTTATCCTGTTGTGCTGAACAGTAACAGCGTAGAATTGTTCCAGGGTTTGATTTGTTCGTTCACAAAGACCATTGCTCAGAGGATGGAAAGCGGTTGACATCCGCTTCTCTATCTGAAGTGTCTCGCATAGACATGTCCAGAAACGAGAGGTAAACTGTGTTCCCCTATCTGTGGTTATTGTGTCTGGGAGGCCATGTAAACGGACAATGTGGTTGAGGAAGAGTCGAGCAGTCTCTTTAGCTGTTGGTAGACCAATTGCAGGAAGGAAATGGGCCATTTTGGAAAAATTATCTACTACGATAAGTATTGTGTTGTGATTCCGAGACGTTGGGAGGTCAACGATAAAGTCCATGGTGATGGCCTTCCATGGTCTTTCCGGAACCGGTAAAGAAAGAAGACAGCCATAAGGATGGTGTCTCAAGTGCTTGTTCTGTGAACAGGTGATACAGGACTTCACGTATTCTAGTACAGATTCGGTCATGTGTGGCCACCAATAATCTCTTCTCAAGATGTGGAGAGTCTTGTGTACACCCGGATGACCAGCTAACAGGGAGTCATGGGCTGAGCGAAGTACTGTCTCGCGTAGGGTGCTGGGGACGTATATTCGTTTTCCTCTGTATAGTAGACCGTTAGGAGCCTTCTCAAGTAGGAGAGAATTTGTAGGGGTATCCCGATTCTGATGCAGCAGGAGATCAGTGTTGTTAACAGTAGTGAGACCGATTATCCTATCTTGAGGAACAATGGTGTTGGAATGGATGGAGGTTAAGGGTCTTGGGTCTCTCCTGGACAAGGCGTCAGCCTTTCCATTCTTCGTTCCAGGTCTGTAGGTAATAAGAAAATTAAACCTGCTGAAGAAGAGGCTCCAACGTACTTGGCAAGCACTGAGGGTTTTATTTGTCTTAAGGAACTGTAGATTTCTATGGTCAGTGAGTATGACAATAGGCGTGGTGGTAACCTCGAGTAAATGCCTCCAAAATTCCAGAGAGGCTTTTATAGCCAGAAGTTCCTTGTCTCCCACAGCATAATTGAGTTCTGCAGTGCTCATGAGCCTAGAATAGTATGAAACAGGATGAAGACCTTGAGTCTGTGGATGTCTCTGGGATAGAACTGCTCCGATTGCATGATCCGAGGCATCAACCTCCAAAGTGTACGGTAGTGATGGATCGAGGAATTTGAGAATAGGTGCAGTTACGAACCGTCGTTTAAGAAGTTGAAAGGCGGACTCGGCTCCTTTAGTCCAGATGAAACGCAAATTTTTCTTGGTTAAAGTGGTTAATGGTTTGACTATGGCAGAGAATCCTTGGATAAATTTCCTGTAGAAATTTGAGAAGCCTAAGAACTTTTGCACTTCCTTTTTGGATGATGGCGTTGGCCAGTTCATGACAGCCTCGACTTTGTTGTCTTCCATCTTGATTCCTGAGGGTGATATGTGGTATCCAAGGAAGGATATAGTATCGGTATTGAAGATACATTTCTCAGCCTTTACGTAGAGGGAATGCTCTCTTAAACGGGTTAAAACCGTTTTTACATGAGAAATATGATCCGGTAGATTACCAGAATAAATCAAGATGTCGTACAAGTATATCACCATAATAACATCCAACAGGTCCCGAAACAGGTCATTCATAAAGTGCTGGAATGTGGCGGGGGCGTTGCACAGCCCGAATGGCATGACCGTATACTCAAACAAGCCATACCTTGTCCGAAAAGCGGTCAGCCATTCATCACCCTTCCTAATTCGAACCAAATTGTAGGCGCCACGAAGATCTAGTTTCGTGTACACTTTAGCACCTTGTAGCCTTTCAATTAGTTCAGGTATGAGAGGTAACGGATACCTGTTTTTCTCTGTTCTTGCGTTGAGCTCCCGGTAGTCTATAATAGGTCTTAAACTTTTGTCCTTGTTTCTGACAAAGAATATACCTGTGCCTGCGGAGGAAGTTGATGGTCTAATGAAACCCTTACGTAAGTTTTCATCCAGGTATTCTTTTAAGTGCTGCAGTTCGGGTTCTGACAAAGGAAATATACGACCGTAAGGGACGGTGACATCGGGTAGAAGTTCAATCGGGCAATCGTATGGCCTGTGCGGTGGTAGAGCCTGAGCCTCTTTTTTGTCAAAGACATCAGAGAATTCCAGATAGCACTGAGGTATTGAGACTTCCGTAATCTGTAGAAGGACACGAGAACTGTGACTGTTACAACGGTCTTTGCAGTCTTTGGATAGGAACTGCAGATCACCGGTACCCCAATGAATAGAGGGGTTGTGGAGTTTGAGCCACTTCAAACCTAGGATAAGTGGAAATAAAGGAGTTAGTATTACTTCAAATACTACAAATTCAGAATGCCCTGAAGAGAAAGTTAATTTCAGGGGTTGAGTCTGGTGAGTAATCAGACCAGATTTAATGGAAGAACCATCCACAAGTCTGATAGGTAGTGAATTAAGCTTTTTTATTAGTGGAATATTGTGTAATTTAACAAAATCATAGTCGATGAAGTCTCCAGTGGCTCCGGAATCAATCACGGCTCGAGTACGTACTTGACGTTGCTCCCACTGCAGAGAAACACAGAAGCATAGGTGAGATGTTGATTTATAATTTGTGACATGACAGACAGATTCTCTTGTGTTATAGAACTTACCCTTCTTTTGTCTGGTGAGGTTAGGGCAGTCCTTCACTGTGTGTTCGGTACTTGCACAGTACATGCATAGGTTCAATTGCTTGCAGCGGGCTTTCTCCTCTGGTCTGAGGGAATCCTTGACGAAAGCGATCTCCATGGGCTCCTCTGTTGGTCTAGAGGGTGCAACTGTACTGAAGTGCTTCTTTACATGATACTCAGGGGTACCCCTTTCAGATTTCCTCTCCCTGAGACGTCCGTCAATTGAGATGCAAAGTGAAATGAGACACTCCAAACTGGTAGGCATAGTGATACGTGCCAACTCATCTTTGATGCTTTCGCTGAGACCCAATCGGAATTGATTTTTGAGTGCATGCTCATTCCAGAGTGTGTCAGGGGCCCATCTTTTGTACTCGGCTATGTAGTCTTCTACGGGGCGTCTGCCCTGTCGGATTCCCCTTATTGCGGTTTCGGCAGTGGCTTGCCTGTCCTGGTCCTGATACAGAAGTGCCATTGCCGAGAAAAACGAATCCAATGAGTTGAGGATAGGGTCATTGGACTCGTAGAAGGTATTAGCCCAGGTTCTGGCCTCTCCAGAGAGGTAAGAGATCACTGTCAGTACTCGAATGCGATCATTCGGATAGGTTTTTGGTTTCAACTGAAAGAATAGGGTACAGGAATTCTGAAAATCCCTGAACCGTGCCCTGTCCCCTGAGAATTTTTCAGGGGGGCATATCTGAGGTTCAGGTGAATCAGTTGTTTCTGGTTTTGCTTGCATTTGTTCATTTATGTACTTCCTTAGTTGCTGATTTTCAGCTTTGATCTCTCGCAAACCTTGGAGCATAAGGTCCATATTTTGGGACAGGGTGCCAACCGTGGAGGATAGTTCACTTAAATCCATATTTTCTTATAGACTGATATGCTATTCTTTTGTGGCTAAGTATTATGTAAGGTTTAGAAAAATAGACAATCTTGTGTAGCATGCAGCCTATGAGTACCGCTCCGTCTCACACCAAACCTATAGACTTTATAAGCATAAAGTCCAGTTCTTGCTCATAGACGTGAGGGGACTAAGATTTAGTCAGAAAACAAGGAAGGAGTGAGTGAACAAGAATAGTAAAAAAAAAGAGGAATGAGTTGCAAAGTTGAAAGACTCCTTAGGTGTGGGAGTTTCAGATAGTGCACACAGAAAGTTGAATGTAACCAACCCTTTAGAGTGTAAGAAGTGTGTCAATGTTTGAATCTCGCTACAGTATCCAATGGAAAAGGTTTTGCCTGAATACTATGTTACACTAAGCTATAGGGAACGATCAATGTTCATTAGCTGAATCAGAGCAGACTCAAAGACATTCATAGACATCCCAGTAGCCTTCCGGTTCCCAGCATTAGTACAATAGTTAAGTTCATATAAGTACAATCTGGCAATTTAATACTTGCGGTTCCGTATGGTTCTGTGAAGAGGAATCGAGTGGTGTTTGCTAAGCTGCGATCTCAGCGTGGGGAATGGCGTGCTGCCAAAGAAGCGTGTTGCACACAGCGTGTGGGAGAGGTAAGGTGCTGCAGAGTGCGCTGCTGAGAGGCGTGCTGCCGATGCAGCGTGTGAGTTCCGACAGCGTGTGGGAGAGGAGAGGTGCTGCAGAGTGTGACTCTGTTTTCTGAGTAGGCTGCTTCCCAGCGGCAGTTGGAGTAGCTGCGGTTAACTGAGATTTGCTCTGGAGGTAGGATGGCAGTGTAACATGCAGCCCGGTTCCGAGTTAACAGATATTGTCACAGTACTTGGAAGTGGAGGGGACTGGAACTGTAAGGAATAGTTAACTTGCAGAATGTTTCTCTCATAAAGGGCTAAGCAGCAGCTTCTGTTCACAGTATATTTAACCTAATGAATCAAAATACTTAGCAATGCAACAGGATGAGGAGGGGCCTTTTATAGACTTTCGAGCCATGCCTTAAAGGTACAGAACGGAACATTACACCTGCACACACAGATATCCCCCTAAAATAGCTATAACTAAAAACAAACTAAAAACTACTTCCAAAACTATTCAGCTTTGATATTAATGAGTTTTTTGGGTTCATTGAGAACATGGTTGTTGTTCAATAATAAAATGAATCCTCAAAAATACAACTTGCCTAATAATTCTGCACTCCCTGTATAATAAATACATTTAATAATATATCCACAGTGCCTATAGGTTTATTATTATCTTTATTTTGTTTATTAACAATGTATCGTATACAAGGTGAATATATGGTGATTTGTGCACATTTTAACACATACCTGCCTCACAGCCTTTCAGTGGCAAGATATCAACTGAATGTACAGTGAAACTTAGTTTACATATCTATTATTTGAAATGCTACTACACAGATTTTTTTTTTAGTTTTAGTGAACACACATTCTATGTTACGTAAATACGCTTTGAGTACACTCCCTACTGCCGAGATCAGAGTTCACTGGTGATGTGGGCGGATTCTTGCTCAGACAGCTATCTCTATTGTTTTCTATGGAAGACACATTGCCACTTGTCAGCACAGAGAGGTTCAGCCCATTTTTAAAATAAAATATTGCCGGATTCGCAGATTGTGAGACTGGCAATACAAAAATTGGCATTTTTCATTAGTCTTTAAATCCTTCCATCATCCGGGTCTAACGGTGACATGGGTCCTGTTGTCTAATTTACCTAGAGGGATAAGGCTGCACCTCACTGACAAGTCCCACACAACGAGAGAATTAAGCAAACTTGGTAATAGAAGTAAAAAAGAAAATAGTTTAAAATCGCATGCTTTATTGGAATCGTAAAAAGTTTAATTTTGACTTTTGCTGTACAAGATATAATCGCTTGAGCCACTTCACAGTAAAGGAAAACCACTGCTAATGTGGAAAGATAATGAATACAACCTCAACACTTTTGCAGCATGTTTGCTTAACAGCGTCTGTAAATGAATGACATTTTTAAACATTCTCATCTGTTTTATGTTATCTTAAAGTAGTCTTACTTGACAGAAAGATATTTGTCTAAGCAATCTCACAGACTTACTGACCTTGAGTGTTCTGGACATCCTTGAGGGGTTGAATTTTTATTTCCAGATCCATATTTCTTCAATTTCTTTTAGAGGGACATGATTTCAATAGGCTAAATCCCTAGAAAGTGATGCAGTATATATGTTAAAAGTGTATTAGAAAATATCACATGATCATCTTTAAGTAAAAAAGAAGAAGATATTTTGTAGCAAACCTCATTCAGCTCACCAGAGTAAGTGCTCTGTGGAGAGTTATCATTCAGCTTCTGTCATCTGCATGATGAAACAAAACAACAACCAATCACTTTCATCAGTGCTAAATTCACACATTGCTTTAGTGTGATCTTGCAGGATTTCACCATAACCATGTGTTAGAAGTCTCAGTACAAGCATCCTACTGGATGTTTAAAGTGCTTTTGCAATGGATGTGGCTGCTGAAGAAATTTTGAGATAAAAAATATCCCTTTTTAAATTTTTACACATGTGTGCATTTGTCAAACATCACAGCAAAGGTAGTAGATAAAAATTTAGGCAAAAGTTCTGTTCCTGGAGGGGCATGTCTGGGCGGCCGCCATGATAAGCCACAAATCTGGGAGCTCTTGTGGCACTGCCGATAATACCACTAATTATCTCTGAATTGATACAGCATCTAAGATGCAGCTTTTGTGCCTCAGGACTTCCTAGACTGGATCATTGAGCATGACAATGGTGGCCTAGCTCAGCTCAATACCCCGCCCTAGCTCTAAATCCAAGGTAAAGCAGTCTCAAAGTTTTAGATGCATGTGCCAGATAAACATAAATATATAGATCTTTACTCAAAACAGCTAATAGCTATTCCACCTTAATTAATAAAAACTTCAGAATCATGCCAAAGATTCACAGGTTCTCAGATGATAAACAAAGCATTGTAACGCTTTGTTTATCATCTGAGAACCTGTGAATCTTTGGTATGATTCTGAAGTTTTTATTAATTAAGGTGTAATAGCTATTAGCTGTTTTTAGTAAAGATCTATATATTTATGTTTATCTGGCACATGCATCTAAAACCTTGAGACTGTCAATATTCTTAATATTCTGTTAATACGTTTATTCATAATTATTCATTCTTAAGGAAGACGTCCCATTAATCCTGTGTATATTTTATACAATAAAGTAGATTTTTAACAAATGTGTAGATTATTATATTGATCTCCATACCACCCTTAGAGCTTTTTTAGTGCTCCTGCACTATTTTAGTTGATTTTATTGAATGCTGAATTAGACTTGAACCCCTTTATACATATTAAATAATGGATCACCTTGCAACCACTTAATATATAGTTCATTGTATTTAGGATGACATTTGATTTATACTATACATCTATGCTATTTGAAATTAATCATATATGTCTTCTATAAATGTATTTCTTGAGACAAAGAATATAGGATTTTAAAATGATTTTAGGTTAGTATTATGTTTTTTAATTTTATATTTTATTGAATTTTATTATATTTTTGTATAAATTATATATCAGTTTGGTAATTATATTTTTGTACAAATTATATATCAGTTTGGTAATATAGAATGTAATAACTTATATCTGATGCAATTCAAGGATATCACTTTTAGAATGACTGTCTAAAATATGTCCCTTTAAGACAAAAAAACTGAAAAAATCACCTGGATCAATTGAATGGTCTTTAAAAGGGAACACCTTACTCATAGTAAACATCTTGAGAAAGGCTCCGAATGAGCTGAAACGCGTTGATGTGTTTTACTATGAGAAAAGATTGAACGAAGATTGCGAACTAAAAGAAAATTGTTGCAAAGAGCAAGCAGTTGGAAATATCCAGAAGCGATAAAAGATAAGTGTGGAAGGCGCAAAGCAACCATATGTGCCTGGAGCATATGTTGAATAAAGCAACTTGAAATAATCACTACCGACTCCATGTGAACCCATTGGCTCTAAGGAGGATCTGACAGCCTGGAGACACGCTGGAAATACAAATCGTGTCATCGGAAGGCAAGGTAATAAAGATCAAAATATATTTTTGGGCCAAATAGGGGCAAGAGTTAAAAGGAGTGAAGAAAAGAAAAATAATCATATGTCTGTATTGCTAAAGTTTAACAACATTAACTGTGAGTAATATCTGTGTGGTGTCTATCAGATTGGATTGGTAACCTTATACTAAGTGCATGGATATTTGACACACACAGTCAGCATAATTGGGGATATAAGGATTATAACTGTTGGAACAGCAACATTATACTAAGTATATGATATTAGAAACAAACAGTTTGCATAACGTGGAACAAAATTTAATTGGCGGAAAAAACGTTACTATTTTGAATTGATTAGTAATGAGTATCTAAGCATCCTACTGGCCAGTAGAGGACACGTGTACACAAGGGATTCACACAAACTTAGACGGTCATTCATAAGACAGTGTACGATTATCTGAGTATATCTATCAGAGCATTTCAGTAAGATTTATATTAAGTGTGCACTCCAAAATACATGTTGTTTTAGACAATTAATTTTATAGTTTGTTTTTTAAAAATCAATTAAATGTAATAATAGGTTTTAATAATATCGAATGTATTTGAATTTTTTTATATGAAACAATATCTATTGATGTAATAAAATGTTAACTTTGCAGTTTTGCATAGACCTTTCTTGTCTGAAACTTTTTATGAAATAAATCCTCATTAATATTGGTTCTAGTTATATCTTTTAGAATTTTAAGATATTGGATATCAATTGTTATTTTATATATTGGCTGAAGTAATTTTATTATATAGTATTTTATTTTATATTTAAGTGTCTTTAGCCTTTGTTAGAGTGCTTCTCATATATTTATTTATTCACATTGGTATATTTTTCTGTAATACAGGTACAGTTTTGAGAAGTTTGACACGAATTTCCTATACTGTTTGATTTTATTGTGTACAATCTGGGTCACTGCTTTAAAGTCTATAAATAGGATATATAGTAGCCGCGTAAAACAGCCCACCTGTAGGTTTCATGTCTAACTTTTTTCCACTTTTTGTTTTTTTGCTAGTTGGATGTAACACATATTTTGATCTTAATAAATATTGAAGATTTTACTGGACTTCTCCTTATTCTTGATAAGTACTCACTGCTTTTTATCCCACTACAAAATAACAAGGGGACTGCCCTTTATATGTATATCATTATGTCCAGCATTGGCTGAACATCTAAGTATGCAGGGTCTTGCTTGGCAACCTTACTCTGTGGCCACATCTCTGATCTAATTTATTTTCATTGTGCTGTAATACAGTTTTTTTTTTTTAATGTATCTACATTCTGTTGACTTATGTTGGCCACTCAGCCTTATTAAAAAAACTCAGCTGCTATATGACCTTTGCAGACACAGAAGACTTCATGTTTGAGTATTTAGACCCAAAGGGATTTGGCTATCGTTGTAGCATCTAGACTATCCTGATTGTTTTTACATATATTTTCCACTATGGGGCATATTTATTAAAGTCTGGCGGACCTGATCCGACAACGCGGATCAGGTCCCCCAGACTTCGCTGAATACGGCGAGCAATACGCTCACCGTATTCAGCATTGCACCAGCAGCTCACAAGAGCTGCTGGTGCAACGCCGCCCCCTGCAGGCTCGTGGCCAATAGGTCGCCAGCAGGGGGGTGTCAATCAAGCCGATCGTACTCGATCGGGTTGATTTCTGGTGATGTCTGTCCGCCTGCTCAGAGCAGGCGGGCAGGTTATGGAGCAGCGGTCTTTGTGACCGCTGCTTCATAACTGCTGTTTCTGGCGAGCCTGCAGGCTCGCCAGAAACATGGGGCATCAAGCTCCATTCGGAGCTTGATACATATGCCCCTATATGTTGACTATAAATTTATTCCTTCTCATGCTAAGGTTTCTAACTGTTAACATTGTACTTTTTCACTTGTTTTTGTTGTCTGGTGTAGAGCTCAGTTCATACACTCCATCCTAAAGGCATATTACCTTATCAGGATAAATGGCGGATAAATAAAGGAGCAGCGGTCTTTAGACCGCTGCTTCTTAACTTATGTTTCTGGCAAGCCTAGTGGCTCACGCTGAAACTGCTGCATTCACAGCTTAGTAAATTTGCCCCCAAGCGTTCAAAAGTGGTCCCAGATCTGCTCACACTCCTTATGAGTAATTGCTACTGTAGGTCCAAAAGTGACCATATACTCCATTGGAGGACTTTAAATTCCATTAAGCCTTTAAAAACAAATCCTACATGTAGCCTGTTTGCAGATTACCATCCTAGCAAACACATTAGCTGATAAGGGTCCAGAAGTGTCCTCTCCATTGGAGGACTTAAATTTCCATGATAATTTTCGCAATAGACCCTCAGCAGCAGATTATAAATATTTAAAAATAACGAGGTAGTATACATTATGCACAAATATGCTACATTTACTTTGACTACCGTTCATCCTATATGCTTAAAGTGATAGTAAAGTCAGTACGTTCACTCTGTAGAATTTGTTAGTACAATAAAAAAATGATACTATCACTTTTTAATATACATTAGATTGCCTGCAAATAGTCATTTATGTCTATCAAAATTAGCTATCAGTCAAACGTTCCAAATGTCCTCTTACCGCTATTGATTTTTTTTCTGACATTAGAAGCATCAGCCAATCAGCAACCTGCCGAGCTGGCTCACTGAAGCGAATAGAAGTTATTTATGTGAATGCATTTAGTTGTGCAATTTGGGGTAGTAATCTGATTGCCTTTGCAGATTCCATGTGCGTTCCCGCTATTTATGTGAATGCCTATTTCGTTACTGAGTCACTGTTTCCCTTGAAATTTTCCTTCTACAAGTAAAGAATGCATCTCATGATTCATTGTTTACTTGTAGCTATAGACAATATCATTATGGGCATGCATATTGGGGTATTCCTTCTCAGGAGCACACAACAACAGTTTTGTATGGAGTGGGTGGGATGCTGGGCAGAATACATGAGTGTGAGGAGCAAGAGCCGAAAAAACAATGCTTCGGTTCGATCTTTTAAACTATAATTTAATTAAATTAAAACATATTTTGAGAGAAAATTAATGCCTTTGAGGTAAGCATTAGAGGGTTAAAGCGTTAGCCATTGTGAGAGGATAAATTATTTACTATCACTTTATTTGTTATATCTTATAAGTTTTGTTAATTCCTTTCTCTGAATATGTTATGTAAGAGAGAAGTGATCGTTTACATAGGCCTGTCAGGCACTCAATGATTACTCTGCATGTTTTATAACAGATAGCCATATATATAGCTTATCAAAATTATATTTCTCTTGTAAGGTGTATCCAGTCCACTTACCCATTACTTGTGGGATATTCTCCTTCCCAACAGGAAGTTGCAAGAGGACACCCACAGCAGAGCTGTCTACATAGCTCCTCCCCTAACTGCCACCCCCAGTCATTCTCTTGCAACTCTCGACAAGAAAGGAAGTATCAAGAGATATGTGGTGAATTAGTGTAGTTTTACCTTCAATCAAGAGTTTGTTATTTTTAAACGGTACCGGCGTTGTACTGTTTTTCTCTCAGGCAGAAATTAGAAGAAGAATTCTGCCTGGAGATTTGATGATCTTAGCGGTTTGTAACTAAGGTCCATTGCTGTTCTCAAACATAACTGATAAATATGGGAAAACTTCAGTTGGGGGAACGGCCTGCAGATTACCTGCTTTGAGGTATGTTCAGTATTTTTATTTCTAGAGAGAGGAATAAATTCTAGAAAATGCTGACAGAGCCTTGTGTATTTGAGGTAAGCCTGATGCAGTGATTTAACAGCGACTGGGATCATGCTTACATAACAGGGTAATACTCATGTTAATATTCATATTGCTTAGTGACAAAACTTTTACATGATTTCATAAATAGGACATTTTTTCTCTGAGGGAGATAAGTCTTTATTTGGGGCCTAGTTTCAACATGGCTAGTCAGATACTCCTAGGAGTATTTTCTTAAGGCCCCTCTGACATCCAGTACATGGTGGGAGGGGCCTATTTTAGCGCTCTAACTGCACAGTTTTAATACAGACTGAGACATCCAGCTTCCCTAGAAGAGTCCTCTGGCATCTGAGAACCATTTCAAAGAAGTTATTTCTGCACAAAATCGTATTTAAGGGCAGGTAGGAGCCTCAGCTAGGGTTGCCACCTGTCCCTTAAAATACAGAACACTTATAAGTTACACATGCTGCAGGGTGTACAGGGAGGAATATGAATAGTGCTGTCCAGAAACACAATACATGTTCCTCCCTGCACACCCTGCAGCATGTGTAACTCATAAGTGTCCAGGAAAACATGGCTGAGGTGGTAACCCTAGACTCAGCAGAGCTGTGGCATGGTGCTCAATTGATTTTTAATGTTTTTTAACGTTTTTCAATCCGGTTTGGGGCCTAAGGGGTTAATCATCCATTTGCAAGTGGGTGCAATGCTGCTTTAGTCCCTTATTCACACTGTAAAAATTTCAAAGATTGTGCTGTATTTTTTCACTGTTTTGCAGTTTAAGTGCTAGTTTTTTTCTCTTAAAGGCACAGTAACGTTTTTGTTTAATTGCTGTTTCACCTTTATTAAAGTGTTTTCCAAGCTTACTTGTCTCATAACTAGTCTGTTAAACATGTCTGACATAGAGGAAACTCCTTGTTCAATATGTTTGGAAGCCATTGTGGAACCCCCTCTTAGAATGTGTACCAAATGTACTGAAATTTCTATAAACTATAAAGACCATATTATGGCGCTTAAAGATTTATCTCCAGGGGATTCTCTGACTGAAAAGAGGGAGATTATGCCATCTAACTCTCCCCATGTGTCAGAACCTATAACTCCCGCTCAAGTGACGCGAAGTACATGGCGGCAGTTATGAATGCTACCCTCACAGAGGTATTTTCCAAACTTCGAAAAAGCCGGTTCAACCGGCAAAACATGTCAGGAGAAGGGGGAATTGGGTCCCCTCTATTTTAAAATCTAGTAGAACTTTTAGCTATATTAACGTTGATATCTGAGCTGACGATTTACCGTATACTCAGATTAGTCAGATAGCCTACTTTTCTCAGGAGCATGACTCCAATATTCTGAGACCTGTCGTCTCATTGAGCGGATATTTACATTACCGCTGCTCTCCTAGGTTTGCTAACTCTGCTATCAGCAGCATAGCTTAATATATAAACAGCAACTTTGTTACGATACTGGTTTGTAACAACTTGCACAATTTTGTACTAGCAATTGTATTTGTATTAAAGAAATTTTAGCATATGCAGTTTGAGCAAACCCACTAGTTATCATATACGCAAGCCAAAGGTAACGGCTTATACTCAGTAAATCACTGAGCAATCAACCTATTTACAATTCCAATATTAGCATTCCTTACAAGCTAATAGGATAGCATTTGCTTAAGTAACCGATGACTATCAGACCGCTGCAGCGGTATACCATCAATTGCCAGGTCTAAGCACACTATTACAGCACTGCATTATGTAACAGATACAGCGCACACAGCGTGTTTATACACCTAGAGTTTACACAACTATATAAGATACCATTCAGTTAAATTACAAACCGTAGCACTTACTGCCTAACTATATTTTTAGGGGTCTACACTGAATGACTTTATAAGTTGTGGGAGTTACAGCAGTAACTAGTCATTAACTTAATAAAATTTGTGTAATAATAGTGAATCATAATTACTGGCATACAGCTCTACTTAAAACCCTCTGTGAATTCACAGAGGAAGTGTATAGTCTATCATTCACTCTGCTATTTAAATCAATGCTAGCATATACGGAATTTTATGTGATCTTAGAGTTACCTTTAATACATTAATGTTACAACTACTACGCTGTATATAAGCCTAGTCTAATATTACTGGCATTAACCGTAGCATGATTTTTGTTAACCTTCTAAATTATTTAATTGAAGGGTGAACAACCTTATAGCATTGCAAGTAATGTTATTTAATTATATCCACCTCAGTGGTTCTTCTCTCAAGGAATATTTAGAGTATAGGAGTAATTTGTACTTCTATAGGAGTAATTTGTACAACTCTCATACACAGTTTTCTCAGGAAGGCGTTATAACTTTGGTATATTGATAACCTGTGTTCACAGGCTATTATAATTAATTTCGCCACCAGTGAAGTAGACACAATAACATTAATTTTTCACAGGACGGTATACACTTATATTCCTGAACCTCTGCCTATATATTGCATTACTTAGCGAACAGCGTTATTATGTGATCAGTACCAGAACAGGAGATTAGTTCTTAGCAACTATTGGTACATAACACGATAGGATCAATTCTAATTATTAGTCTTGCGTGTACTGACTAGTGTCCGCACTTATACCCAGATATTTAATTTATACCTGGGTTATTTACAGTATATTTGAGACCTCAGTTATACTCAATACCTGACTAATCACTAGTACTATTACATGTGGTCAGATACCTCAGATCTATTATCCAATACTGTCTAATAGTTCTCTAGTGTTTTTAAATGTGCCCAATTTTTAATTTATTCTATTAAAGTGTTAATGTTTTTAATGTGTCCTTTTTTTCACGTATACCACGCCACACTTCTATACACTCACGAGGGAGTGAGTGCTTTTATGTGTACTCTTTTTGTGTAATCGCTAGGTTACTCATACAGTATTGTGAATAAGTACACAGCACCCAAGGGCAACAGTTATTACAATTAAGGCCATTCCTTTGACTATTACTAGCCCATCCCTCAATATCTCTAGTAGTGCCATCACACATCCTTTTCCGTTGTATTTTCCAAACTGCCAGGGCTAAAAGGAAAGCGAGACAGCTCTGGGGCTTGAATTAATACAGAGCTTTCTGACGCTTTATTGCCTGTGTCCGATATACCCTCACAATGCTCAGAAGCCGAGGCAGGTGAGCTTCTATCTGTGGGTGATATTTCAGACTCAGGGAAGGCGTTACTTCAGTCTGATTCTGAGATGACAGCGTTTAAATTTAAGCTTGAACACTTCCGCTTATTGCTTAAGGAGATTTTAGCGACTCTGGATGACTGTGACCCCATTGTGGTTCCAGAGAAATTGTGTAAAATGGACAAATACTTTGCAGTACCTGTTTACACCAATGTTTTTCCAGTCCCTAAGAGGTTTTCGGAAATTATTACTAAGGATTGGGATAGACCAGGTGTGCCGTTCTCTCCCCCTCCTGCTTTTAAAACGATGTTTCCCATAGATGCCACCATACGGACTCGTGGCAGACGGTTCCTAAGGTGGAGGGAGCAGTCTCCACCCTAGCTAAGTGTACAACTATCCCAGTCAAGGACAGTTGTGCTTTCCTAGATCCTATGGATAAAAAATTGGAGGGTCTCCTTAAGAAAATTTTTATGCATCAAGATTTTATTCTCCAGCCTCCTGCATGCATTGCCCCAGTTACTGCTGCAGCAGCTTTCTGGTTTGAGTCTCTTGAGGAGGCTCTACAGGTGGAGACCCCGTTAGATGATAATTTAGACAGGATTAAAGCTCTTAAGTTAGCTAACTTCTTTATTTCTGACACCATTTTTCATTTAGCCAAGCTAATGGCTAAGAATTCAGGTTTTGCCATTTTGGCGCATAGGGCGCTATGGCTTAAGTCCTGGTGAGCAGACGTTACTTCAAAGTCTAAGCTTCTTAACATCCCCTTCAACGGACAAACCCTATTCGGGCCTGGTCTGAAGGAGATCATTTCTGATATTACTGGAGGAAAAGGTCACGCCCTTCCTCAGGATAGGTCCAATAAGTTAAGGACCAAACAGAATAATTTTCGTTCCTTTCGAAACTTCAAGAGTGGTGCAGCTTCAGTTTCTTCTAATGCAAAACAAGAGACCGAACCAGGCTTGGAACAAGGGGAAGTAGGCCAAGAAACCTGCGGCTGCCTCTAAGACAACATGAAGGAGTAGCCCCCGATCCGGGACCGGATCTAGTGGGGGGCAGACTCTCTCTGTTCGCCCAGGCTTGGGCAAGAGATGTCCAGGATCCCTGGGCATTAGAGATTGTTTCCCAGGGATATATTCTGGACTTCAAAGCTTCATCTCCAAAGGGGAGATTTCATCTCTCACAATTATCTGTAAACCAGATAAAGAGAGAGGCATTCTTACATTGTGTTCAAGACCTGCTGGTTATGGGAGTGATCCACCCAGTTCCAAGGGAGGAACAGGGGCAGGGCTTCTATTCAAATAAAAGAGGGAACTTTCAGACCAATCTTGGATCTCAAGATCCTAAAAAAATTTCTCAGGGTCCCATCCTTCAAGATGGAGACTATCCGAACCATCCTCCCTATGATCCAGGAGGGTCAATATATGACTACCATGGACTTAAAGGATGCTTATCTCCACATTCCGATTCACAGAGATCATCATCAGTTCCTCAGGTTCGCCTTCTTAGACAGGCATTACCAGTTTGTTGCTCTTCCCTTTGGGTTAGCCATGGCACCAAGAATATTTACAAAGGTTCTAGGGTCCCTACTGGTGGTTCTAAGGCCACGGGGCATAGAGGTGGCTCCTTACCTAGACGACATTCTGATTCAGGTGTCGACTTTTCAAATCGCCAAGTCCCATACGGACATTGTTCTGGCCTTTCTGAGGTCTCCTGGGTGGAAGGTGAACGAAGAAAAGAGTTCTCTCTCCCCTCTCACAAGAGTTTCCTTCCTTGGAACACTGATATATTCAGTAGAAATGAAAATTTTTCTGACAGAGGTCAGGTTATCAAAGCTCCTAACTTCCTGCCGTGCTCTTCATTCCACTTCTCGGCCGTCAGTGGCTCAGTGTATGGAAGTAATCGGCCTAGTGGTAGTGGCAATGGACATAGTTCTGTTTGCCCGCCTACATCTCAGACCACTGCAACTTTGCATGCTCAATTAGTGGAATGGGGATTACACAGATTTGTCCCCTCTGCTAAATCTGGATCAAGAGACCAGGGATTCTCTTCTCTGGTGGTTCTCTCGGGTTTATCTGTCCAGGGGAATGAGTTTCCACAGGCCAGAGTGGACTATAGTCATGACAGATGCCAGCCTTCTGGGCTGGGTCGCAGTCTGGAACTCCCTGAAGGCTCAGGCTTCTTGGACTCAGGAGGAAGCCCTCCTTCTGATAAACATTCTGGAACTGAGAGCGATATTCAATGCTCTTCAGGCTTGGCCTCAGCTAGCTGCGGTCAGGTTCATCAGATTTCAGTCAGACAATATCACGACTGTAGCCTATCTCAACCATCAGGGGGGGACAAGAAGCAATCTGGCAATGTTGGAGGTTTCAAAGATAATTCTAATCACAGAGGTTCACTCTTGCCATCTCTCGGCTATCCATATCCTAGGAGTAGAGAACTGGGAGGCAGATTTTCTAAGTCGGCAGACTTTTCATCCGGGGGAGTGGGAGCTCCATCCGGAGGTATTTGCCCAGCTGATTCAACTATGGGGCAAACCAGAAGTGGATCTGAAGGCGTCTCGTCAGAACGCCAAGCATCCCTGTTACGGGTCCAGGTCAAGTGATCCCCAGGCAGCGCTGATAGATGCTCTAGCAGTGCCCTTGTCCTTCAGCCTGGCTTATGTGTTCCCACCATTTCCTCTCCTCCCTCGTCTGATTGCCAAGATCAAGCAGGAGAGAGCTTCGGGGATTTTAATAGCACCTGCATGGCCATGCAGGACTTGGTATGCAGATCTGGTGGACATGTCATCCCTTCCACCATGGACTCTGCTGCTGAGGCAGGACCTTCTACTCCAAGGTCCATTCAAACATCCAAATCTAAATTCTCTGCGGCTGACTGCTTGGAGATTGAACGCTTGATTTTATCAAAACGTGGTTTCTCCGAGTCGGTCATTGATACCTTAATTCAGGCTCGAAAGCCTGTCACCAGGAAAATCTATCATAAGATGTGGTGTAAATTTCTTCATTGGTGTGAATCCAAGGGTTACTCATGGAGTAAAGTCAGGATTCCTAGGATATTATCCTTTCTCAAGGAAGGATTGGAGAAGGGATTGTCAGCTAGTTCCTTAAAGGGACAGATTTCTGCTCTGTCTTTTCTTCTGCACAAGCGTCTGGCAGATGTTCCAGACGTTCAGGCATTTTGTCAGGCTTTAGTTAGAATCAAGCCTGTGTTTAAACCTGTTGCTCCGCCATGGAGTTTAAATTTAGTTCTTAAAGTTCTTCAAGGGGTTCAGTTTGAACCTCTGCATTCCATAGATATTAAGCTTTTATCTTGGAAAGTTCTGTTTTTGGTAGCTATCTCTTCTGCTCAAAGAGTTTCAGAGTTATCTGCCTTACAGTGTGATTCCCCTTATCTGATATTCCATACAGATAAGGTAGTTTTGCGTACCAAACCTGGATTTCTTCCTAAGGTGGTATCTAATAAGAATATCAATCAGGAGATTGTAGTTCCGTCACTGTGTCCTAATCCTTCTTCAAAGAAGGAACATCTATTACACAATCTTGACGTGGTTCGTGCTTTAAAGTTTTATTTACAAGCTACTAAGGATTTTCGTCAAACATCTGCATTGTTTGTTGTCTACTCTGGACAGAGGAGAGGCCAAAATGCTTTGGCATCTTCTCTTTCTTTTTGGCTGAGAAGCATAATCTGTTTAGCTTATGAGACTGCTGGCCAGCAGCCTCCTGAAAGAATTACAGCTCATTCCACTAGAGCTGTAGCTTCCACATGGGCTTTTAAAAATGAGGCCTCTGTTGAACAGATTTGTAAGGCAGCGACTTGGTCTTCGCTTCATACTTTTTCTAAATTCTACAAATTTGATACTTTTGCTTCCTCGGAGGCTATTTTTGGGAGAAAGGTCTTGCAGGCAGTGGTGCCTTCTGTTTAAGCTCCTGCCTTGTCCCTCCCTTCATCCATGTCCTAAAGCTTTGGTATTGGTATCCCACAAGTAATGGTTGAACCCATGGACTGGATACACCTTACAAGAGAAAACAAAATTTATGCTTACCTGATAAATGTCTTTCTCTTGTGGTGTATCCAGTCCATGGCCCGCCCTGTCACTTTAAGGCAGGTGTTTTTTTATTTTTAAACTACAGTCACCACTGCACCCTATAGTTTCTCCTTATTCTTGCTTGTCTTCGGTCGAATGACTGGGGGTGGCAGTTAGGCGAGGAGCTATATAGACAGCTCTGCTGTGGGTGTCCTCTTGCAACTTCCTGTTGGGAAGGAGAATATCCCACAAGTAATGGATGAACCCATGGACTGGATATACCACAAGAGAAAGAAATTTATCAGGTAAGCATAAATTTTGTTTTTCCTAAGTATCTTAATAAAAAAATTCCTATAATTGTACAACATGCATTTAAAAAAAAGAAAAAAATAGTTTTGTTCCAAACGTCAATAGCCATTAAATTTGGCCTCAGATCTGTCAGGGTGTCAGGAATCAGACTGAGACAAGAAGGGCAAACATAATCACACCTTTATTAATAACAAAAAAATAATAAAAAGTACACAAGTCAAATAACAAGCCAGGAGTCAAAACCAGAGCTGGTAGTCAGACGAACCCAGTCAGGAGCCAAAGTGAGTAGTCAGACGAGCCGGAATCAGGAACAAGGAGAACAGCAAAGTCAGGAACAAGCCAGGGATCAGGAACCAGAAGAGCGGTCAGACTAGCCTGGTAATACACAGGAACTCACAAACAGGTCTGAGACAACACAAGGGCAACACATACTGAATAGAGGGCCTTTAAATAATAAGTGATGACATCACAATTCCCGGACTGCAACCTGTCTCACACGGATGATGTACAACAGTCTGGCCATAAAAGGACGTGCAGGAAATGAGCAGCATCACACGCTCTGAACCAGATTCAGCAAGAAAGGTGAGTAAAATGGCTGCCAGCAGCACACAGCAAACAAAGCAGGGAAAAAACCCTGACAAGATCAGGGTACCAGCAGGGATACCTTTAGTAGTTCAAAGTCCCTAGGAGAAAGACTGCAGCTCTATTGCGCTAAATTTTGTGAGGACCTCTAAACTCTTTTCAAGCACTGAGATGCCCATAGCACACCACATACTATCCCCAGTGCTAAATCTCCCTTCTGCGCTAATCATCCTCACAGCATGACCTTTGATTCTACAGAGAAGTGCCACATAAGCTTGGTCCCTACTACGCATAGGGAAGGGCTTGGCAGCCTTACAGGTGGTTATTGGTTAATGATCACCAGAGTTGATGCTGTCCATGCATTGTATGGTGACTTTTCCAGTATTTGAACTGATATTTTTCCAATACAATGATGGTTTTATCATTTTCATTATGATCATTCTGGTGTCAAAAAAGGCATATTATGAGATAGAATATTGCCAAAAACACAATTGACTACATTGGAATTGACTTACAATAAATATACCGAATATCACAAAGAAAAAAATGTGAAATAAATGTGATAACAAAAATCATAAAAGGAAAACCAAATAAAGTTCTGAATCAAGGATATGTCTGTGTCCTCTGGATGAGTTTTTCAGCTTGTTAGCATTCCTCAGTGAGATCCCATAAAAAAGGAAACAGAAAATTGCAACATAGTGTGAATCTGTAACGGCACTTTGAGGAAGTAGTTGTTTTGTAACAAATGACTACTCACATTTGTTGGAGCTTTCGACTAAGCTCAAGGATATGCGCACTCCCACTTTATACTGATGGGAAAACTAGGCAAAACTTGGATACAAATTTATTTTAAAATATATAAAAGCATCACATAAGCCTTGATAACACCACAATGTAAGGGTACAAAAGCAGATATGCTGTAACAAATGCTTCAAATCGCCAAACTTGCAAAGAGGTAAATGGATCAGCAGGAGTGTGACCGCCGAAACCAAAACCTCTTTAGTAGCAAGACAATAGCGCTAAGCCCCCAGGTGTCCTGGCTAGTGTAGAGACGCGATAAAACTCAATATAGAACAGTTCAGTTCCGACGTACGTTTCGCTGGTATGCTTTGTCAAGGAATGTTAGTGCGCATGTCCAAGAGTCCTTTTAAACAATCCATTGATGAGTTTCTGCCAGGTTTGTGGTTACATCCTCCATTTTGGAAGTTGGCATTTAGGTAATTTGTCATTAAACAACTAGTATGTTTTTAAACTTCTTTCAGTTTTATACATTTTGTTGATATATGCATAGATGTTAAGATGGATAACCAGAATTGGGAAATTATGCATTATAATGTTATAGCATTATACATATATGCAAAACTTCAAAAAACATAATCACATTGTGCCTGCAATTAGTGTCTATACTGATGATATATGTAGGTATTTGTTTTTTTAACCCCTTATTGTGAAGGTATTAGTTATATCTTTTTTAGTTTAAGTGATGTTACTGACTATATGTCCTATGGACCATAATTAAACTACTAGCCTTATCATAAACCTAGTTGTGTCGCAATGTTTTCAAAAATTTAAATAAATATATATAAATAAAAATAAAGATTTTATTTGTTAGCATGTAACATGTTTAAAAACATATATTGTACTTATGTGTGTTTGCGCTGAAAAGTTATGATAGGATGTTGAGGTTACTGTTTCTAACTATGGCCTAGATTTAGAGTTCGGCGGTAAAAGGGCTGTTAACGCTCCGCGGGCTTTTTTCTGGCCGCACCATAAATTTAACTCTGGTATCGAGAGTTAAAACAAATGCTGCGTTAGGCTCCAAAAAAGGAGCGTAGGGCATTTTTACCGCAAATGCAACTCTCGATACCAGAGTTGCTTACGGACGCGGCCGGCCTCAAAAACGTGCTCGTGCACGATTCTCCCATAGGAAACAATGGGGCTGTTTGAGCTGAAAAAAAACCTAACACCTGCAAAAAAGCAGCGTTCAGCTCCTAACGCAGCCCCATTGTTTCCTATGGGGAAACACTTCCTACGTCTGCACCTAACACCCTAACATGTACCCCGAGTCTAAACACCCCTAACCTTACACTTATTAACCCCTAATCTGCCGCCCCCGCTATCGCTGACCCCTGCATTACAGTTTTAACCCCTAATCTTCCGCTCCGTAAACCGCCGCAACCTACGTTATCCCTATGTACCCCTAATCTGCTGCCCTAACATCGCCGACCCCTATGTTATATTTATTAACCCCTAATCTGCCCCCCACAACGTCGCCGACACCTGCCTACACTTATTAACCCCTAATCTGCCGAGCGGACCTGAGCGCTACTATAATAAAGTTATTAACCCCTAATCCGTCTCACTAACCCTATCATAAATAGTATTAACCCCTAATCTGCCCTCCCTAACATCGCCGACACCTACCTTCAATTATTAACCCCTAATCTTCCGATCGGAGCTCACCGCTATTCTAATAAATGTATTAACCCCTAAAGCTAAGTCTAACCCTAACACTAACACCCCCCTAACTTAAATATAATTTTAATCTAACGAAATAAATTAACTCTTATTAAATAAATTAATCCTATTTAAAGCTAAATACTTACCTGTAAAATAAATCCTAATATAGCTACAATATAAATTATAATTATATTATAGCTATTTTAGGATTAATATTTATTTTACAGGCAACTTTGTAATTATTTTAACCAGGTACAATAGCTATTAAATAGTTAATAACTATTTAATAGTTACCTAGTTAAAATAATAACAAATTTACCTGTAAAATAAATCCTAACCTAAGATATAATTAAACCTAACACTACCCTATCAATAAAATAATTAAATAAACTACCTACAATTACCTACAATTAACCTAACACTACACTATCAATAAATTAAATAAACACAATTGCTACAAATAAATACAATTAAATAAACTAGCTAAAGTACAAAAAATAAAAAAGAACTAAGTTACAGAAAATAAATAAATATTTACAAACATAAGAAAAATATTACAACAATTTTAAACTAATTACACCTACTCTAAGCCCCCTAATAAAATAACAAAGCCCCCCAAAATAATAAATTCCCTACCCTATTCTAAATTAAAAAAGTTACAAGCTCTTTTACCTTACCAGCCCTGAACAGGGCCCTTTGCGGGGCATGCCCCAAGAAGTTCAGCTCTTTTGCCTGTAAAAGAAAACATACAATACCCCCCCCCCAACATTACAACCCACCACCCACATACCCCTAATCTAACCCAAACCACCCTTAAATAAACCTAACACTAAGCCCCTGAAGATCTTCCTACCTGGTCTTCACCATACCAGGTTCACCGATCCGTCCTGGCTCCGATATCTTCATCCAACCCAAGCGGGGGCTAGACATCCACTGAAGAAGTCCAGAAGAGGGTCCAAAGTCTTCCTCCTATCCGGCAAGAAGAGGACATCCGGACCGGCAAACATCTTCTCCAAGCGGCATCTTCTATCTTCTTCCATCCGGTGCGGAGCGGGTCCATCTTGAAGCAGGCGACGCGGATCCATCCTCTTCTTCCGATGTCTCCCGACGAATGACGGTTCCTTTAAGGGACGTCATCCAAGATGGCGTCCCTCGAATTCCGATTGGCTGATAGGATTCTATCAGCCAATCGGAATTAAGGTAGGAATTTTCTGATTGGCTGATGGAATCAGCCAATCAGAATCAAGTTCAATCCGATTGGCTGATCCAATCAGCCAATCAGATTGAGCTCGCATTCTATTGGCTGTTCCGATCAGCCAATAGAATGCGAGCTCAATCTGATTGGCTGATTGGATCGGCCAATCGGATTGAACTAGATTCTGATTGGCTGATTCCATCAGCCAATCAGAAAATTCCTACCTTAATTCCGATTGGCTGATAGAATCCTATCAGCCAATCTGAATTCGAGGGACGCCATCTTGGATGACGTCATTCGCCTGCTTCAAGATGGACCCGCTCCGCACCGGATGGAAGAAGATAGAAGATGCCGCTTGGAGAAGATGTTTGCCGGTCCGGATGTCCTCTTCTTGCCGGATAGGAGGAAGACTTTGGACCCTCTTCTGGACTTCTTCAGTGGATGTCTAGCCCCCGCTTGGGTTGGATGAAGATATCGGAGCCAGGACGGATCGGTGAACCTGGTATGGTGAAGACAAGGTAGGAAGATCTTCAGGGGCTTAGTGTTAGGTTTATTTAAGGGTGGATTGGGTTAGATTAGGGGTATGTGGGTGGTGGGTTGTAATGTTGTGGGGGGGTATTGTATGTTTTCTTTTACAGGCAAAAGAGCTGAACTTCTTGGGGCATGCCCCGCAAAGGGCCCTGTTCAGGGCTGGTAAGGTAAAAGAGCTTGTAACTTTTTTAATTTAGAATAGGGTAGGGAATTTATTATTTTGGGGGGCTTTGTTATTTTATTAGGGGGCTTAGAGTAGGTGTAATTAGTTTAAAATTGTTGTAATATTTTTCTTATGTTTGTAAATATTTATTTATTTTCTGTAACTTAGTTCTTTTTTATTTTTTGTACTTTAGCTAGTTTATTTAATTGTATTTATTTGTAGCAATTGTGTTTATTTAATTTATTGATAGTGTAGTGTTAGGTTAATTGTAGGTAATTGTAGGTAGTTTATTTAATTATTTTATTGATAGGGTAGTGTTAGGTTTAATTATATCTTAGGTTAGGATTTATTTTACAGGTAAATTTGTTATTATTTTAACTAGGTAACTATTAAATAGTTCTTAACTATTTAATAGCTATTGTACCTGGTTAAAATAATTACAAAGTTACCTGTAAAATAAATATTAATCCTAAAATAGCTATAATATAATTATAATTTATATTGTAGCTATATTAGGATTTATTTTACAGGTAAGTATTTAGCTTTAAATAGGATTAATTTATTTAATAAGAGTTAATTTATTTCGTTAGATTAAAATTATATTTAAGTTAGGGGGGTGTTAGTGTTAGGGTTAGACTTAGCTTTAGGGGGTTAATACATTTATTAGAATAGCGGTGAGCTCCGATCGGAAGATTAGGGGTTAATAATTGAAGGTAGGTGTCGGCGATGTTAGGGAGGGCAGATTAGGGGTTAATACTATTTATGATAGGGTTAGTGAGGCGGGTTAGGGGTTAATAACTTTATTATAGTAGCGGTGCGGTCCGCTCGGCAGATTAGGGGTTAATAAGTGTAGGCAGGTGTCGGCGACGTTGAGGGGGGCAGATTAGGGGATAATAAATATAATATAGGGGTCGGCGGTGTTAGGGGTAGCAGATTAGGGGTACATAGGGATAACGTAGGTGGCGGCGCTTTGCGGTCGGAAGATTAGGGGTTAATTATTTTAAGTAGCTGGCGGCGATGTTGTGGGGGGCAGATTAGGGGTTAATAAATGTAATATAGGGGTCGGCGGGGTTAGGGGCAGCAGATTAGGGGTACATAAGTATAACGTAGGTGGCGGTCGGAAGATTAGGGGTTAAAATTTTTAATCGAGTGGCGGCGATGTGGGGGGACCTCGGTTTAGGGGTACATAGGTAGTTTATGGGTGTTAGTGTACTTTAGGGTACAGTAGTTAAGAGCTTTATAAACCGGCGTTAGCCAGAAAGCTCTTAACTCCTGCTATTTTCAGGCGGCTGGAATCTTGTCGTTAGAGCTCTAACGCTCACTGCAGAAACAACTCTAAATACCAGCGTTAGAAAGATCCCATTGAAAAGATAGGCTACGCAAATGGCGTAGGGGGATCTGCGGTATGGAAAAGTCGCGGCTGTAAAGTGAGCGTTAGACCCTTTAATCACTGACTCCAAATACCAGCGGGCGGCCAAAACCAGCGTTAGGAGCCTCTAACGCTGGTTTTGACGGCTACCGCCGAACTCTAAATCTAGGCCTATGTGTTTAATTTTACATTTGGGGTTCCATATATTGAAAATAAGTTCGTGAAACATTCTAAAACTACCTAGCACTGACAATATAAGTGTGGACAAAGTAAAAAATAAATAAATAAAAAAAAAAAATATATAAAAAAAAATAAAAAAAAATAAAAAAAAAATAAAAAAAATAAATGAAAAAAGACATATATTTTATACCCTTCGTAGCTGTACTTATAAATAACTTTCACAAAAAGTGATGGATTTCAAAATCTTTATTAAGACCATTGGGTATGAAGCTATCCATAATATGGATCCACTTCATTTCCAATTGTCCCAATCTATTCTGTGTGTCTCCTCCCTTCCAATTCTGTTCTAATTTCCTAATGCCCAGAAATTCCAAATCCTTTACATTTCTATTGTGCTTTTTATCAAAGTGAGACGATACTGTATGATTAGCATAACCCTTTTCAATATTGTAAATATGCTCATTCATCCTAATTTTTAGAAGTCTAGAGGTACGCCCTATATAGATTAAATTGCATGAGCATCGTAACATGTAAATTACGTTTTTGCTATTGCAAGTAATAAATTGATCTATACTGTACTCCCTTTTGTTATCACCAGAAAAAAATTTTTTACAGAATTTTTGAGTTTTTTTCATAAATTTGCAAGCATTGCAGAATTGACACTTTCTAAAACCCATTTCAGATGGTTGCAACCAATTTTTTACTTTGTTGTTGTCTACACCTTTAATACATTGGGATAGTTGAAACTTAAGATTGGGAACCTTTCTAAAAATTATGTTAGGTCCATCGCCTAAAAATTCATTTAATGCTGCATCTCTTGTGAGAATTCCCCAGTGTTTTTGTATGATGTTCCTAAGTTCTCCACTCTGAGTGCTATGCTGGAAGATAAGTCTATTTGCTAGTTTATCATCAGTGAATTTCTTATTTTTGATTTTATATTTTAATAAATCTGACCTGTCCATGTTGGTTACTTCTTCTATTTTTTCATCTAGAAAATTAGCTGGATAATTTTTTTTCTCTAAAAAGTGTTTTTTTAGGATTTGAGATTGAACCTTATACATATCTTGTTCTTTATAATTACGTCTCAGTCGAACGAATTGACCTTTAGGGACATTTTTAAGCCAATGTTTTTGATGACAACTTTCGAGGCTTATGTAATTGTTTACGTCTATGCTTTTAAAAAAGTTTTTCGACTTCAACATTTCATTCTCAATGTATATTTCAAGGTCTAAAAATTCTACCTTTGTTTGACTATAATTCCAAGTTAGAGCTACTTTGAACTAATTTGTTTTCAAATATTCCATGAATTCAAGTAATTGGTTCTCACTTCCTGACCATATGAAGAAAAGGTCATCTATGTAGCGATGATAAGACACCAGATATTGCGCCCAGCTAGAGTTGTAAATATATTGATTTTCCCAATTGGCCATATATAAATTGGCATAGCTGGGCGCAAATCTGGTGCCCATCGCTGTGCCTCCTACTTGCAAATAAAATTGGTGGTTGAACCAAAAGTAGTTGGTTTCTAGAATTATAGCTATGCTGTCTAATATAAACTCAAGTTGTTTTTTATCCAAAGAGTCATCTTTTTCTAGGATGTTTTTTACTGATGCTATGCCAAGATTTTTGTCTATTATGGTATAAAGTGACGTGACATCACTAGTCACCAACCACCAATTTGGATTCCACTCGAGTTTTTCTAAATGGTTAAGGATACTTAAGGTATCTTTCAAATATGATTTTGTCTTTACGACATAAGTCTGTAAAAATTGGTCTATATATGCCGATAAGTTGCTTGTGAGGGAATTAACACCTGACACTATGGGTCTACCCGGGGGGTTAGATGGATCCTTGTGTATTTTCGGCAGTATATAAAAAGTGGGAGTTTTTGGAAATTGGTTGTAGATATATTGATATTCTTTTTTATTCACAATGCCTGTTTTTAAGCCTTTTTCCAAGTGAAGTTCAAGTCTTTTTTTAAATTTTATTATTGGATTACTATCAAGTTCGATATATACCTCAGTGTTTTTAAGTTGTCTAAGACATTCCTCATTGTATTTAGTTTTATCCATGATAACTGTCCCTCCGCCCTTGTCCGCGGGCTTTATGACTATCTTATCATTCATTTTTAAATCTGCCAAGGCTGTTTGTTCTAGTTTAGTGAGTTTGGAACCATAATTAATTTTCATATTTTTAATATCCCTATGTACTAGTTCTAAGAATGTCTCCATAGGTGCTGATTTGCACTGTGTGGGATTAAATGAGGACTTTTTATGTACCTCTATATGTTTATATTTATTTATTTCTATAGAACTGTTACTGATTATGGGATTGTTACTTTTTTATGCATAGATTTCTAATAAACTTCTGAATTCCTATAAAGGCTTCAAATTTATTCATTCTGTAACTGGGAGCAAAATTTAGCCCTTTGTTTAAGACAGAGGTTTGGGCTTCTGATAGTGTGGTACTCGACAGATAGAAAATACCATTATCTTTTTTATTTATTTGTTTATTATTGTGTTTATTACTTAGTAATCCGTTCTGTCCATGTTTTTGCGTCTTTTGTTGAACAGATCTGAATCCGTTCTTGTGTATTTTCTTTTTCCAGCCTCTATAAAAACCTCCTCCTCTTCTGAGTTATATCTTGCTAAAGCTCCAAATCTATTATGGGTGGTGGTTTCTTTTGGATATTGTTCTTTATGATTTTTAAAAGGATTTCTAGGTTGTTGCCAATTATTTTCTTCTCTTGCCCACTGTTCAGATCTATCCTGATTGTTCCTATAATTCATATTTTTATTATAAGTCATATCATGATTTTTCTGTGGATATCTGTGATCTGCGTAGGAAATATCTTCCTTTCTTTTGTTATAGTAGCTCTCTCTTTCTCTATGTGCTAAAGAATTATGTTGGTGTTGATTTGATGTATTGCCATAATAATTATTTCTATGTGTGTATCTAAAGTCTTGATCTTTATATTGTAAACGCTCCTTGTTGGAATTACTAGTATTTTGAATATGTGTTCTTCTATTTTTAGCTGTATAATTTCTTTCTTTCCTTTCTTTATAATCCTCATAGTCTCTAAAGTATTTCTTTCTCTTAGTGTCTTTGATCTCTTTTTTAAAACAATCTACATTTTCTGCCACTCTTTGTGAAAGTTTCCCATATTGTTTGCTCTCCATATGGGGAGTTATTTTTTGTTCCAGCATGTTAATTTCTATATTTGCCTCATCCAATATTTTTTTCTTTTCACTAATAATAAGATTCATAAGTTTTCTTGTGCATTCTTCTAAAATATGATTCCAATTGGTCATAAACATAAGGTTATCCTGACCAAATGTGGGATTTTTTAGAATTTGTAATCCTCTAGGGGTAATTTGTTCTTTCAAATATTTTTCTAAGGTTACTATCTTTAACCATATATTTTTCAACTTCCTTTAAGAGGTTTGCTAGTGAGTCATCTGTGTGTTCAGAATCATTACAAAAATCATCAGCACCTGATGCTAGGGTGCGTCTACTTTGAAACAAAGACATGGTGAAAAAATCTCCCAAATTGACAAAAAGTAATATATATAATGTGTTCTATATGTGGAGTCTATGAGTATGTGTAAAAGGTTAAAAACTGTGAATGGTGTGAACTGCTAATTAATTAACAAGGTGTGCTTGGCTTTGATACACCTATAAACAAAACTCTGTGCTAAAGGAATACCCAAATATAGCTGGTTTGCTGCAGAAAAATCAGCGTGTGAACAGAAAAACAGTATTAGTGACAAAAACGGATAAAAGTCCAAAATTTTAAAGGCTATCAGTTAAAAATAAACAGTAAACAGTGCTTACCAAACATAAGTGCTAATACAATTGCTTACATTAATCCATAATTACAGGATATAAATATTACTTATATCTTAGTGCACTAATAAAATAGGTATAACAACAAGATAAAATTACAATAAATATACCGAATATCACAAAGAAAAAAATGTGAAATAAATGTGATAACAAAAATCATAAAAGGAAAACCAAATAAAGCATTGGAATTGACCCTAATATTCAATATGAAACAGCAGCAACTACAAATACGTTTGATTATATTTTATATTCAACTCTGATTTCTGTTATTGTCCCTTTTATAGCTTGTCTTCAGCCCAAAACCTTATTGTTAGGGTGACCAGATTTTAAAAATGAAACGCTAAGACACCTTACACGAAGTAGGTCAAAAGAATATTTTTCAGCGCTCATTTCTTATATTAACCCATGCATACAAATTACATTATTACAACCTATTTTTAAAAATTAACATAAATATAGGTATGTAATAGGTGCAAAGGTCAGAATTAATTAAGTCAACAGGTAGTAGAATACAGTTTTGTCATTGTAATTAGTTAAAACAGATAAATTATTAATTTTTACTAAGCCTGTTAAATAGATTTTTGAGAATAATTCAATTTTCTTAAGAGACAATGATTTTCCATTAGATAATTACATAATTCTAAATAGGAGTGATGGAAATGAGCTTTCAGTATTAGTACTGATTTTAGAGTTTCCACAAAGTCTACTCTTTTAAAGGGACAGTATACTCTGAATTTCAACCGTCAAAATTACATGTGCAACATGTATTTAACCAAAGTTGCATTCATCAAATTGTAAAATAACAGTTTTTATCTTATCTATTTTCTCGTCAAACTTGCGTATTCACTATCCACCTCCATGACCGCCGCTTTTTTTCCCTATATTTGAAGAATTAGCAATCATCCTATAGTGTTGATATCTGTCGCGCTATGTACCTGCTATGCGAACGCGCGCACAATTACATCATCTGCTTCTGGATTCCGCTATTCCTAGTTCTGTGCATGCCCAAAATCATACGTTCACGTCAAGCGTTCGATGCTTCCAGGATTGCATATACTAGACACAGGAGGGTGAGCGAGCTTCAGTGGGAGGATAAATGTGTGTCACATCATTTGCATGTGGGAAGTACAGAGTCGGTCTATACCGCCCACATTGGAGATGTCGTGGAGGGGTTGGAGAAAGGACATAGAGTAACGGTTAGGCTGCAATAATTATTTTTTAATTAAAACATGTTATAATTATTTATTTTTTCAAATTTAACAATGTGGTTAGAATGTAAGGATATAGAGGACGTTAGCATTAGCTTTTACATCGTCTGAGTTTACTGACCCTTTAATGACTCCAGCAAATGTTTATCAAACCGAAGATACGCTCTACACATGCATTGGTTCTGGGAACAGACAACACAGACTGGATTATGTTAAGGGTATTGTCAACACTAATTTACAAGTCATCACAATGATGCAATATTGCTATGCAATGTTCTGAAAGTGAGGTTTTTTTTAGCATTCTTGTCTTCAATGTTCTGACAAATTGAGAAATTCTTCAAACTACATATAGTATTTTCATTGAAACTTATCACAGATCCATAGTCTCATCGTTCCACTGAAGCACTTTTTTAAAACTGATCCCTGAGACTTTTTAAATAGCTTCATTATGGCGACACCATTTATATATATATATATATATATATATATTTATAAACACAATTGTCAATAAAAGAATGTGTGGGGTTGAAGAACTCCTACTTTGAGACTAGACCTTCATCTTTTACTTCTTGGAGGACCGTACTAAAATCAGAGTTAAAAAAACCTGTTTGTCTTCCTGCTGATAACATTTTCACACAGGTTGTCAATCAAATTGGAAGCTTCCATCAGTGATAGTTCTTCTGATTGCAACTGTCTTATAGTTCCATCAAGTTAGTCAATAAGAAATTTAGACTTTAACAATGTAGTTAGTCTAGAGTGAAAATCATAAAAAATGTGTGGGTATTTAATTGCAGCAAAGATTCCTAACACCCTCAGCAGTGTAAGAGACAGCGATATCTTTCTTGTTTAGGTGGGGCTTTGTAAAAATTTGTACTTTGCATCTGCAAATTTATATTCTGATGAGGCCCAAAGAAAGCCAAATTGAATTATGAGGTTTCCATGTTCCTTGTTTAGAGAGGGATTGATATTTCGTTGGCTGGACTGACCTTATTAGGCATGATCAGGAAAGTTCTTCTCTGTGAAAAGCAAAATTTGGCTAAAAAAGGCTACTCCCAGGTGCTCAATCACCAGAACTAGCCACTGAGCTGTTTGTTTCAGAGAGAGTGCTTCTCTTTCTGTATGCATTTGTAATATGACCTTAGGGAAGTCCCCATAAGGGAGATAGAGGAAACCAGACATTGACTCCTTGCCCAATGTGCTTAGAAGAATGTGACTGCACCACACTGATGAGACTCAGAGGTGGCCAAAATGATCATTTGGGGTTGCCAAGTTCCTTGTTTAGAGATGGATTGTCTGATATTTTGGGGCTGGACTGACCTTGTTCAGCAGGATCGGACTGATATACTTTAGGAAAGTTATTCTCTGTAAAAAGAAAAATTGGCCTAAAAGAGGCTGCTTCTCAGTGGTAAATTGCCATATAACAAGCTACTGAGCCATTGTTGATTTCTGAGAGTGTTCTTCTCTTTCTTTATGTAGATGGATAACTTTTGTCCCATATTTTGGTGCAGATTTATGTGGAGTAGACACTTCCTCAGCTACTTGCCAGAAATGTGCAAAGTTGCAAGCTTTTGCTGTTTTATGCATGAAAAATTTGTGGTAATGTTTTCCTTCTGTCATAACATCTGAATTTGAATAGAGGGTTCCTGTATTTCATGTGTTTTACAAATCTATTTGAAAAGCTCTCACTCAAATATAGTTAATCTCTCTTTTAATAAATGTTTTTACATTTAATTGATGGACCTGCCTGGCAGTAAAGCACTCTAGGAGTCATGCTTTTCTAAAGGCTGGGACTGACAGTATGCTAAAAGAAGAAGGGCTGCTGCCATGTAGCTGGCTCTTTCTATGTTGTTCTACCTTGTTTTAACACTATTAATGAAGCTAGTGCACTAAGTCTAATGCTCTTTTTCTGGCAAACTGTCTCCTGTTTAAAGCACTTGTCTCATCTTCCTATTCTAATGCTTGGTTTTGGATGGCTTTCCAGGTTCCGACCTTTGGCCTGTCTATGGATTATTCTTTTATCACTCTAACGAGTCCCAGCAGTCCATCCTCTGCTCAACTGGTTCCAGATAGCAAAACAGGTAATTTCCTAATTATTTTATAATCTGGGACTTTTCTATCTTATTTAAGATTTATTTTCCACCTCTGCAGCAATAACATATTTCTTCATTGCACAAGTTAACTTCTATAGCTATTTTTAATGTACATTTGCATATTTAGTGCCATGTGCTTGTGTATTATTCCTGTTATGAATACTGAAAATAATAATAAACATCTATCTACTGCACCATATGTTACTGAGTCTCAATTTGTAATTAACAGAACATTAACAGATAACATTGAAAATAACACTGCATAAAGATCTACAGTGACAAATATTTTAAGTGATATCAAGAGATAAAACTTTGAATCACTCTCTCTCCTTTCTCTCATGTACTGCTTAAGAGTTGGGAAATGTTAAATATATCCTCACATTAGTTTGCTACCTGATATTGAATGTTAAGACAAAAATCCCATCACTGTGTGCCAAAAGCTAATACAGCTAATAATAATTTACAAATAAAATAACTAATAATAATTTACAAATAAAATGAGACTGCTATTGAATTTGTTAGTTTCAATCAGTTAACATATACTTTTTGATGCTTGTATAAAATACTAATTTTCATTAGAGAGCATGGACCTATGAGAGCCAATAGATGTGTACTTATTGGTTATAATATGTTTATATGAACTAATAACATCATTAACTGAATTAAACAGTTAGGGCAACATGTACTATTATGCAAACAGACAAGTTCCTAATTAGGTAAGTTGTCAACCCTTGATCACGTGTGGTGGGCAGCATCATGTTGCCCACATTTATCACTGCATATGCGGCTGCTTATGTGTTGCCACTCCTTGTTCTCATGCAGACAATCGCACACGAGCAGGGGGTGTTAATCAACCTGGTTGGACTATCTTGGGAGGATTTGGCCTATACCAAAGGTGCTCCAAAGCTGAATCTGCAGCTTGATAAATTGAGCACTTAGTATTGACACTGAGCTGGTCCAATCTTAATTAAAATATGCTAATATCAATGACCAATCAGAATTACCAACATTTAGCTTATATAATAGAAGGAACCCACAAGGAGGCTCAGACCATAACGAAGGATTAAAGAGCAAATATTGCTTATATACTTGAAAAGATTGAAGAAAGAAGGTTTGTCATGTAGCCTTCAGAAAAGTTTTTTCAATTAACCTTCAAGTAAGGAGATTTTAAGTGTTTTTTTGTGGGGGTGCTGTGGATTTATGCAATGGAGCAGAATTGGTCAGAATCCAAAAGGTGTTATTTGCAATTACGGAGCATTGTATAAGGAGGTGGTTACCATAGGGATGATTTGCAGGGGGAGGCATCGTTAAGGGGAGGTTGTGGTTAACTCAGATAATCATTGGATTTAGTACATTGAAGACCAGCTGCTAGTTTTTTTTATTAAGGGCTATAGCATTGTTACATTGATGATATAAGTACCAGCTTTAAAATAACTGGGTTTTCAGCATCTTACTTGGTTGGTCTTAGCAACCAAATAAAAGTAGTCACTACATCAGCAATGGCAAAGCTATAGCATGAGTACTTCACATTGAAATAGTGAACATAACACAGTTATAATTATAAACTATAACACATATTGGTTTTTTTTTATCAAAATGTTTGTTCATTATTGCAAAAAAATTGGATGCTTTTAAACATATACTTGAACAAGATGATAATGAGAGACACATGCACACTCTAAGATTTAATATGATAGTGTAGGGCTGCTTGTCAGCGGGGAACGTATTAAGGGCCTTACCCCCTGCCTGACATGGGATCTAGCAGTGTGTGTGTGTTACCTTGCAACATTGTTGCAAGGTAAAGGGTGGATCTTTGTATTCACTATTTAAGCAGATGCAGGCCTGTCTTCATCCTCTTTGTTCCAGTTTGTTCAAGCGGTTTTTCCCCTCCCTCCATTCCCTTTTGACGTATTTTCTTGCAGGGTTGTGGAAATAGCGGCAAGGAAAAATGTGTTAGATCTAGTCCCTGAGGCGGGAGTCTGATTAGTTGAACTTTCTCTGGTAAGACCTCAGCTCTAATTTCCCATCCCGTAGTCATTTCTAGTTTGCTGGAAGGCTTTCTAGGTGATTTTCCTTTAGTTCAGGTTAGGTTAATGCAGCGGGAGGTCAAGGCTCCATCTAAGGGTGTAAGCCCGAAAGGGGGGACGGTCGAGCTAATGGGTGGAGCGTATGTCCCTAGGTAGTTTGCTCGTTATGCCGCCACCTGGTGATGTTGGACTTCTATGAAGTCTATGGTTAATAAAGTTAATTTATTAAATAAAAGTGACCATGACCGGTCTTAACCCAACTTTGGTGTCTGTGTCTTTTCTTTAGGTTAAGTTGGAAAGGGGTTTAGCAGATAGAATGTCCTATGGGGATTTAGCCCTTAAAGTATACCAAGACAAATAGATACATTTGAGAGAATAAATACATTATAAAGTTTGTTTTTAATCTTATGCTCTACTTGAATAATGGAAGTATATATTTTTTCTGTGTTACTTTATTTTTATTTTTATTTTTTTAAATGTATAAACTAAAAATGTGGCATATTTAGGTGAATATACCCTCAAAAATAATAGGCATTTTTTGTAGGTTTATCTGAGATCAACTTAGAAAACAAAAATAAGCAGCCAAAAGGAGGAACTCTTTTAATCAGCTACTAATTCAAACACTTTTTTTGTGGTTATATTTAATTAATTCTTACGTTATAATATTATGTCAATACATTTGCACAGCATAACAATAAAACCTTTCTGCAATCATGAGTGACCATTCTTATGTTAATATATTTCTTAACATGTTAAACAATTTTTAAAGTGTGATTTGCTCACTAATTAAACATTTTAATAAAGCTAGGAAGTGATTGTGTTTACTGAGATAGAACTGAGTATGCTCGATATTCGAAGCCAAAAGAACGTTGTTTGAAAAGTTAATGCAAGCCGTGTGAAAATGGTCAAAAAGATTCATTTTTCTAACTTAGGTAAAGGCTTTGAAAACCTAATGTAAAAATATCTTCTTATACGCATGAACATGATTTGTAAGTGATCTCAGTGAATAATAGTCACTATAGTTTATACTACATAAAGTTATTTGTTTCTAATGGATTGAGATACTAGAGTATAAATGGATCATTGCACCTAGCTCAACCATATAAAAAAATTCACCCAGGAAATTAGTATTTACTGATTTGAAAGAAAGACATAGGACTTGATATAGAAAATTGATTATCAATATAATATTATGTAAAAAGCAAGATTGAAGTTTGATAACTGAAGTAAATTGGATTTTTTAAAATTGTCTGCTCTAACTGACTCATGGCAGTTCAATTTTGACTTTCCAGCCCGAATTTACTTCCTGTGTTCGTACCACATGCTAAACATTTTGGGCTGTTTTGGGCTCCAGATATACCTGTTTTGGACTCCAGATATGTTTGTTTTTTGTCTTTAGATCAGCAACAACTTGCTAATTCCCTTAAACCGCTCCTCTCATCCTTCTCCTCCTTTTCCTGCCCTGAACAATCTATCTGCCACTATAATTCCAACCTTATATCCGTCCTTGAAAATCTCGCCCCTCTTACCACTGCTCGGAAATCACACACTCATCCCCAGCCCTGGCATACTCCTCTGACACGGTACCTATGCAGATGTTCCCATACTTCTGAACGGCATTGGAGAAAATCACGGAGTTCAGCTGATTTTCTTCATTACAAATTCATCTTGAACTCCTACTACTCTGCCCTTAATCTCCACAAGCAACACTACTTCTCTACTCTTATCTCTAATCTTTCTTCAAACCCAAAATGTCTGTTCTCCACTTTCAATACTCTCCTCCGCCCTCCCCCACTTCCTAATACAACTTCTCTATCAGCTCAAGACTTTGTTAGTCACTTCATTAACAAAATTGACTCCATCAGACATGAAATCAGCTCTCAACACAATTCCATTCTCTCACCCCCTCAAATACTCTCACTCAACCACAACCCTCATAACCTGAAACTTAGTTCATTCTCCCCTGCTACTGAGGAAGAAGTTTCAGCACTTATACTGTGCTCTCACCTCACTACCTGTCCCCTTGACCCTATCCCCTCACAGCTGCTCCCCTCTCTCTCTGCTACCCTTACCCCTATACTAACACACATTTTCAACCTCTCCCTCAGCACTGGTACATTTCCTTCATCGATGAAACATGCACTGGTCACACATATCCTCAAAAAAACCTTCCCTTGATCCTACCTCTCCATCCAACTACCGCCCTATTTCCCTCCTCCCTCTTGCTTCAAAGCTTCTCGAAAAACTAGTATATGCACGCCTATCCCATTTCCTTACGTTAAACTCCCTTCTTGACCCGCTGCAATCTGGATTTCGTCCCTATCACTCCACAGAGACAGCTATTGTTAAGGTCACCAACGACCTACTTACAGCTAAATCAAAAGGCCACTTCTCTCTGCTTATCCTCCTTGATATGTCCGCAGCCTTTGACACTGTCGACCACCCTCTTTTGCTCCAAACCCTCCAATCCTTCGGCATCTGTGACACAGCCCTTTCATGGCTCTCTTCCTATCTGTCAAACCGTACCTTCAGTGTAGCCTTCTCTGGGGCCTCCTCTGCCCCATCACCACTTTCTGTCGGAGTACCGCAAGGCTCTGTCCTCGGTCCCCTTCTCTTCTCAATCTATACGTCATCACTAGGTTCCCTAATTAAGTCCCACGGTTTCCAATATCATTTGTATGCCGATAACACCCAAATCTACTTCTCTGCACCAGAACTATCTCCTTCCGTGCTAATCCGTGTCACTAACTGTCTTTCTCACATCTCTTCCTGGATGTCCTCTCACTACCTCAAGCTAAATCTCTCCAAAACTGAGCTCCTCATTTTCCCCCCTTCTTCCAAAATCTCCACCCCCAATATCTCTATAACTGTCGACAACTCCATTATTACCCCTACCCCGCATGCCCGATGTCTCCTTCACACCTCACATTCAGTCCTTGGCTACAGCCTGCCGCTTCCACCTTAAAAACATCTCTAAAATTAGACACTTCCTTACACAAGACACAAATAAGATTTTAATCCACTCTCTCATTCTTTCCCGCCTTGATTACTGCAACTCTGTCCTCTCTGGTCTCCCCACCTGCCGCCTAGCTCCTTTACAATCCATAATGAATGCCTCTGCCAGCTTCATCTTCCTTACACGTCGCTCTTCATCTGCTGCACCTCTCTGCCAATCCCTTCACTGGCTTCCTCTTGCCTCTAGGATCAAACACAAAACTCTCACTCTTACATACAAAGCTCTCAACTGCACTGCTCCCCCCTACATCTCAGACCTTGTCTCCAGATACTCTCCCTCCAGTCCCCTTCGCTCTGCTCATGACCTCCTACTCTCCTCCTCTCTTGTCACCTCATCACACTCCCGTTTACAGGACTTCTCCAGACTGGCTCCCATCTTGTGGAACTCTCTGCCTCGCTCCACAAGACTCTCTTCTAGTTTTAAAAGCTTCAAGTGCTCCCTAAAGACTTTACTGTTCAGGGACACATACAACCTACGCTAACCTTTCCTAATACCAGTTCCTCTCCTCCACTGCAATCCCCTGAACCCTCTTAGCATGTAAGCCTAAGAGTCCAGGTGTTTGTAGATCACCTTCTTAAGAGCTGACTACAACAGTGCAACTCTTGGCAGGGCCCTCTACTCTATAATTGTTTTGTTGTACTCCCCCTTTGTTTATAGCGCTGCGGAATCTGTTGGCGCTCTACAAATAACCGATAATAATAATAATAATAATAGGTTGAACTCGATGGAATTCAGTCTTTTTTTATACTCATCTGCTATGTTACTATGTAAATATAAAGCATTGACAACACGCAGGCGCACAAACTTTTTTTTTAAGCATAAAATTGTCGTTCAAAAGTTTTATATAAAGTCCCTGCAGGATCCAAACAACAAATTTTGTCATGCTGTGAATACCCAGTCACCAGATTATTATTCCATTAGCAAATATATATTCTTGAAGTTCTATTACTTCCCAAAAACACCACTCTATAAATGTATAGAGTCTGCAAGATATTGCAATGCAAATCTTTATGTGAACGTTTTGGCATTGCTTTGAGTTTGTTTTATAGAATAAAATTCTGACTATAAAAAAACCAAAGGAAGGTTTATTACTGACTCTGAGAACTTTTATTGAAAAATCAGTTCAATGCATAGATTTTGCTTTTGAATAACCAAGGGAAATGATTGTATCAATCTAAAAAGGGCAAAATGAATGTTTAAGGAAAATGAAAGAAGAAAAAAGAATTACATTTGCCACGTTTATGAGAGTTCCTTAGAGAACACAAATAATAATGGTACTGTTCTTACATGCAGATCTTACAGACTTCATTATGAAAGTTCTAAAAAGAACATTGATGGCTGGTGATAAGGTTTTCTACAAATTCTTATTTAGAATGTTGGAAATAACATACATTTCATCAGCAAAAATAAAAAATATTTTCTGATTTATAAAGGTTTAAGGCTTGATAAACATTCAGTTTTTCAAATGTAAATTCGATGTAGCCTCATCTTATCAATGTATTTTATTTAAAAATGTAATAAAAGAAAAGAGAAATTGGCCATATTGTGATGATCCAAAAGGCCCAAAAATTGATGTATTTTCTGATTCCTACGGGCCAATCAGATTAGCTGAGCCTTGTGGGTGCGCACAACTTTCTGTCCTCAGTGCTGCTCAGGGCCGGACTGGCCATAGAGTATAAAGGGCATTTGCCTGGTGGGCTGGGCCTGGTTGCCTTAGCCCCACCCTGTCACAAGCTTTATTATTTGTGCCTGATGCAGGGCCTGCCCTGCCTCTCACTGCCTTGTTGTGTCTTTGAGCCAGTCACAGATAAGCAACTTCTCTTGAGGATGCCTGTGGGTGCCTATTTCTGAGCGATTGTGGACGTCTGGACTGCCTGTGAATGTTTTTGTGTGTTTTTTTTGTCCTTACCACTTCAATTTATTTGCTCATAATACATGGGTTCATTGTTTTGCACATAATTGTGAGAGATATTCATTTCACTATTTACCCCTAAACTGCCACAACCACATAGCAAAAAAACCCAAACTAAACCATGATGCCCTTAACCACCGCAACCACATCACAAAAAAACCTCCTACACTACTAACCCTAAAACATCACAACTTTATCTCAAAATACACTCTACACTATTAACCACTAAATCCTACACTATTAACCCTTAAGTCACTATAACCCCATCACAATATATTCTCTATGCTATTAACCCCTAAACCATCACAACCTTGTTGCAAAAATATCCCATAGACTATTAACCTTAAATCACTACCCCATAGCAAAAATACTTCCATTCTATTAACCCCTAAACCACCAAAACCGCAACACTAAACCCTACACTATTAACCCTTAAGCCACTACAACCCCATCACACAATATTCTATATGCTATTAACCTCCAAACCACCACTACCTTGTTGCAAAAATATCCCTTCTACTATTAGAAAAGGGGAAAGCACTGTATTTTCCTTTGCTTGGTGTGTACTTGTATGTAATTCCATTTTTTAACAGCAGCAGTTCCTTATTTATCAAACATGAGCTCTAGCACTGGTTTAGAAACTATACACTCTCCTAACAAATTTGAAGATACTAACATTAGATCTGCTAGACAGAGATAATGTGATATGTTAGGAGGCAATACTGAATGTGTAACTAATAATGATCCAATTAGCTTGTTTAGAGAATTAGAGAAGTTACTTATAAAAGAGCCAAAGAATGGCAAGACCTGGTATTGTTAGATAACTATGTGTTACACAATGTTATCCCTAGAGGATTGAGAATATTTAAGTTCCCAGCATTCAAATTAGATGAAGTGGGAAACCATTCTACATAATTCCTCTATTGCTTTAATCAAATTATTAATTACGTACCGGGAACATTGGAAACAGGAAATCCTCAAAGCTGAAATAGATTCTAATATTGAAAAAGTGCAGCCATTTCAAAATATACAGAAATGGAAAGAACTTAATACAAACATCCAAGCCAGGATTAACACAATCACAAATTAATTAAAAGCTACAAAAACTAAAAAATTACATAGGGATCTAGACGATTACAAGGAAGATCAGGTGTATACATGCAAAACAAATAAGGAATTGACAAAAGAGAGTGAATTTCAGGATAACCGAAACTTAAAGACTCAGACACCTAAAAGAAGTCACAGACCTCAAAATAGAGGAGAAGATAAAAGGCAAAATCCTGATAGGATAGACATACCTAAACCCATTCCAACCTCTAATAGATTTGAACCCCTTAGATCTCATGGGGCGAATACCCCGAATAAACACAAACAGGGTATGAATATGAACAATCCACATTGGAAAAAGCAAGGAGCGAGACCAAAAGAAAATAAACATTATCAAGGGGGAAATAATCACAATTATAATAATAAAAAGAATAGAAATAGCAACCAATACAACAATTATAATAAAAAGATAAACCATACAATATAGGTTAGGGTGGAAACAATCAAATAAATAAGCCCCATTTCTTAGGGACTCCTCCATGGAGGCAAAATCAGCCAAAAATACGGACACACATGGGATCTTTATCCAAGAGAGGGACAGACACAGAAGATCAAACACCAATGCTAGGGCTAACAAGGAATCAAAAAAGACGTTTAGAAGATCTAGAGGGAGTCGAGGTGGGAGGAAATGTATAATAAAGCGAGAGAACAAGATGGAATTAGAAAAGGAGGTGAAATTAATTTTCAATTTATCAGATCATTCCTTTTCCAGAGAGGAAATATCTTTATTAGCAAAAGGCTTAAATTACGCTCCCCATGCACAACCAAATTCATTTGATTCTCTACATAGATGTACAATGGTACATAAGCAATATAACTTTAAAACTATATTTTGCTAGTTTACAAACGAAAAGTGAGGAACTACAATTAAAACCTGAAGATATGGATACAATCCAAACCATAGAAGAACTAGAATTAGAAATGGGTAATATAAATTATAACCAAGAGAATGATACAGTATTAGACACTGATGAAGTAGATTATATGAATTTTGCCATCTGTTGAGAACGTGTTAAAAATACAACATTGCTCTCTAAAATGAAAATCTATCTTTTACCCTGTAACTTCCCAAAGTGATTGTATCAAAATCTATAATAAATTAGTATGTGAAGATCTAGATAGACTGCTCAAGGCAGACATTATATGAAATATAGAGGTAACCTATCTGGAATGGAAAGATTGGTCCTTAAAAACCTAATGAAAGACCCAGAAATCATCTATAGGGCAGCAGATAAGGGTGCTGGTTTAGTGGTTCAGAATAGAAAGGACTACCTTGAAGAAGCTTATAACGTCTTAAATGATAAAACCACCTTCTCCACCCTAACAAATAATCCCACAATTAAGTATAAAGGTGAATTAATGAATATACTAATGGAAGCCAAAAGCATGTGTATTCTCAACCAGACAGAATTTGATTATGTCTACGAGCCACACCCCAAAATAGCATGTTTTTATCACCTGCCAAAGGTGCATAAAAATAGCACAAATCCTCCTGGCAGGCCAATCATTTTGGGATCGAAATATATAGATTATATATAGATAGATTCATAAAACAAAGGATTATTTAAGAGACACAATAGATGTAATCAACAAACTAGAATCTATGAAATAGGAAGAGAATTGCTTATGTGTTACATGTGATGTACAGGCCCTCTATACTAGTATACCACATAATAAAGGGATACTAAGAGTTGGGGTGGAGTGTAATCAAAGTGTTTTACCTTAAGATCAAATTAAATTTATTATGATTTCAATACATTTTATACTAACGCACAATTATTTTGTATTTGAAGATGTGTTCTACAGACAATTATAGGGGGCGGCGATGGGGATGACTTTCACACCATCGTACGCTAACCTGTACATGTCCCATTTTGAGAACAATTATGTCTGGAAAGAGAACCCGTTCAGTACAAATATTGTTCAATACTTTTGTTTCATTGAAGATATAATCATGATCTGGCGAGGGAGTGTGGAACAAGTTGATAAATTTATGCTATACATGAACGAAAATGACTACAACTTAAAATTCACTTACAATCATTTAGCAAGCTCTATCGACTTCCTTGACTTAACATTATTTCATAATAATAGTGACCACACTATAGCAGTCAAAAACTACAGGAAGAAAACAGATAGGAATGGTTTATTAAATGCTAATAGTGGACATCTAAGACAGTGGAAAAATAGCATCCCCACTGGTCAATACCAGTGCATAAAGAGAAAATGCACATTAAGTGAGGATTATGAAAAGGAATGTGAAATTTTACATGAAAGATTTAAAGATAAGGGATATAGAGAGGATTTATTAAGAGCAACTAAAAAGAAGATTGATCAGATGGATCAAAAAACACTTGTGAAAGTTAAGGAAACATCCAATAATCCAAAACCTAGAAAAGAAGAACCACCTAAATTTATAACCATATATAATGGTCAACATAATAACATTAAGAAAATCATGAATAAACACTGGCAGGTTTTGCAGCAAGATCCAATCCTATAAAGAGTTTTAGGTAATAAACCAGAAGTATGATTTAGAAAAAAAAAAGATCTTAAGAACCTACTAGCACCTACAAAACTTAGAAACATTGGAGACAAACATTTAAACCCTTTGGAATCATGGGGAGCGGGGGGAGGATTGTCAAAATGCAAACGAAAGAATTGCGTAATGTGCCCTCACATTAAACCGCCAAATAAGAAGTTTAATAATTACAATGGTAGAAGAAAGTTTACCTGCAAAAGGTGCACTTGTGATAGCACCCATGGAGGCCTATTTATTAAGCCGTCAACCACAAATACACTTGAATTCCACAGCGTAATTGTGTCGAGCCTGATTCCCCTTATTTATCAAAGCCTACAGACCGGCAAAAGTTAAAATCTGTGACGTAACATACGATCCGCCGGTCTCAGTCCAACACAGGTCGATGCTTACGTCACTACAGATGTTCCGAATGCAAATTCGGCACTATCTGACTACTTTTGCTAGTTAACAAATATCTACCAGGTACGCTCACCACTATTCCGGCCCAGCGTACCTGCTTTTCAATCCGCCGCCCTGGAGGCGGCAGATGCCATAGGAATCAATGGGAGTCTGAATGCAGTGAAAGCTCATGTTCGCTGCTGCCCGATATCCCATTGATTCCTATGGGAGAATAAAAGTTATGTTTACACCTAACACCCTTACATATACCCAGAGTCTAAACACCCCTAATATGCTGCCCCCTACACCACCGCCACCTACATTATACTTATTAACTTCTAATCTGCCGACCCAACACAGCCGCCACCTACATTATACCCCCCAAATAAAAACCTAATCTAAAAAACCTAAGCTCCCCATTGCCCTAAAAAGGGCATTTGGATGGGCATTGCCCTTAAAAGGGCATTTAGCTCTTTTTCAAAAGCCCAAACCCTAATCTAAAATTAAAACCCACCCAATAAACCCTTAAAAAATCCTAACACTAACCCCCGAATATCCACTACTGTTTCTGAAGAGCCGACATCCATCCTCAACAAAGCGGCAGAAGTCCTCATCGAAGCAGCCGAAGTCTTCATCCAAGCCCGCAGAAGTCTTCATCCAGACGGCATATTCTATCTTCATCCATCCGGTGCGGAGTGGCTCCATCTTCAAGACATCCGACACGGAGCATCCTCTTCTTACGACGTCTTCTTCCGAATGAAGGTTCCTTTAAATGACGTCATCCAAGATGGCGTCCCTTAGATTCCGATTGGCTGATAGAATTCTATCAGCCAATTGGAATTAAGGATGAAAAAATCCTATTGGCTGTTGCAATCAACCAAAAGGTTAGAGCTTTCATCCTATTGGCTGATCCAATCAGCCAATAGGATTGAGCTCGCATTCTATTGGCTGCATCTTTGGTGGGTTGCATTCCAGAGTACCCGTTATTAACTGCTAAAAGAGCACCAAATATAAAAGATAGACTGGTACACAGTGAATATAAAAAAGAACAAAGCGCAAATTGGTTATCATTGGCACACAACCAAGTAGGATCTGTACCCTGTGGACATTGTGTCTATTGTGTGTATATAAAAAGGTCAACGAGTTTCAGTACACCAACTAGGAAAAAGGTACATTTTGTTAGAGAGAGAATATCTTACACATCAAAGAATGTAATCTACCTATTAAACTGTCCGTGCCCCAGATTTTATGTTGATAAAACAACAAGAGAACTTAAAAACAGGGTACGTGAACATAGAGATGACATCAAAAATTATGAAAAAGATAGTCCGGTAGCAAGACATTTCAAATCTTATCATAACTCAGATTATAGTAAATTACAGATAATGGTTATAGAACAATTGAAAACAAGCAGACGAAGTGGAAACCTAGATAGGATTATTCTACAACATGAATCAAGATGGATTCATAGATTAAATACTCAGCCCTAATGGTTTAAATGAGAAGATAGAATATTCCTGCTTCTTATAATGGATAGGAGAGGTATAGTGGAATCACTATGGCCTAGATTTAGAGTTGGGCGGTAGCCGTCAAAACCAGCGTTAGAGGCTCCTAACGCTAGTTTTTACCGCCCGCTGGTATTTGGAGTCAGTCAGGAAAGGGTCTAACGCTCACTTTGCAGCCGGGACTTTTCCATAGCGCAGATCACCCTACGCCATTTGCGTATCCTATCTTTTCAATGGGATCTTTCTAACACCGGTATTTAGAGTCTTGGCTGAAGTGAGCGTTAGAAATCTAACGACAAAACTCCAGCAGCAGAAAAAAGTCAGTAGTTAAGAGCTTTCTGGGCTAACGCCGGTTTATAAAGCTCTTAACTACTGTGCTCTAAAGTACACTAACACTCATAAACTACCTATGTACCCCTAAACCGAGGTCCCCCCACATCGCCGCCACTCTATTAATTTTTTTTAACCCCTAATCTGCCGCTCCGTACACTGCCGCAACTTACGTTATCCCTATGTACCCCTAATCTGCTGCCCCTAACATCGCCGACCCCTATATTATATGTATTAACCCCTAATCTTCCCCCCACAACGTCACCGCCAGCTACCTACAATAATTAACCCCTAATCTGCCGACCAGATCTCAACGCTACTCTAATAAATGGATTAACCCCTAAAGCTAAGTCTAACTCTAACACTAACACCCCCCTAAATTAAATATAATTTAAATCTAACAAAATAAATTAACTCTTATTATATAAATTATTCCTATTTAAAGCTAAATACTTACCTGTAAAATAAACCCTAATATAGCTACAATATAAATAATAATTATATTGTAGCTATTTTAGGATTTATATTTATTTTACAGGCAACTTTGTGATTATTTTAACCAGGTACAATAGCTATTAAATAGTTAATAACTATTTAATAGCTAAAATAGTTAAAATAATTACAAAATGACCTGTAAAATAAATCCTAACCTAAGTTACAATTAAACCTAACACTACACTATCAATAAATTAATTAAATAAACTACCTACAATTACCTACAATTAAACCTAACACTACACTATCAATAAATTAATTAAATACAATACCTACAAATAACTACAATTAAATAAACTAACTAAAGTACAAAAAATAAAAAAGAACTAAGTTAAAAAAAATAAAAAAATATTTACAAACATTAGAAAAATATTACAACAATTTTAAACTAATTACACCTACTCTAAGCCCCCTAATAAAATAACAAAGACCCCCAAAATAAAAAAATGGCCTACCCTATTCTAAATTAAAAAAGTTCAAAGCTCTTTTACCTTACCAGCCCTGAAAAGGGCCATTTGCGGGGAATGCCCCAAATAATTCAGCTCTCTTGCCTGTAAAAAAAACATACAATACCCCCCCAACATTACAACCCACCACCCACATACCCCTAATCTAACCCAAACCCCCCTTAAATAAACCTAACACTAAGCCCCTGAAGATCTTCCTTCTTTATCTTCACCATGCCAGGTTCACCGATCCGTCCTCCGAAGTCTTGATCCAAGCACAGCGGGGGCTGGCGATCCATAATCCGGCTGAAGTCTTCTATCAAGCGGCGGCTGAAGAGGTCCAGAAGAGGCTCCAAAGTCTTCATCCTATCCGGGAAGAAGAGGAGATCCGGACCGGCAACCATCTTGATCCAAGCGGCATCTTCTATCTTCATCCGATGACGAACGGCTCCATCTTGAAGACCTTCAGCGGGGATCCATCTTCTTCTTCCGACGTCTAACTGAAGAATGAAGGTTCCTTTAAGGGACGTCATCCAAGATGGCGTCCCTCGAATTCCGATTTGCTGATAGGATTCTATCAGCCAATCGGAATTAAGGTACGAAAATTCTGATTGGCTGATGGAATCAGAAAATCAGATTGAACTCGCATTCTATTGGCTGTTCCGATCAGTTATTTGTAAGTATTGTATGTAATTAATTTATTGATAGTGTAGTGTTAGGTTTAATTGTAGATAATTTTAGGTATTTTATTTAATTAATTTATTGATAGTGTAGTGTTAGGTTTAATTGTAACTTAGGTTAGGATTTATTTTACCGGTAATTTTGTAATTATTTTAACTATTTTAGCTATTGTACCTGGTTAAAATAATTACAAAGTTGCCTGTAAAATAAATATTAATCCTAAAATAGCTACAATATAATTATAATTTATATTGTAGCTATATTAGGATTTTTTTTACAGGTAAGTATTTAGCTTTAAATAGGAATAATTTATATAATAAGAGTTAATTTATTTTGTTAGATTTAAATTATATTTAATTTAGGGGGGTGTTAGTGTTAGGGTTAGACTTAGCTTTAGGGGTTAATCCATTTATTAGAGTAGCGGCGAGATCCGGTCGGCAGATTAGGGGTTAATTATTGTAGGTAGGTGGAGGCGACGTTGTGGGGGGCAGATTAGGGGTTAATAAATATAATATAGGGGTCGGCGGTGTTAGGGGCAGCAGATTAAGGGTACATAGGTATAATGTATAAGAAATAAAAATCAGATGCGCACTCTAAATTTACTACAAAAATATTAATGTTGTTGAAGTGATGTGCACTGCAACCTTGTGATGTCTGTGTGATAATGTCAAAACTACTATGATTTATATCAAGACAATAAATTGCATATAAATATTGTGACCGTCTATATATAATAATTGTATAAATAAAAAATGTAGATAATATTATTAGAAAATGATATGACCATCTCATATACTGATTTTACAAAGATAGTCCACACTCTAGGAGATATTTCACAGATCTCCAGGCAGCAAACTCATTCCAGATCGATGTTGGCAGTCGCAAGTTCTGTTAAAAAGAAGAAGAGAAGAGGCGCCAAATGGTGTGTATCGTTTAAACTACAGAAGGCCAATCCCCCATATGAATCTTACTTACAAGATTTCCAGCACTTGAAAAGTGCCACATATGCCTTCTGAACAATTTGCAGCCGTCCAGCTAGCTGTATTGGCTAATAATGCTCCAGTATCAAGCTGTGCAAGACAAAAACACAAAAAGTGCCACAATAGTGTGTATCAGTGAGAACACTATCAAGTGCGCAAATATTGAAATGTACTCACGAGATGGGGGGCACTTGAGAAGTGCCACAAAGACCTCCTGGACACTTGTCAGCTGTCCAGATCACTGTGTTCATAGGTGTTCCTCTAGGCAAAAAACGTTAGATTCACGATAGCTCCAAAAAGCACCTTGGGAATCACTCTCCAATCAGTACAAATATCAGTGCAAAAATGGCAAAATAAAGTACCAAATGTGCCGTGCTACTGGTAAAATATAAAATGTTTAATAAAAACAATTTTCACAACGCGTTTCCCGGTTACTAGGACCGTTTCCTCAGGTGTATATTAAGATACAAAGTAGCACAATTATATAGCCCATGTCGGCGTCTAGCCCGACAAAGAGCGCATCTTCAATCCCGTATAGCCAATCGGCACCATTCGAAAAAACAGCTAGATGTTGATAGGTTGCTAGACTGGGGGCTTGGTTTGTCCAGCCTTACTTTTTAGCCAATTGGCCATAGATTTGTTTATATCAAATGCCAAAGCTATTTTTAACCCATTCATAACGCTCAAAGATATTGTGTGTGTAATTACAACAAATTTATAGTATTTTGCAATACCCAGACTAAAATAACATACAAATAATCCAAGTAGTAAAAAACTTTTCGATGTTGCCATGATTAAATATCGGATTGTTGTTCATGCATTTACATATGAATAACAAAATTATCAAAATAAAATCTCTATGTCAATTAATAAAATATGCATATACAGATACAAAACCAATGTGATAAAATATAAAACTATTTCTATAAAATCTTACCGTTATAGCCATAAATCATTTCGTTTACTAAATTGTGTGTATATATCAGGTTTATTTTAACAAATAAATTAAAACCAATACCTATTATTATCAAGTGGTGTAAAGGTTCCTATTTGATACATGTTGGTTTTGATTCTGACCAACCTAATAAAAATTGCCTAACTGTCGAACATGTTCACTATATGGATATCAGTTGAAAGCGGCCATGTCTATATTTTCGTTCAAGCCGTGTGGTACAAGGGTCTTAAGCTTCCAGATCCAAAATGTCTCTCTCTGTCTAAGGTGAACTAGCCTGTTCTACCCCATTTGGGAGCAATATATTCCAAAGGATAAATATTAAAAGTATCCGTTTGTCCATCATGACAATTGATACTATGTCGTGGAACACTATGATTCATAATCCCTTTCTTTATGTTTCTGTTATGCTTTCCCCATCTTTTCTTTAGGGGTCTTGAGGACCTCCCTATATATTGAATCCCACATTGACATTCAAGAAGATATATCACATAACTAGGGGTCCATCCGATAAAAATCTTCGCCCGCAAAAGCCGGCGACGCCAATATTTACGCTGATTTGGTATCACATATACGGCGTAACCTAGAAGTTACGCGCGTATATTTCTGCCGTCGCCCGTAGTTTTTTGGGCCATAGGCAGGTATACCAAACCAGCGCAGTTTGGTATCCAATATGCAGCGTAAGGACTTACGTGGCGAAAATGGAGAAAACTTACTCCATTTTCACCTCGCCACAAAAAGCAGCCGTAAGAAGCCTTACGCTGACTATTGGAGCCCCGTAACTCCCTAAACTAACTAGAAAATAAACCTAACACCTAACGCATGCGCAATGTCTATCTCCCTGTCAACCGCGATCTTCTAAAATAAACCTAACACCTAACGCATGCGCAATGTCTATCTACCTGTCAACCGCGATCCCCCCCCCCCCCGAAATCCCTAATAAAGTTATTAACCCCTAAACCGCCGCTCCCGGACCCCGCCGCCATCTACATAAACTAACCCCCTACTGTGAGCCCCTAAAACCGCCGCCATCTACCTTATCTATCCCCTAATTAGAACCCCTTACACCGTTGTCATCTTCCTTATCTATCCCCTAATCTGACCCCTTACACCTCCGCCACCTATATAAAAATTATTATCCCCTAATCTAATCCCCCTATACCGCCGCCAGCTATATTAATATTATTAACCCCTAATGTAAGCCCCTTACACCGCCGCCATCTCTATTAAAATGATTAACCCCTAATTTAATCTACCTACCCCGCCGCCAGCTATATTATCTATATTAACCCTAAGTATATTATAGTTAATATAGGTATTACATTATATATATTACCTATATTAACCCTAATTATATTAGGGTTAATATAGTTAATATAGTTACTATAGTATTTATATTAACTATATTAACTCTATCTAACCCTAACACCCCTAACTAAATTTATATTAAATTAATCTAATTCATTTATAAACTAAAATATTCCTATTTAAATCTAAATACTTACCTATAAAATAAACCCTAAGATAGCTACAATATAATTAATAATTACATTGTAGCTATGTTAGGGTTAATATTTATTTTACAGGTAAATTGTTAATTATTTTAACTAGGTATAATAGCTATTAAATAGTTATTAACTATTTAATATCTACCTATTTAAAATAATTACCCAATTACCTGTAAAATAAATCCTAACCTAAGTTACAAATACACCTACACTATCAATAAATTAAATAAACTACAAACATCTATCTAAAAATACAATTAAATTAACTAAACTAAATTACAAAAAAAACAAACACTAAATTACAAAAAATAAAAAAAAGATTACAAGATTTTTAAGCTAATTACACCTATTCTAAGCCCCCTAATAAAATAATAAACCCCCAAAATAAAAAAAAATCCCTGCCCTATTCTAAATTAAAAAAAGTTCAAAGCTCTTTACCTTACCAGCCCTTAAAAGGGCCTTTTGTGGGGCATGCCCCAAAGAATTCAGCTCTTTTGCATACAAATACAATACCCCCCCCATTACAACCCACCACCCACATACCCCTATTCTAAAACCACCCAAACCCCCCTTAAAAAAGCCTAACACTACCCCCCTGAAGATCTCCCTACCTTGTCTTCACCACACGGGGCCGAACTCCTGATCCGATCCGGGCGATGTCTTCCTCCAAGTGGCAAAGAAGAATTTTTCCTCCGGCGATGTCTTCCTCCAAGCGGCAAAGAAGAATTCTTCCTCCGGCGACGTCTTCCTCCAAGCGGCAGCAAAGTCTTCATTCTTCCGGCGGCATCTTCAATCTTCTTTCTTCGCTCCGCCGCCGCGGAGCATCCATCCCGGACGACTACTGAACGACGAATGAGGTACCTTTAAATGACGTCATCCAAGATGGCGTCCGCCAAATTCCGATTGGCTGATAGGATTCTATCAGCCAATCGGAATTAAGTTAGAAAAATCTGATTGGCTGATTGAATCAGTCAATCAGATTCAAGTTCAATCCGATTGGCTGATCCAATCAGCCAATCAGATTGAGCTCGCATTCTATTGGCTGTTCCGATCAGCCAATAGAATGTGAACTCAATCTGATTGGCTGATTGGATCAGCCAATCAGATTGAACTTGAATCTGATTGGCTGATTCAATCAGCCAATCAGATCTTTCTAACTTAATTCCGATTGGCTGATAGAATCCTATCAGCCAATCGGAATTCGGCAGACGCCATCTTGGATGACGTCATTTAAAGGTACCTCATTCGTCGTTCAGTAGTTGTCCGGGATGGATGCTCCGCGGCGGCGGAGCGAAGAAGGAAGATTGAAGATGCCGCCGGAAGAATGAAGACTTTGCTGCCGCTTGGAGGAAGACGTCGCCGGAGGAAGAATTCTTCTTTGCCGCTTGGAGGAAGACATCGCCGGAGGAAGAATTCTTCTTTGCCGCTTGGAGGAAGACATCGCCGGAGGAAGAATTCTTCTTTGCCGCTTGGAGGAAGACATCGCCCGGATCGGATCAGGAGTTCGGCCCAGTGTGGTGAAGACAAGGTAGGGAGATCTTTAGGGGGGTAGTGTTAGGCTTTTTTAAGGGGGGTTTGGGTGGTTTTAGAATAGGGGTATGTGGGTGGTGGGTTGTAATGGGGGGGGTATTGTATTTGTATGCAAAAGAGCTGAATTCTTTGGGGCATGCCCCACAAAAGGCCCTTTTAAGGGCTGGTAAGGTAAAGAGCTTTGAAATTCTTTTAATTTAGAATAGGGCAGGGAATTTTTTTATTTTGGGGATTTATTATTTTATTAGGGGGCTTAGAATAGGTGTAATTAGCTTAAAAATCTTGTAATCTTTTTTTTATTTTTTGTAATTTAGTGTTTTTTTTTTTTTGTAATTTAGTTTAGTTAATTTAATTGTATTTTTAGATAGATGTTTGTAGTTTATTTAATTTATTGATAGTGTAGGTGTATTCGTAACTTAGTTTAGGATTTATTTTACAGGTAATTGGGTAATTATTTTAAATAGGTAGATATTAAATAGTTAATAACTATTTAATAGCTATTATACCTAGTTAAAATAATTAACAATTTACCTGTAAAATAAATATTAACCCTAACATAGCTACAATGTAATTATTAATTATATTGTAGCTATCTTAGGGTTTATTTTATAGGTAAGTATTTAGATTTAAATAGGAATATTTTAGTTTATAAATGAATTAGATTAATTTAATATAAATTTAGTTAGGGGTGTTAGGGTTAGATAGAGTTAATATAGTTAATATAAATACTATAGTAACTATATTAACTATATTAACCCTAATATAATTAGGGTTAATATAGTTAATATATATAATGTAATACCTATATTAACTATAATATACTTAGGGTTAATATAGATAATATAGCTGGCGGCGGGGTAGGTAGATTAAATTAGGGGTTAATCATTTTAATAGAGATGGAGGCGGTGTAAGGGGCTTACATTAGGGGTTAATAATTTTAATATAGATGGCGGCGGTGTTAGGGGCTCACTTTAGGGGGTTATAGATATAATATAGCTGGCGGCGGGGTATGGGAGCGACGGTTTAGGGGTTAATAACTTTATTAGGTTGCGGCGGGGTACGGGAGTGGCGGTTTAGGGGTTAATAGCTTTTTTATTGTTAGGATAGTGAGGGGGGATAGCGGATAGAGGGTTAGACGTGTCGGGCTATGTTAGGGAGGCGTGTTAGACGTGACGGGCTATGTTTAGGAGGCGTGTTAGACAGTGCGGGTGATTTAGACTTTAGTCAGGTTTTATAGGCGCCGGCAGTTTCTAACGTGGCGCAAGTCACTGGCGACTCCAAAAATCTGTACTTACGCAGATTTCTGGACATCGCTGGTTTGTGAGACTTGCGCCACTTTAGCAAGTGACGGCGCCGCATATTGGATGGCTCGAGTTGCGAGCTGAAACTGCGGGCGACGTGGGTTCCCTCGCTTGCGCCGCAAAATGCGATCTATATCGGATCGCGCCCCTAGAGTCACAAGTAAATCTGGAATTTATCTCAAATTCTTCCTTTGTAGAAAAAGATTGAAATTTTAACCTGCTTCCTGATGTATAACTGCAAAGGCCACAATTTGGTCGATTACATCTAAAAAAGCCCCTTTTTCCAATGGGCCAATTATCCCTATTTATCTTCACATTTTCATTACCACCTTACTAGGGGCTAATTTATTTTTCAGAGTCGGAGCTCTCTTGAAAGTGCATATGGGAACATCATCTAGAATATTTTTAAGAATGCAATCATTGCGTAAAATATACCAATGCTTTTGTAAAATATGTTTGATCTTATTGTGATTACTTGTAAATTTAGTTATAAATCTCAAGTTGTTTGGCTTAGAAACCACATTACAATTTTCTACATCTCCATTATTTTTATTTTTAAAGAACTCCTCTCTGTCTTTAATTCTGGCCTTTCTATACCCTTCTTCTACCAAATCCCTAGGGTAACCTTTTTCTAGAAATCTGGACCTTAGAATATCAGCCTGATCATCAAATGTATTTAAGGAAGTACAGTTCCTACGTACCCTAGAGAATTGGTTATAGGGTATATTCTTCACCCACGCTTTGTAATGATTACTTTTATAGTTTAAATAACTATTTGTGTCCACTGACTTAAAAAATCTTTTAGTGATCACACGTCCACTATTGTCCCAGCTTAAAACTAAATCCAGAAATTCTATAGTGTTTCTATTTATATTGGATGTAAAATTTAGACCCATACTATTATTGTTTAAAGATGAAATTAATTCCTGAACGGTTTCCTCTGTACCATTCCATATTAATAACAGATCATCAATGAAACGGCCATAGAACACCAGGCTCGCTCCCAATGGGGAATTGTAAATGTATTTCTCTTCAAATATCCCCATAAATAAGTTAGCAAAACTGGGGGCAAACCTGGTGCCCATGGCCGTTCCCTTGATCTGTAGAAAAAACCTTTCCTGATATAATAGTTATGTTTTAACACAAAAGATATATCCTCCAATAAAAATTGCCTTTGATTGGAAGGTAAAAATTGATCCCTTTTTAGAAATTCATCTATTGCGTCCAATCCCAAATCATGACTTATATTTGAATATAAGGAGGATACATCGCAAGTACACCAAATTAAATCACGACCTGCTTTTTCAACTTTAGAGATTTTAGATATAAGGTCTGGGGTATCTTTGATATAGGATGCCAGACCCATTACTGGTTTTTTGAGATAGGTGTCCACATATTCAGATAGATTGCAAGTTAAATTGCCTATACCCGAAATAATAGGTCTCCCTGGTGGACAACTTGAGTCTTTATGAATTTTCGGGAGATGGTAATAGTAGGCCAAATTTGGTGATGTGGGAACCAGATAATCTCTCTCTTTTTTATTTAGAATCCCTTCTGAAAAACCCTTATCAATTAATTTGGTGAGTCTGACCATATACGTCAAAGTGGGGTTAAAAGTGAGTTCCCTGTAATAACATGGATCTAACAAAATCCTATTTGCTTCAGCAATATAGTCTGGCATATCCTGTATAACTATCCCCCCCCCTTGTCCGCCTGCCTGATGACCAAATCGTTATTTCGGGCAAGATTAGAGAGAGCTTTGTATTCAAATATATTCAAATTATGTTTAGTAATCTGTTTATTCATAGCTCCAAACTCTTCTAACACTAAATTTTGAAAAAGAGTAATATTTGGACATGTAGTAGGGGGATTGTAATTGGATTTAGGTGCAAGTTTGGAATGTATGTAATCATCAAATAATGAGTCACAAAAATCTTCAGGATCACAATACACAATATCCCTAACTGGTCGTTCAGGCATATCATCTGTAATTATAGGAATCTGATTTGTTGACTTCAATTTTTTGTCACAAAAATATCTTTGTAAATTTAACTTTCTAAAAAACCTATTGAGGTCAACAAATAATTCAAACATATTGTGTTTATTGGAGGGACAAAATGAAAGCCCTCTACTTAAAACACAAATTTCCTCATTAGTTAATGTGTGGCTGGATAGATTAAAAATACCTTCCTTCATTTTCGCGAGTTTTTGTTTTTTGGTTGATTTTGCTCTGCCTCTGCAGCCACGCTTGCGTAGCTTTTCTTTTTTGGGGTTGATAGTGAAATGTATTCTTCTCTTATTGGAGTTCTGTCTAACTGTTTCAGGTGCATAGGCAACCGTTTCTCAAGACCCCTAAAGAAAAGATGGGGAGAGCATAACAGAAACATAAAGAAAGGGATTATGAATCATAGTGTTCCACGACATAGTATCAATTGTCATGATGGACATACGGATACTTTTAATATTTATCCTTTGGAATATATTGCTCCCAAATGGGGTAGGAACAGGCTAGTTCACCTTAGACAGAGAGAGACATTTTGGATCTGGAAGCTTAAGACCCTTGTACCACACGGCTTGAACGAAAATATAGACATGGCCGCTTTCAACTGATATCCATATAGTGAACATGTTCGACAGTTAGGCAATTTTTATTAGGTTGGTCAGAATCAAACCCAACATGTATCAAATAGGAACCTTTACACCACTTGATAATAACAGGTATTGGTTTTAATTTAGTTTTTAAAATACAGGGAGTGCAGAATTATTAGGCAAATGAGTATTTTGACCACATCATCCTCTTTATGCATGTTGTCTTACTCCAAGCTGTATAGGCTCAAAAGCCTACTACCAATTAAGCATATTAGGTGATGTGCATCTCTGTAATGAGAAGGGGTGTGGTCTAATGACATCAACACCCTATATCAGGTGTGCATAATTATTAGGCAACTTCCTTTCCTTTGGCAAAATGGGTCAAAAGAAGGACTTGACAGGCTCAGAAAAGTCAAAAATAGTGAGATATCTTGCAGAGGGATGCAGCACTCTTAAAATTGCAAAGCTTCTGAAGCGTGATCATCGAACAATCAAGCGTTTCATTCAAAATAGTCAACAGGGTCGCAAGAAGCGTGTGGAAAAACCAAGGCGCAATATAACTGCCCATGAACTGAGAAAAGTCAAGCGTGCAGCTGCCAAGATGCCACTTGCCACCAGTTTGGCCATATTTCAGAGCTGCAACATCACTGGAGTGCCCAAAAGCACAAGGTGTGCAATACTCAGAGACATGGCCAAGGTAAGAAAGGCTGAAAGACGACCACCACTGAACAAGACACACAAGCTGAAACGTCAAGACTGGGCCAAGAAATATCTCAAGACTGATTTTTCTAAGGTTTTATGGACATACGAAATGAGAGTGAGTCTTGATGGGCCAGATGGATGGGCCCGTGGCTGGATTGGTAAAGGGCAGAGAGCTCCAGTCCGACTCAGACGCCAGCAAGGTGGAGGTGGAGTACTGGTATGGGCTGGTATCATCAAAGATGAGCTTGTGGGGCCTTTTCGGGTTGAGGATGGAGTCAAGCTCAACTCCCAGTCCTACTGCCAGTTTCTGGAAGACACCTTCTTCAAGCAGTGGTACAGGAAGAAGTCTGCATCCTTCAAGAAAAACATGATTTTCATGCCGGACAATGCTCCATCACACGCGTCCAAGTACTCCACAGCGTGGCTGGCAAGAAAGGGTATAAAAGAAGAAAATCTAATGACATGGCCTCCTTGTTCACCTGATCTGAACCCCATTGAGAACCTGTGGTCCATCATCAAATGTGAGATTTACAAGGAGGGAAAACAGTACACCTCTCTGAACAGTGTCTGGGAGGCTGTGGTTGCTGCTGCACGCAATGTTGATGGTGAACAGATCAAAACACTGACAGAATCCATGGATGGCAGGCTTTTGAGTGTCCTTGCAAAGAAAGGTGGCTATATTGGTCACTGATTTGTTTTTGTTTTGTTTTTGAATGTCAGAAATGTATATTTGTGAATGTTGAGATGTTAATATTGGTTTCACTGGTAAAAATAAATAATTGAAATGGGTATATATTTGTTTTTTGCTAAGTTGCCTAATAATTATGCACAGTAATAGTCACCTGCACACACAGATACCCCCCTAAAATAGTAATAACTAAAAACAAACTAAAAACTACTTCCAAAACTATTCAGCTTTGATATTAATGAGTTTTTTGGGTTCATTGAGAACATGGTTGTTGTTCAATAATAAAATTAATCCTCAAAAATACAACTTGCCTAATAATTCTGCACTCCCTGTAGACCTGATATATACACACAATTTAGTAAACGAAATGATTTATGGCTATAACGGTTAGATTTTATAGAAATAGTTTTATATTTTATCACATTGGTTTTGTATTTGTATATGCATATTTTATTAATTGACATAGAGATTTTATTTTGATAATTTTGTTATTCATATGTAAATGCATGAACAACATTCCGATATCCAACCATGGCAACATCGAAAAGTTTTTTACTACTTGGATTATTTGTATGTTATTTTAGTCTGGGTATTGCAAAATACTATAAATTAGTGGTAATTACACGCACAATATCTTTGAGCGTTATGAATGGGTTAAAAATAGCTTTGGCATTTGATATAAACAAATCTATGGCCAATTGGCTAAAAAGTAAGGCTGGACAAACCAAGCCCCCAGTCTAGCAACCTATCAACATCTAGCCGGTTTTTCGAATGGTGCCGATTGGCTATACGGGATTGAAGTTGCTCACGCATGCGCTCTTTGTCGGGCTAGATGCCGACATGGGCTATATAATTGTGCTACTTTGTATCTTAATATACACCTGAGGAAACGGTCCTAGTAACCAGGAAACGCGTTGTGAAAATTGTTTTTATTAAACATTTTATATTTTACCAGTAGCACGGCACATTTGGTACTTTATTTTGCCATTTTTGCACTGATATTTGTACTGATTGGAGAGTGATTCCCAAGGTGCTTTTTGGAGCTATTGTGAATCTAACGTTTTTTGCCTAGAGGAACACCTATGAACACAGTGATCTGGACAGCTGACAAGTGTCCAGGAGGTCTTTGTGGCACTTCTCAAGTGCCCCACATCTCGTGAGTACATTTCAATATTTGCGCACTTGATAGTGTTCTCACTGATACACACTATTGTGGCACTTTTTGTGTTTTTGTCTTGCACAGCTTGATATTGGAGCATTATTAGCCAATACAGCTAGCTGGACGGCTGCAAATTGTTCAGAAGGCATATGTGGCACTTTTCAAGTGCTGGAAATCTTGTAAGTAAGATTCATATGGGGGATTGGCCTTCTGTAGTTTAAACGATACACACCATTTGGCGCCTCTTCTCTTCTTTTTAACAGAACTTGCGACTGCCAACATCGATCTGGAATGAGTTTGCTGCCTGGAGATCTGTGAAATATCTCCTAGAGTGTAGACTATCTTTGTTAAATCAGTATATGAGATGGTCATATCATTTTCTAATAATATTATCTACATTTTTTATTTACACAATTATTATATATAGACGGTCACAATATTTATATGCAATTTATTGTCTTGATATAAATCATAGTAGTTTGGACATTATCACACAGACATCACAAGGTTGCAGTGCACATCACTTCAACACCATTAATATTTTTGTAGTAAATTTAGAGGGCGCATCTGATTTTTATTTCTTATATCACTTTTTGATCTCATGGCCTTTGTCAGAGAGCGACCTGAAATATAACTTTCACTATAGCACACTATTTGTCAGTGAGGCAAATTATTAGCACACTTTTTGTTATTTACACGTAATATAACAGTCGATCGACACGATACAATACAGGATAGACTAATATTTATTGCATCTAATTTTTGGTTAATAGTATATATCACGATGCAAAGCAAAGAACAGAGGATACATTTTCATCACACACTTAGTAATTTAGACACTCCACTTGAGGAACTTTCTAGGGAAGATGAGGAACTTACTTTCACACAACTTTTACACAAACTAGAAGAAGCTTTAAAATGTGAACACAGACACTGGTGGGATATTGACACTTTAAAGAAATATAAAGCTAAAGGTCATATACCAAGAGGATTAGGTTATCCAAAGTTTGTTCCTTTACACATGATAATGATTTAACTATCAAATGGCAAGATGAACTGACAAATTGTTCATTAAAACTGATAGATTTACTAATAGATTTTAGAAGCACTCTTTTAGTCAACATAGAGATTGAGATTGAAAAATTGCAATCATTATTAACAAAATATGAACAACATCCTGAGTATACTGATAAAATCAAGGAGGTTACAGAAAAATCTGATTCATTTCAAAAGAAATTAATAAAAATAAAAATAAAAAAACTAGCAAGAGATGAAAAAGATTATTTGGAGGGGTGTATATATAAAACCCAGAAAAATGACAACATAGGTGAAATAGAGAATCCCACTCTAGAGGGTAGTTCCGCACTGATAAATCAGAAAGATCAGATTGCTGTTAATTCCCCAAAATGGGATAAGGTACATTATTATAAAAAACCAAAGGACAAAAAGAAAAATATAACTTTTAAAGGGGGTTATAATTTCAATAATGAAAATTATTGACAAATAAGACATCAACCAGATAGTGGGTTCAAAGGGAATTATACCGTTAGAAGGAAAGAACCAGAAAGCCAGTTTGGGAATTTTCGTTATAATAGTAACAGGAGAAGAATTGATTCCCCTAATTTTCCACAGGAATCTAGAGAGTATAATAATGGAAATTACATCAAGGATTTTAGAAACTATGATGAACAGAATAGATTCCACCAAACTTATAATCATAGATTTGAAAACAGGGAAAATCACTCTGAACCTGAAAATCCTCAGGTTTTTTTAGATGCACAAACAACAGAACTATTATCAGTCGAACCAGAAACGGTTGCCTATGCACCTGAAACAGTTAGACAGAACTCCAATAAGAGAAGAATACATTCCACTATCAACCCCAAAAAAGAGAAGCTACGCAAGCGTGGCTGCAGAGGCAGAGCAAAATCAACCAAAAAACAAAAACTCGCGAAAATGAAGGAAGGTATTTTTAATCTATCCAGCCACACATTAACTAATGAGGAAATTTGTGTTTTAAGTAGAGGGCTTTCATTTTGTCCCTCCAATAAACACAATATGTTTGAATTATTTGTTGACCTCAATAGGTTTGTTAGAAAGTTAAATTTACAAAGATATTTTTGTGACAAAAAATTGAAGTCAACAAATCAGATTCCTATAATTACAGATGATATGCCTGAACGACCAGTTAGGGATATTGTGTATTGTGATCCTGAAGATTTTTGTGACTCATTATTTGATGATTACATACATTCCAATCTTGCACCTAAATCCAATTACAATCCCCCTACTACATTTCCAAATATTACTCTTTTTCAAAATTTAGTGTTAGAAGAGTTTGGAGCTATGAATAATCAGATTACTAAACATAATTTGAATATATTTGAATACAAAGCTCTCTCTAATCTTGCCCGAAATAACGATTTGGTCATCAGGCAGGCGGACAAGGGGGGGGGGGGATAGTTATACAGGATATGCCAGACTATATTGCTGAAGCAAATAGGATTTTGTTAGATCCATGTTATTACAGGGAAATCACTTTTAACCCCACTTTGACGTATATGGTCAGACTCACCAAATTAATTGATAAGGGTTTTTCAGAAGGGATTCTAAATAAAAAAGAGAGAGATTATCTGGTTCCCACATCACCAAATTTGGCCTACTATTACCATCTCCCGAAAATTCATAAAGACTCAAGTTGTCCACCAGGGAGACCTATTATTTCGGGTATAGGTAATTTAACTTGCAATCTATCTGAATATGTGGACACCTATCTCAAAAAAACAGTAATGGGTCTGGCATCCTATATCAAAGATACCCCAGACCTTATATCTAAAATCTCTAAAGTTGAAAAAGCAGGTCGTGATTTAATTTGGTGTACTTGCGATGTATCCTCCTTATATTCAAATATAAGTCATGATTTGGGATTGGACGCAATAGATGAATTTCTAAAAAGGGATCAATTTTTACCTTCCAATCAAAGTCAATTTTTATTGGAGGCTATATCTTTTGTGTTAAAACATAACTATTTTGTATATCAGGAAAGGTTTTTTCTACAGATCAAGGGAACGGCTCTGGGCACCAGGTTTGCCCCCAGTTTTGCTAACTTATTTATGGGGATATTTGAAGAGAAATACATTTACAATTCCCCATTGGGGCGAGCCTGGTGTTCTATGGCCGTTTCATTGATGATCTGTTATTAATATGGAATGGTACAGAGGAAACGGTTCAGGAATTCATTTCATCTTTAAACAATAATAGTATGGGTCTAAATTTTACATCCAATATAAATAGAAACACTATAGAATTTCTGGATTTAGTTTTAAGCTGGGACAATAGTGGACCTGTGATCACTAAAAGATTTTTAAGTCAGTGGACACAAATAGTTATTTAAACTATAAAAGTAATCATTACAAAGCGTGGGTGAAGAATATACCCTATAACCAATTCTCTAGGGTACGTAGGAACTGTACTTCCTTAAATACATTTGATGATCAGGCTGATATTCTAAGGTCCAGATTTCTAGAAAAAGGTTACCCTAGGGATTTGGTAGAAGAAGGGTTTAGAAAGGCCAGAATTAAAGACAGAGAGGAGTTCTTTAAAAATAAAAATAATAAAAATAATGGAGATGTAGAAAATCGTAATGTGGTTTCTAAGCCAAACAACTTGAGATTTATAACTAAATTTACAAGTAATCACAATAAGATCAAACATATTTTACAAAAGCATTGGTATATTTTACGCAATGATTGCATTCTTAAAAATATTCTAGATGATGTTCCCATATGCACTTTCAAGAGAGCTCCGACTCTGAAAAATAAATTAGCCCCTAGTAAGGTGGTAATGAATAAATACATCAAAGGGAAAAATATGAAGAGAAATAGGGATAATTGGCCCATTGGAAAAAGGGGCTTTTTTAGATGTAATCGACCAAATTGTGGCCTTTGCAGTTATACATCAGGAAGTAGGTTAAAATTTCAATCTTTTTCTACAAAGGAAGAATTTGAGATAAATTCCAGATTTACTTGTGACTCTAGTTATGTGGTATATCTTCTTGAATGTAAATGTGGGATTCAATATATAGGGAGGTCCTCAAGACCCCTAAAGAAATGATGGGGAGAGCATAACAGAAACATAAAGAAAGGGATTATGAATCATAGTGTTCCACGACATAGTATCAATTGTCATGATGGACAAACGGATACTTTTAATATTTATCCTTTGGAATATATTGCTCCCAAATGGGGTAGGAACAGGCTAGTTCACCTTAGACAGAGAGAGACATTTTGGATCTGGAAGCTTAAGACCCTTGTACCACACGGCTTGAATGAAAATATAGACATGGCCGCTTTCAACTGATATCCATATAGTGAACATGTTCGACAGTTAGGCAATTTTTATTAGGTTGGTCAGAATCAAACCCAACATGTATCAAATAGGAACCTTTACACCACTTGATAATAACAGGTATTGGTTTTAATTTATTTGTTAAAATAAACCTGATATATACACACAATTTAGTAAACGAAATGATTTATGGCTATAACGGTTAGATTTTATAGAAATAGTTTTATATTTTATCACATTGGTTTTGTATTTGTATATGCATATTTTATTAATTGACATAGAGATTTTATTTTGATAATTTTGTTATTCATATGTAAATGCATGAACAACAATCCGATATCCAATCATGGCAACATCGAAAAGTTTTTTACTACTTGGATTATTTGTATGTTATTTTAGTCTGGATATTGCAAAATACTATAAATTAGTGGCAATTACACATACAATATCTTTGAGCGTTATGAATGGGTTAAAAATAGCTTTGGCATTTGATATAAACAAATCTATGGCCAATTGGCTAAAAAGTAAGGCTGGACAAACCAAGCCCCCAGTCTAGCAACCTATCAACATCTAGCCGGTTTTTCGAATGGTGCCGATTGGCTATACGGGATTGAAGTTGCTCACGCATGCGCTCTTTGTCGGGCTAGAAGCCGACATGGGCTATATAATTGTGCTACTTTGTATCTTAATATACACCTGTGGAAACGGTCCTAGTAACCGTGAAACGCGTTGTGAAAATTGTTTTTATTAAACATTTTATATTTTACCAGTAGCACGGCACATTTGGTACTTTATTTTGCCATTTTTGCACTGATATTTGTACTGATTGGAGAGTGATTCCCAAGGTGCTTTTTGGAGCTATCGTGAATCTAACGTTTTTTGCCCAGAGGAACACCTATGAACACAGTGATCTGGACAGCTGACAAGTGTCCAGGAGGTCTTTGTGGCACTTCTCAAGTGCCCCACATCTTGTGAGTACATTTCAATATTTGCGCACTTGATAGTGTTCTCACTGATACACACTATTGTGGCACTTTTTGTGTTTTTGTCTTGCACAGCTTGATACTGGAGCATTATTAGCCAATACAGCTAGCTGGATGGCTGCAAATTGTTCAGAAGGCATATGTGGCACTTCTCAAGTGCTGGAAATCTTGTAAGTAAGATTCATATGGGGGATTGACCTTCTGTAGTTTAAACGATACACACCATTTGGCGCCTCTTCTTCTTTTTAATAGGTATAATGTAGGTTGCGACGGTGTACGGAGTGGCAGATTAGGGGTTAATAATAATATGCAGGGGTCAGCGATAGCAGGGGTGGCAGATTAGGGGTTAATACATATAATATAGGGGTCGGCGGTGTTAGAGGCAGCAGATTAGGGGTACATAGGTGTAATGTAGGTAGCGGCGGTGTACGGAGCGGCAGATTAGGGTTAAAAAAAATATGCAGGTGTCAGCGATAGCGGGGGCGGCAGATTAGGGGTTAATAAGTGTAAGGTTAGGGGTGTTTAGACTCGGGGTACATGTTAGAGTGTTAGGTGCAGACGTAGGAAGTGTTTCCCCATAGAAAACAATGGGGCTGCGTTAGGAGCTGAACGCTGCTTTTTGCAGGTGTTAGGTTTTTTTTCAGCTCAAACAGCCCCATTGTTTCCTATGGGGGAATAGTGCACGAGCACGTTTTTGAAGCTGGCCGCATCCGTAAGCACCGCTGGAATTTAGAGTTGCAGTGGCGGTAAATTATGCTCTACGCTCCCTTTTTGGAGCCTAACGCAGCCCTTCTGTGAACTCTAAATACCAGCGGTATTTAAAAGGTGCGGGAGAAAAAAAGCCAGCGTAGCTAACGCACCCCTTTGGCCGCAGAACTCTAAATCTAGCCGTCAGTGTTCATCAATTCTAGCACACCAATATATATAAATATAAAAACTGTATATATATTTTTATCATATGTATTTATGGAGCCAATAGGGTTTTAAAAGGACTCATAGATTTCATAGATTTAATATACTAAACTATTTGTAGTTTATGTCAAAGGATGAAGTTATCCTGTCCCTTTTAAACCATAAGAGATATGGTAATTATTAGGCTCCTTTTTAGAAAGTTGTTTACAAATAAATATCTCCGTATTGAAACCCATATGAATTAATAATGGGTATTGAGCTGAAGTTTATGTGGAGTTTTATTTGTAAACAGAAGAATGTGACCCAATACTAAATGAAATGGGCATTGGCATATAATACATATGTGTGTGTAAATAAGTAAAGAACAAGAAGTAAGGAAAGCATTTTGGGTTTAGATTCCTTTATATCAGAGATAACCCACCATGCTCATATTAAGAGATGTATATATTTGAGCAATGATCATGAGAGTTATGTAGTCTTTATCTAAAATTAACTTTTGAAGAAGAATTTTTTTTTTCACAAGTTGATAGATGAATTTAGATTGGATTTAGGCATGTATAATAATAATAATAATTTTGAATCAAATTAATTATGCTGATACTGCAGTAGTAATATCAGTTATAAAGTATTGTTTTTAGGCAATCAGTTCCAATTGCAGCTTTTTATGCACAATATACTTTTAAGCAGGACAATATGGCAGCTATAGGAAAGTACTCCATTACTTAGAGGCAGTACTGTGGATATATGACTGAAAAAATAGAAGACATGCCTCTAGAGATCACATCTGATGAGACCCCATCTTTAGCCCTTAGTGGGAGGAGCGAAACGCGCCATGCTCTGAGGAGTCACTGGTGACATCATAGTCATGAGGAGGCGAAATTAGCTACAACGCTGATACAGATTAAGTCTCTTCCGACGGATTGTATGCAAACAGCAAGTGAAGACGCCGACCCGCTTACAACGACAAACACTGTGGAACCAAGTATACTCACAGGTACTGCAGCCCTTTCGAGTGCCAAACAAAGTCATATGCATATGAGTTGAGGTCTGGCTGGCTTCGTAAGTCTTGCTTTCCGCTAGAGAGCTCTTTATCAAGTGGAATATATGGTTGAAACTTTGTTGTTACTTGATTCAACTTTCACCTGACACATTTTATATACCACCTACCAAGTTGATATTTACAGGACTTAACCCCAGTAAAGTTACAGATGAATAGTATATGTACACAGTCATCAGTTGGAATTTTAAGTGACTGTAATACATTGGAAGTTTCTCACACTGCAGCCAGAGCGTGTTCTTTAACACTTGAGTGCCTGGCTGGGGAACTCTTTACATCTGTTTTCTCTGCACAGCAAAAGGGAATTTATCTGAATTAATACCAGTGCGTGTTTTTACACTGAAGTGCCTGGGAATAATTTTAAATATCCGAGACTTCCCCGGGAGTGGCGGGATAGGGGTTAATAACTTTATTTAGTTGCAGCAGGGTCCGGGATAGGGGCTAAACATTTTAGTATAGTGGCAGTGTTTAGTGACAGGGTATACATAAAGCTGTGAAAAAGCCGAATAGCAGTGAGATCGATGACTGTTAGCAGTCCGCTGCTCATCGCCCCGTACTTGGTGCGCGGCTTTTTGACAGCTTTTTATATAAATATGGAGAGCGTATTCAGGTCTGCGGCAGCGATGTTAGGCGATGTCAGGTGAGCGTATTGGTGCCGTCGAATGCAAGTAAGTTGACGGCTTGATAAGTAGGCCTCATGGTGTCTACCAATTGAGGTGTAAATGTGATCTAATCTATATAAGCATAATTAAAGAAAGATAAAATATAGTTTTAGAGAACTCATAAATAATATTGAAAATTGTTTTGAACAATACAGTGTCTCTAAACACTTTAAGGAAAAACATGGTAAAAATATTGAGGGTTTGGAAGCTCAAAATTGTCGAGTGGATTGCCCCCAATATATGAGACACAAACAGACTGCTTCATTTAAGACAGAGGGACACATTTTGGATAATGGAATTAGACTGCATGCAACCTATGGCCTAGATTTAGAGTTGGGCGGTAGCCGTCAAAACCAGCGTTAGAGGCTCCTAACGCTGGTTTTAGGCTACCGCCGGTATTTGGAGTCAGTCAGGAAAGGGTCTAACGCTCACTTTTCAGCCGCGACTTTTCCATACCGCAGATCCCCTTACGTCAATTGCGTATCCTATCTTTTCAATGGGATCTTTCTAACTCCGGTATTTAGAGTCGTGTCTGAAGTGAGCGTTATAAATCTAACGACAAAACTCCAGCCGCAGAAAAAAGTCAGTAGTTAAGAGCTTTCTGGGCTAACGCCGGTTTATAAAGCTCTTAACTACTGTGCTCTAAAGTACACTAACACCCATAAACTACCTATGTACCCCTAAACTGAGGGCCCCCCACATCGCCGCCACTCTATAAATATTTTTTAACCCCTAATCTTCCTCTCCGTACACTGCCGCCAACTACGTTATCCCTATATACCCCTAATCTGCTGCCCATAACACCGCCGACCCCTATATTATATTTATTAACCCCTAATCTGCCCCCCACAACGTCGCCGCCAGCTACCTACACTTATTAACCCCTAATCTGCCGTCCGCACGCCGCTGCCAGCTACATTATAGCTATGTACCCCTAATCTGCTTCCCCTAACACCGCCGACCCCTATATTATATTTATTAACCCCTAATCTGCCCCCCACAACGTCGCCGCCAGCTACCTATACTTATTAACCCCTAATCTGCCGAGCGGACTGCACCGCTATTATAATAAAGTTATTAACCCCTAATCCGCCTCACTCCCACCTCAATAACCCTATAATAAATAGTATTAACCCCTAATCTGCCCTCCCTAACATCGCCGACACCTAACTTCAAGTATTAACCCCTAATCTGCAGATCGAAGCTTAAATAAACCTAACACTAAGCCCCTGAAGATCTTCCTACCTTATCTTCACCATACCAGGTTCACCGATCGGTCCTCGGAAGTGTTGATCCAAGCCCAAGCGGGGGGCTGAAGAGTGACGTCCATCCTCGGGCTGAAGTCTGGATCCAAGCGGCGGCTGAAGAAATCCATCATCGGGCTGAAGTCGGAAGTCCATCATCGGGATGAAGTCTTCTATCAAGCCGCATCTTCAATCTTCTTTCTTCTGGAGCGGAGCCATCTTCTTCCAAGCCGACGCGGAACATTCTCTTCTAACGACGCCTACTCGCCGAATGACGGTTTCTTTAAATGACGTCATCCAAGATGGCGTCCCTCGAATTCTGAATGGCTGATAGGATTCTATCAGCAAATCGGAATTAAGGTAGGAATATTCTGATTGGCTGATGGAATCAGCCAATCAGAATCAAGTTCAATCCGATTGGCTGATCCAATCAGCCAATCAGATTGAGCTCGCATTCTATTGGCTGTTCCGATCAGCCAATACAATGCGAGCTCAATCTGATTGGCTGATTGGATAAGCCAATCGGATTGAACTTGATTCTGATTGGCTGATTCCATCAGCCAATCAGAAATATTCCTACCTTAATTCCGATTGGCTAATAGAATCCTATCAACCAATCGGAATTCGAGGGACGCCATCTTGGATGACGACATTTAAAGGAACCGTCATTCGGCGAGTAGGCGTCGTTAGAAGAGGATGTTCCGCGTCGGCTTGGAAGAAGATGGCTCCACTCTGCTCCAGAAGAAAGAAGATTGAAGATGCGGCTTGATAGAAGACTTCATCCCGATGATGGACTTCCGACTTCAGCCCGATGATGGATTTCTGCAGCCGCCGCTTGGATCCAGACTTCAGCCCGAGGATGGACGTCACTCTTCAGCCCCCCGCTTGGGCTTGGATCAACACTTCCGAGGACCGATCGGTGAACCTGGTATGGTGAAGATAAGGTAGGAAGATCTTCAGAGGCTTAGTCTTAGGTTTATTTAAGGGGGGTTTGGGTTAGATTAGGGGTATGTGGGTGGTGGGTTGTAATGTTGGGGGGGGGTATTGTATGTGTTTTTTTTACAGGCAAAAGAGCTGAATTCTTTGGGGCATGCCCCGCAAAGGGCCCTGTTCAGGGCTTGTAAGGTAAAAGAGCTTTGAACTTTTGTAATTTAGAATAGGGTAGGGCATTTTTTTATTTTGGGGTGCTTTGTTATTTTATTAGGGGGCTTAGAGTAGGTGTAATTAGTTTAAAATTGTTGTAATATTTTTCTGATGTTTGTAAATATTTTTTTATTTTTTGTAACTTAGTTCTTTTTTATTTTTTGTACTTTAGTTAGTTTATTTCATTGTATGTATTTGTAGATATTGTATGTAATTAATTTATTGATAGTGTAGTGTTAGGTTTAATTGTAACTTAGGTTAGGATTTATTTTACAGGTAATTTTGTAATTATTTTAACTATTTTAGCTATTAAATAGTTCTTAACTATTTAATAGCTATTGTACCTGGTTAAAATAAATACAAAGTTACCTGTAAAATAAATATAAATCCTAAAATAGCTATAATATAATTATAATTTATATTGTAACTATATTAGGATTTATTTTACAGGTAAGTATTTAGCTTTAAATAGGAATAATTTATTTAATAAGAGTTAATTTATTTCGTTAGATTTAAATTATATTTAACTTAGGGGGGTGTTAGTGTTAGGGTTAGACTTAGCTTTAGGGGTTAATACATTTATTAGAATAGCGGTGAGCTCCAGTCGGCAGATTAGGGGTTAATGTTTGAAGTTAGGTGTCGGCGATGTTAGGGAGGGCAGATTAGGGGTTAATGCTATTTATTATAGGGTTAGTGAGGCGGATTAGGGGTTAATAACTTTATTATAATAGCGGTGTGGTCCGCTCGGCAGATTAGGGGTTAATAAGTGTAGGCAGGTGGAGGCGACGTTGTGGGGGCCAGATTAGGGGTTAATAAATATAATATAGGGGTCAGCGGTGTTAGGGGCAGCGGATTAGGGTTACATAGGGATAATGTAAGTAGCGGCGGTTTACGGAGTGGCAGATTAGGGGTTAATAATAATATGCAGGGTCAGCGATAGCGGGGGTGGCAGGATAGGGGTTAATAAGTGTAAGGTTAGGGGTGTTTAGACTCGGGGTACATGTTAGAGTGTTTGGTGCAGACGTAGGAAGTGTTTCCCCATAGCAAACAATGGGGCTGCGTTAGGAGCTGAACGCGGCTTTTTTGCAGGTGTTAGGTTTTTTTTCAGCTCAAACAGCCCCATTGTTTTCTAAGGGGGAATCGTGCACGAGCACGTTTTTGAAGCTGGCCGTGTCCGTAAGCAACTCTGGTATCGAGAGTTGCAGTGGCGGTAAATATGCCTGTACGCTCCCTTTTTGGAGCCTAACGCAGCCATTCTGTGAACTCTCAATACCAGAGGTATTTAAAAGGTGCGGCCAGAAAAAAGCCAGCGTTAGCTACGCGGGTCGTTATCCAAGCCTTTTTAGTGTAATATCTGTTTTCCCAGAGGCTTCTAACAATATAATCTGAAAAAGACCTAGTTTTGACTTATTGTAATGTTCTGGTTAGTGTAGTCCTTTTTGTCACTGTTACATTCAATAATTGGTATTAAGAACTTTTTATAACTTAAACATGAATTGTCCTCAATCTATTCATACATAACATGTATATAAATTAGTTATTCCTTTATTTCCCCTTTATTTCTATAAAGAATGGTAGATGGGGTTCCGGTGAATTATTCAAACTACCTACCTATGTTATAAATGGATTATTTTACATAAAGGAATAGGTAGCATTTTTAATATTTTCAACATTTTCATTTGGGTAATTCTTAAACATTGAATGCATGCTTATTTTTATTGAGATATGTCCATAAGTTCATAAGTTTTATGCTTATTTATCTGCACTTTTTATGAATGTTTTTTATGAATGTTTTTATGAATGTTTGTACAATAATATTTCTCAGAGATCACGTTTATATATATATTACTTTGCATTTAAACGGATCTAAAAATTATTATCACTATAGAAGATGTACACCTATGCTGTTATAAATTGTCCTCCCTGTGGGTAGAGCACATTGAGAGGCTGCGCATGTAAAAGTCTATAACCAGGGAAGTAAACTTAATCTTGAAAATGCTTCGCCAGTGCGAAATGAAACGCGTAGAGACTTTTTGTCCCAAGGAGGCATCCGTACTTTCAGTGTTGCACTAGATCGTGCAGGAAAGCGGACGCTGAGGGATTGTTTTTAAGGTATGATATACCGAGTTGTTTATACAACATTGACTTATTGACTTTCTCCTGACTCCTGAATAAACAAACTGCCGGTAATTATTTGCTGGGCAAGGGGGCTTCTGGACAAAGCAAGATACGATACATCCTATACCCACCAGATACTGTTATTCACACTGTGAGGTTACAGTGAACGGCAACGGATACAGAGACAACTCTTATGTTATGATATGTGCATATTTGATTTTTTATCTTGTAAGTACAATACTTTTATAGGGGCCTAATAAATTTGTTTTTAATACACTTGAGTCGAGCGTTGCGCCTGTTACTTTATATCTCCTATACAGTGACCATAAATCACAACCTCATAGCAAAAATGCTTCCAGGCTTATAAGCCCAAACACAAAACCCTACTCTATTAACCCCACAAGACCTCTTATCTAAGCTACTATTAAAATGTACATAAAATAAGTTGCTAACAAATAAAAAAATGCAAAAATATTACAAAACCCTCCATAAATAAAACCCTCTCCTAAAAAAACTAAAGCCCTCTTCTAAAAAAAATACTAAAAAACTAAAACTAACCCTAAATAAACCCCCTCCACTAAGAAACTAAAAAGCTGCATAAAAATAAACAAATAAATAAAATAAGTCTAACTTAAAAAACTAGGAAAAAAAAATACGCCAGGGTGTATGTAACAATATATAGAATGTCTGGAATATGCCGTTGTCTGTGATACCATCATAAACCCATTAACAGTTTTGTGTTCTCCATCTTAAAGGGATACTGAACCCAATTTGTTTCGTTTATGATTCAGATAGAGCATGCAATTTTAAGCAACTTTCTAATTTACTCCTATTATCACATTTTCTTCATTCTTTTGGTATCTTTATTTGAAAAGCAAGAATGCAAGTTTAGAAGCTGGCCCATTTTTGGTTCACAACCTGGGTAGTCCTTTTTGATTGGACAGCAACAATAAACAAGTGCTGTCCAGTGTTTTGAACCAAAAAATGGCTGGCTCTTTAACTTAGATGCCTTCTTTTTAAAATAAAGATAGCAAGAGAACGAAGAAAAATTGATAATAGGATTAAATTACGGTTAGATTTAGAGTTTTGTTGGTAACGACCCGCGTATCTAACGCTGGCTTTTTTCTGGCCACACCTTTAAAATAACTCTGGTATTGAGAGTCCACAGAATGGCTGCGTTAGGCTCCAAAAAAGGAGCGTAGAGCATATTTAACGCAACTTCAACTCTCGATACCAGAGTTGCTTACGGACGCGGCCAGCCTAAAAAACGTGCTCGTGCACGATTCCCCCATAGGAAACAATGGGGCTGTTTGAGCTGAAAAAAAACCTAACACCTGCAAAAAAGCCGCGTTCAGCTCCTAACGCAACCCCATTGTTTCCTATGGGGAAACACTTCCTATGTCTGCACCTAACACTCTAACATGTACCCCGAGTCTAAACACCCCTAACCTTACACTTATTAACCCCTATTCTGCCGCCCCCACTATCGCTGATCCCTGCATATTATTATTAACCCCTAATCTGCCGCTCCGTAAACCGCCGCTACTTACATTATCCCTATGTACCCCTAATTTGCTGTCCCTAACACCGCCGACCCCTATATTATATTTATTAACCCCTAATCTGCAACCCACAACGTCGCCTCCACCTGCCAACACTTATTAACCCCTAATCTACCGACCGGACCGCACCGCTATTATAATAAAGTTATTAACCCCTAATCCGCCTAACTAACCCTATAATAAATAGTATTAACCCCTAATCTGCCCTCCCTAACATAGCTGACACCTAACTTCAAACATTAACCCCTAATCTGCCGACTGGAGCTCACCGCTATTCTAATAAATGTATTAACCCCTAAAGCTAAGTCTAACCCTAACACTAACACCCCCCTAAGTTAAATATAATTTAAATTGAACGAAATTAATTAACTCTTATTAAATAAATTATTCCTATTTAAAGCTAAATACTTACCTGTAAAATAAATCCTAATATAGCTACAATATAAATTATAATTATATTATAGCTATTTTAGGATTAATATTTATTTTACCGGTAACTTTGTATTTATTTTAACCAGGTACAATAGCTATTAAATAGTTAATAACTATTTAATAGCTAAAATAGTTAAAATAATTACAAATTTACCTGTCAAATAAATCCTAACCTAAGTTACAATTAAACCTAACACTACACTATCAATAAATTAATTAAATAAAATACCTACAATTACCTACAATTACACCTAACACTACACTATCAATAAATGAATTAAATACAATATCTACAAATAAATACAATTAAATAAACTAACTAAAGTACAAAAAATAAAAAAGAACTAAGTTACAAAAAATAAAAAAATATTTACAAACTATTTAATAGCTATTGTACCTGGTTAAAATAAATACAAAGTTACCGGTAAAATAAATATTAATCCTAAAATAGCTATAATATAATTTATATTGTAGCTATATTAGGATTTATTTTACAGGTAAGTATTTAGCTTTAAATAGGAATAATTTATTTAATAAGAGATTAGGGGTTAATGTTTGAAGTTAGGTGTCGGCGATGTTAGGGAGGGCAGATTAGGGGTTAATACTATTTATTATAGGGTTAGTGAGGCGGATTAGGGGTTAATAACTTTATTATAGTAGCGGTGCGGTGAGCTCGGCAGATTAGGGGTTAATAAGTGTAGGCAGGTGGAGGCGACGTTGTGGGGGGCAGATTAGGGGTTAATAAATATAATATAGGGGTCGGCGGTGTTAGGGGCAGCAGATTAGGGGTACATAAGGATAACGTAGGTGGCGGTCAGCAGATTAGGGGTTAAAAAATGTAATCGAGTGTCGGCGATGTGGGGGGACCTCGGTTTAGCGGTACATAGGTAGTTTATGGGTGTTAGTATACTTTAGAGCACAGTAGTTAAGAGCTTTATGAACCGGCGTTAGCCCAGAAAGCTCTTAACTACTGACTTTTTTCTGCGGCTGGAGTTTTGTCGTTAGAATTCTAACGCTCACTTCAGACACGACTCTAAATACCGGAGTTAGAAAGATCCCATTGAAAAGATAGGATACGCAATTGACGTAAGGGGATCTGCGGTATGGAAAAGTCGCGGCTGAAAAGTGAGCGTTAGACCCTTTTTTGAATGACTCCAAATACCGGCGGTAGCCTAAAACCAGTGTTAGGAGCCTCTAACGCTGGTTTTCACGGCTACCGCCAAACTGCAAATCTAGGCCTTAGAAAGTTAGTCAAAATTGCCTATCCTATCTGAATCATGAAAGAAAAATGTTTGGTTTAGTGTCCGTTTAAGTCTTCTGAGGTTCTTGTAGAATAATAAACAGTTGAAGAAGGCTACGTGCACATTTACAATCTAATTTTAATTATTGCATTGTGCAATAATAATAATAAAAAAAGAAAACATCAACCAATAACACCAATGTGCATAAAATCTTGCACATTTGCAAGAAAAGTAAATCACCTATCCCATTATCCTGGTGCATAATCCAGCAAGGAATATACATTTGGTGAAAGAATACTATGTGCAGAAAAAAACATTTAAATAAATGAATTACTTATTCAATTCTCTTAATGTACTCGTGAAATTCAGTTTCATGAAAGAATTTCCCATAATGCTAGTCTCAGATTTCCTAAACACGAATATGATGTTGCACAAATATACTCGACTTAATAGACAAGCTGCCTATAGATTCCCAGAGAAATTTAATTTCAAGGAACTGGTCCAATTTCTCGAAGCTAAAATAATATATCTTTATAAAGATAACGTGGCATCAATTTTTTTAAACAAATCTAACTTGGAGGGGATTTTAGCACAATTGACCAGTAAATTACAAAATGATTGCCTTAAAGGGATAGTAAACCCCAAATTTTAATTTTATGATTGTGATAGAACATACAATTTTAAACAACATTCCAATTTACTTCTATTATCAAATTTGCTTCATTCTCTTGTTATCCATTGCTAAAGGGACAGCATTGCACTACTGGCAGTTAGCTGCACACATATAGTTAGCCAATCACAAGAGACAAATGTGTGCAGACACCAATTAGCATCAGCTCCCACTAGTGTATATGTGAATATTCATTTTTAACAAGAAATACTAAGAGAACGAAGTACATCTGAAAATAGAAGTGAATTTAAAAGTGTCTTCAAATTACATGCTCTATCTGAATCATTCAAGTTTAATTTTGACTTTCCTATCCCTTTAATTTACAATTGAGATTTGGTAACAAATTGAAAATAAATAATAATGGATCTAAAGTTGCAGTTAAAAACCTAAAAAAAAAAAACAATTTCTGTTTTCACTTCTGTCCAAAACACCTGTATAAATGAACAATCCCACCATATATGATAAAGGTAGGGATCCATTGTCCGTACACCCACGCCAGCACTTATCTGATGCACCTGGGAATATATATTTTAATCTTTGCGGCGTCAGATACCATCTGGTAAGCAATTTCAGATTTGTTTCCAAATGTGTGTTGAATGAGCTGATTTAGCTGTATCTCTAAATATCTTAATCCATTTGGATCTAATCTTGGGAGAAAGGTGGACAGACTGATCTTATCTACAGCAAAAGTTGAAAAGGAGGGAGATAAGCTCATTTTTGACAAAGTCCCGCCGATAGGGACGAAACGCGTAGAAGTTTGAGTTTTTCCAACATTGTCCCTATAAGGCTTACATAGACCCTCATAATCTAGAGGATCCTATTGGTATTAGCCGAGGGTGTGCTTACGATCAATATCCATAGTGGATTCAAGCAGTCAGCGGCAAAGCCTGTTCATTCTCTCACAGCTGGGAAATACTTACACAGGAATTGTACCACTAACAGACCTTTAACGGAACCGTCTCTTCAGATGTACACATGGGATTGAATCCAGGACGTGAAATCTTTGACTCCTAGGACCATCAGCCAATGTGCTTTTATCAAGCTTATATCTTGCTAGCTTGTTTTAACACGTGTGCAGTGTGTTCAAATAAATACCCTACACTTGAATCTTGTCCTCGCTGTTCTCCTTTCTTTGTACATATTTTCATTCTCTGGGTTTTCTGGAATTACCCTTAATAAGATGAGCTGCAGGACAATTTGGATTCATTCATGATTGTATATCAAACCGAAGTGAGTATTTGATCTTTGCAAACATTTGGACTGTATGTTATGTTCGGGAGTCTATTTATGGACTATACTCAGTATATTTGGCACATATAATATAATTTTTCAGGCATCACTGCTAAACTGTATTGGTGTATAATTTTGTATATCATTGTACTCATATGTACTAGATCTAACAGCGCATTTATTTTTTAATTCAATCCTTTTTTGCATTTGGTATTATTAATGATAATTGTTGCCTCTTTTTTCCAATGAGAAATTTATGAACATAGTACTGCTGAGTCGGCCTTAATTAGAAATGCATACGATTGGAACAACGCTTTTGTTAAGTAGTAGTCAATAATTTCCCTGGTAAATGCTTGTTTTATTTATGTGCGTTAAATAAGTGAATTAGTTGGTAATAGCGTAGCTAGGGTAACCCTTTTTTAAAGGAATATGAAACCCAGATAGAGCATGCAAATTTAAGCAACTTTATATTTTACTCCTATTATCAATTTTTCTTTGTTCTCTTGGTATGCTTTGTTGAATGAGCAGCAATGCACTACTGGTTGCTGACTAAACACATGGGTGAGCCAATGACAATCAGTATATATATAGGCAGCCACAAATCAGCAGCTAAACCCTAAGTTCTTTGCTGCTCCTGAGCTTTCCTAGATACACCTTTCAGCAAAGGATAACAAGAGAAGGAAGCAAATTAAATAATAGAAGTAAATTGGAAAGTTGTTAAAAATTGCATTCTCTATCTGAATCGTGAAAGAAAAATTTTGGGCTTCATGTCCATTTAAATCCTTTATATACGGTATAGGTTTTAATTTATGAGGGGTTGGGGGTATTTTTACTTTGGATGTGTAATAGTGTAGGGGTTAATAGCATTAGGTTTTTTTTGGATTGGGAGTAGTGGCAGTTTTATGCCTTGGTGGGGTTTATGTATTGATTTTTATAGTGGTATTAGAGCTCGTATGGATTGTAACCATTTGTGGCTACAGCTTACATCATTTTTATAAAAGCAATATTGGACATTGATTATTGCCTGCATTGGCCATGCAACACTCTTGCAATATCAAGATAAATGTATCCTGTGCGCTAATTAACGCTTCCCATTGTAAGCATTGGATTCACTAATGTTAGCGCTCACACAAAACAGGTCTTTGGTTACATTGTAATATCAAATCAAGCATTACTGATTGAGAAAATAGTAGACATGTGCGTTTCGTTTTGTTCCGAATCGAAATTCGGACGAATTTGTAAAATTCAGAGCTTTGGATCGATTCGAATTTCCGAATTACCACAGCACCAAAACTAACAAAATAATCCAAATTAGTTTGGATTTATTTATTACATTCGGATGGCCATGGACTAATCACAATTACACTAGTATTGTATAGTATATTAGGTTATATCACTCTCTGCTATGGGTTACACCTAATATTACAGTACATAATACTAGTCTAATACACAGCACATCCCACCTAACACATACCGAACTTCCGAAATTACTAATCAAATCCAGGTCGAATACATCCGAAAACATCCGGATTTATTCAAATCCGAATGAATCGGAAATGAATGCATTCTAATGTATCCGAATTTGAATCGATTCGAAAACGAAATTCAAAAACATCCAAATTGATCCGAAACGAAACAAATTTTTCTGCCGCGCTCAAGTCTACAAAATAGAGCACTGATTGCTATCAGTAAAGCTGTACTTGTAATCTCTAGCCCTTCATACGTATATCTTCTTTGCGATGATGAGATGTTGGTTAGTTTTAATTGGTGTTTTGCGGCTACAAAGAGAAAAAGCAAATTGGATAATGTAAGCAACATGGAAAGTTGTTCAAAATTGCATGCTGTGTCTGAATCATAATAGAAAAAAATGTGGTTATTTTTAAAGTTTCTGTAATTTCAAAAATGTTTTAAAAAGAGTGAGTGATGTTAGAAAGAACAACTAAATTATGAACAGATGAACAATGCTTCACCAATAGTAAAGTGATATAATGACTTTATACTTTCATATCTTGGCGTATAAACAATAAAGCTGAAAACTAATTGATATTGAATATAACTCATCAAAATAAATAGTATTAGTGTGATTGATGTCAACAATAAATAGATCACAGTTTTGCTAACAAGTCCATAGAGCTTTCACTTCCAGCAGTGGGATATTGCAATAAGCTAAACAGAAAAGCACTAGATCTAATTATGCAAACTCTTCATTACTTTTAATTAATCTTCTACCGTATAAAATTTTAGAGATATTTTGATATAATTTTACAACTGAAATAAAGAGAAAGCAGTTTGTTAATTATTACAACAACATTGTTGCAAATATTTGGCTCTATGAATCTGTAAGCTTTTAGTTTTGCAACAGTTGGTGGTTTAATTGAATTATACAAGTAGGAAAAATGTTGAAAGTAATGGATGGTTGTTTCTTTTCTTCCTATATGTAATTGTAGATAGCTGGTATCCCGTGTTATACATTACTAGATTGATAAACAAGCTAAACGAGGATATTTAGAATTATTATAATTTGAATTGAGGGTAAAATGTTTTTCTCAAAAATATCTGATTTGCGATAGCAATATTGAAAGGGACAGTCTAGTCAAGATCAAACTTTCATGATACAGATAGGGCATGTCATTTTAAATAACTTTCCAAATGTACTTTTTTTTTTTAAGTACTTTATTAGACAAAAGAAAAAAAAAGTAACATACAGGTCTGCCACCCAGTCTGTGTAGCAACACAGTGGGCAGCATATACATATCATTTCCATGAGTAAGGCACATAACAGTATGGTCATTAGCGAAACATGCAAATAAACTCGCATCTGCAATAAGAAAGTTAGGCCTAGATTTGGAGTTTGGCGTTAGCCGTGAAAACCAGCGTTAGAGGCCCCTAACGCTGGTTTCTTACGGACTCTGGTATTTCGAGTTCATTTACCGACACTCAAAAATCACCCAACGCTCAAATTTCTACCGACACCTCAGACCCAGTAGTAAACATATACCGACAAAATAAACATTCACGAATCACAAAACAAATATTACACAAAGTACACTTACACTCATACAAACACTACACTATGTTTATTTTTAATATTTAATAATTTTTCATCAAAATACAAAGGATCAAAGTTGCGAGATCTCGGGTGTTAGTAAAAAAACTACACAAATCCATTTTCTCATTGACTTACATTGACACACGTGAAAAGACCCTCATATACCTACATCTAACTAATAACATTATCACAAATATACACTCATCGATGCATACAAACAATATACACCACATGACATAAAAAAAATATTTATTTATTACAAAAATAACACGATTTAGTGACTTTTTCACACAAGCTCATGACGTCACTCACTTTACGAGGAAAACCAGTCTTAGAAAAAAAAATTACCAAATTTTAGAGCCTCCATTGACTTCTATTGGGAAGACATGCTTGTGCACGCGAAACCCACATTTCCCTAACGCACGCAAATAGCGTAGACCGAAAAACTCCAAATACCAGCGCTAGAAAATACATACTTTTATGCGTTAGACCCAGCTATGGTAAATAGATCAAGAAATGACTATTTCCCTATGGTGGATTTATGGATTTTACTTTTTGAATATTCACAACACCATTAAATTGTTTCAGACTTTTATATTACATCAACTACAAATCAACATCACTAGTAACAAACTTTTTGTTATCAAAATATTACATTTAAACGGACACCAAAATAATGTAAACTTTTCTGGATTCACAAACACTACACAATGGGAAAAAATTCTCATTTACCTTTATTATTGCATTTCAGTTATTCAACTCATATGCTTGCAGCAACAGCATATCTACATAGGCTTAACACATGATCAGTCATGGATGCACATACATTACTTTTAACATTCACACATACATGTGCATTCAAATGATGGGGGAAAAACACATTACATTCTCTCTAGGAATCACAAAACAGAACATATGGATTTTACTGTACTTTTAACATCATGATTCCATCACCAGAAACCATTAGGAATTACGTACAACAAGAACATCATTACACAAGATTAAAGATGTCACTTTATGGGAAGGAACAACAATGTCAGACCGCTATATAGAAGTCAGCATATGTGGGATACAATCACAATATATACGTACATGTACATAACACGCATCACCCATCACGCAACCACAAAGCACACATTTAGATTTTATTCAGCACACAATAACAATGTAGTCAAATACAACAACACAATGAGGATTTCAGAATTACATAGGCAGGTTAATAATATCATGACGTCATTAGAAGATTCAACCATACACATTACAGATTCACGACTGTACCGCCCCTTTCGGAACTTTAACACTCAATACTACAATACAACATATACTACAGATGACAGCCGGAAGTTATTCAGTATTAGTGCCATTTGAATGGGACGCCTACAATATTTACATCTCGGCAATCACTTATATATACAATACTACAGATGGCAGACGGGAAGTTCAGAATTATTATTGCGATTTGAAAGGGACGCATACAATATTGACAGCTCGGCAATCACTTATATATACAATACTACAGATGACAGCCAGAAGTTATTCAGTATTAGTGCCATTTGAAAGGGACGCATACAATATTGACATCTCGGCAATCACTTATATATACAATACTACAGATGACAGCCGGAAGTTATTCAGCATTAGTGCGATTTTAAAGGGACGCATACAATATTGACATCTCGGCAATCACTTATATATACAATACTACAGATGGCAGACGGGAAGTTCAGAATTATTATTTCGATTTTACAGGGACGCATACAATATTCACATCTCGGCAATCACTTATATATACAATACTACAGATGACAGCCGGAAGTTATTCAGTATTAGTGCCATTTGAATGGGACGCATACAATATTGACATCTCGGCAATCACTTATATATACAATACTACAGATGGCAGACGGAAGTTATTCAGTATTATTGAGATTTGAATGGGACGCATACAATATTGACAGCTCGGCAATCACTTATATATACAATACTACAGATGGCAGACGGGAAGTTCTGAATTATTATTGCGATTTTAAAGGGACGCATACAATATTGACTGCTCGGCAATCACTTATATACACAATACTACAGATGGCAGACGGGAAGTTCGGAATTATTATTGCGATTTTAAAGGGACGCATACAATATTGACTGCTCGGCAATCACACATATATATACAATACTACAGATGGCAGATGTTACTTTATCGTTTACAAACAATATTGCAGCAACATTGATCGATCACATTCGATGCACATTATACACAAATATGCACTTTCATTCATGTTAGCCTGGACGTGTGCTTGTTACTATAAGATCGCGTTTAAGAAATATTGATTACACATATGATCAAACATTACAAACATGCACTGTATGTGTGATATTTGACACTTTCACATTGAGATTCATTGTTGGAAAACAACATTTCAGCAAACAACCAAAAAACGCCCACTGTGAAAGCATTCGCGCCGCTCACATACAAACAGGTGAATACAATCAGCAATCATTACAAACTCACTACCATTGGACTAATTGTACTATAAATCCCCCAAACAACATGGCCAATGCATCACTTGTGATCCACATCAGATCAAGTGCATACCTTGTTACGCTGTTTTGAAAGATGGATGACGATGACATGGTAGACGCTGCTGGTGCTGCTATTGGCGAACTAGCTGTTGGTCGAATCAGGCAGCCTCGGTGGCTCAGACCGAGACGAAGGGGTCGTCTGGTTCGAGGTCCTCCTGTCTACAGGGTGAGACCCACCTTGGAAAACATGAGCGACTTTGAGGTTTATGATAAGTATCGGCTCGATCGCGAACAGCTCATTGGCCTTTACGATCTTCTTAAACCTCATTTGGAGCCACGTATAAGAATAAGGACTGCTGTTCCCGCCATGAGTAAGATGCTAAGCTGTCTATACGTCCTGGCCTCCGGGAGTTTTCAATCCGGAGAAATGTACATGCATGGCCTGGCTCAAGGTACATTCTCTGTGGTGTTTGATAACTTTCTGGACGCCATGGTACGTATCAGTAAGCACTACATAGGATTCCCACAGAATGATGGTGATTGGAGGCGCCTGAAGCGGGAATTCTTTGATATTGCTGAATTGCCCAATGTCTTGGGAGCCATAGATTGTACCCACATTGCGCTGCGTGCTCCAATTGATGACTTGCCCTTCAGAAATCGCAAACATTTTCATAGCCTCAACATGCAGTATGTTTGTGATGCACGGATGAGGATTATGCATGTGTGTGCGAATTTTGGAGGGGCTAGTCATGATGCCCGCATCCTCTCTCTGTCGTCCCTGTGGAGACCGTTTGAGGAAAGACAAATGCCCCCTGGTTATCTCGTTGGTAAGTATTTGTGCACAACATGGTTAATTAGTTTGAAAATTGCCACTGTAGTTTTAAAATGTTAGCGTAATGTTCAGCTATAGGATGCAATTTAACTATTTATTTGTTTTCCCCGCTAATGTCTACTTTTAGTTCAATGCAGATATGTAGCATGTCTTACCTTAAATGCTCAGATAGATAATGCAATGTAACCATGTAGTTTTCATTTTACACAAGGTTTGGTTTAGGAGAAATATGCATATGTAGCATGTCTTAGCTGAAATGGGTTGTTTCATCAGATAAAAAGTGAAATTCACTTTTTATCTGATGAAACAACCCCTGTAGGTTGAGAAACGCGTCATAAAATAATAAAAGTCAATTTTTTTATTCGAGGTTGTCTGTGTTGTGGTTCATATATACCTATTGAACAACACACATAAGATCACTCCTTTGCAGAACCTGAAGTCCAGATAGCAGGAGATAAATACCAAGTTGCAACTAGAACAAGTGCCTTTGGAGCCTGGCTCCTACAGTGTACTAGCCACTGTTAAGTGCTAGCCTGCTCTCTTGCACTGGTCACAGTACAGTGCCACACCATCTGGTAAGCATAATATCTACTTTATCTGTACCTGCATTCCAGACGATATCACGCTATTGTGGCGCCCTCTTTCTATTCTTCTTCAACAGTTGTTCCATACTCTCTGGGATCAAGAGGAGCAGCCTGATTCATCATCATCTTTTTCAAGAGGACATCTTTATCCCCTATTTACCATCACTATATGGACAGTAAACAGGACTAATACGGTAGACCTGATCTACTATATCCAAAGTATAATATCTAGTTTTAAATTGTATATTGTTTTCTTTTACTAACATCAGCGCTCTTTAATATCCCTTTATTGGGATATTTTCACTTGAAATGGGAAGATATTAGCGAATGCAATTTAACCATGTCATTGTCTCTTTCCGCTAATGTCTTTTAGTTCAATGCAGATATGTAGCATGTCTTACCTTAAATGCTCAGATAGATAATGTAATGTAACCATGTAGTTTTCATTTTACACAAGGTTTGGGTTAGGATAAATATGCATATGTAGCATGTCTTAGCTGAAATGGGAAGATATTAGCTAATGCAATTTAACCATGTCATTGTCTCTTTCCGCTAATGTATTTTAGTTCAATGCAGATATGTAGCATGTCTTACCTTAAATGCTCAGATAGAGAATACAATGTAACCATGTAGTTTTCATTTTACACAAGGTTTGGTTTAGGAGAAATATGCATATGTAGCATGTCTTAGCTGAAATGCGAAGATATTAGCGAATGCAATTTAACCATGTCATTGTCTCTTTCAGCTAATGTCTTTTAGTTCAATGCAGATATGTAGCATGTCTTACCTTAAATGCTCAGATAGAGAATGCAATGTAACCATGTAGTTTGCATTTTACACAATGCTTGATTTAGGAGAAATATGCATATGTAGCATGTCTTAGATGAAATGGGAAGATAGAGAATAATATTGAACTAGATTTTTTTTTTTTTAAATAAACATTTGTTAGTGGATTATCGTGTACAAAACTTTTTATTGGACTCCAAATACTATTTTGAGGATTCTGTTAGAATTATGTTCTGTTCATGATTTATAGGTGATTCTGGGTACATGAGCCGGCCTTGGCTCATTACCCCCTTGCGTAGCCCGACTGATGTGTCTGAGGAGCGCTACAATAGGGCTCATAAGAGAACCAGGGCGGTGGTTGAACGGATGTTCGGGCTCCTGAAGATGAGGTTCAGGTGCCTGGACAGGTCGGGAGGAGCCCTCCAGTACAACCCAAAGAAGGTGGCTAAGATCGTTGTAGCCTGTAGCGTCCTGCATAATATTGCACAGCGGGCTGGGATACTGTAGGGCATCCCGGCGGACCGAAACCTCCTCAGAGATGAGGAGGATGATCCTGTTCTAGAGGGGCCATTCCGGGACGAGGGGCTCAATGTCAGAGCAGACATCATCAACCGCCACTTTAGACGGTAAAGAATAGAAGTTAGACTGGAGTATTGTCAATAGATGTGAACTCTAGGGAAATGACAAGTAGAGAATTGTGCAAACATGTTATGATTGTTCATCAAATGCTAAAAATGTGTTTCATTTATTAATATAGGTGATGCTCTGGGAATTGGGTCCTGAAGCGAGTCTTTGCCACCTGGTTTTTAAAGAGGACATCAGATGGTAAGTATAAATGTATGGACTGTTGCTGGCATGAATTGTACACAAATACATCATATGGCATACATTTTCTAAACTAGTATTTAGTTTACACATTACTTAAAATGTAAATACTCAGAAAGGGATCCTCTAGCATAACTATCCTCTAGCATGACTATGGTTCAATGTCACACATTAGAGGTTCGTCCTGCTCAATATGACTCATCTTCACACTTGATAGAACATAACACAAGATGCTACACACGCTTAGTAAGCTAGTGACAGAAATGTATTCTGAAATGGGGGGTGGGAGAGGGGTACAGAACTGATTCACACACTTGTAGTAATTTTTATTAAACTTTTTCTGCCATTAGGGAGCTGACTTAATCTAAAGACTGAAAGGGAAGAATTAGAAGCCTGACAGTGAAGATTGCTCAGATTGACAGTGGAAAAAGCCAAGATTGAAATTGAAGTATACCAATGGGATCATGTCTGGCATTATCTTTCCAATCTGCTGACCTTGAAAACCATACAAAGACATGTTCACATGGTAAGTGCCAACTATTTGATAGAATAAGGCTGTGGAGGCATCCTATTGGAGACACTTAGATTATTTTCTAATTTTTTGATGGTATTTCACAGTCCTCTATTTTGGAAATGATGAATAACACACCTATTGAAGATCAACTGTTTACCCCTGAATTGACTTTCAAAGACCATGCATTATCCAGGTTGGTGTACCAATGCATGCTAGTTAAGAATCACAGGAAGAATGTTGAATATTAGTAGCTTACATACATTAGTCATATTTCGTTTATAATTAGATATTTAGGGATCACAATCCGACACTTAGATGATTTTACTTTTTTAGATGGTATTTCACAGTCCTCTATTTTATGAACTGATGAATAAGACACCTATTGAAGATCAACTGTTTAGCCCTGAATTGACTTTCAAAGACCATGCATTATCCAGGTTGGTGTACCAATGCATGCTAGTTAAGAATCACAGGAAGAATGTTGAATATTAGTAGCTTACATACATTAGTCATATTTCGTTCATAATTAGATATTTAGGGATCACAATCAGACACTTAGATGATTTTACTTTTTTAGATGGTATTTCACAGTCCTATATTTTATGAACTGATGAATAAGACACCTATTGAAGATCAACTGTTTAGCCCTGAATTGACTTTCAAAGACCATGCATTATCCAGGTTGGTGTACCAATGCATGCTAGTTAAGAATCACAGGAAGAATGTTGAATATTGGTAGCTTACATACATTAGTCATACTTATTTCATAATTAGATATTTAGGGATCACAATCAGAAAAAGGAATACATATTATAGTTGATATAGAGGTATTTGAATGGACATGAAATATTACATTTATGTTCAGCATACATATATATTATTGAAATGTGATATACATTATTATGTAGAATTAGAAAATCAGATATTTAAATTTATTTTTTATTACACAATAGAATGGGTTTTTTTTGTTTTTTTTTTGTTAAAAATTTAATTAATAAATATATTGATAAAATGTTGAACAAAGTTAGAGCATAGACACAAGATGATTGTAAATGTATTTTATGAATATTTGACAACGTGTGTATTAACTTTGTTAAAATTATTTTATTTTTATTTCAGATTGTCATCTGATGACTTCCAGGAATATTTTTTTGTTTTTGTTTCAGAAACTTTAAATTTTTTAAATGGTAATAATAAACATTTTATTATTAAATACACTCTTTTGAACAGATTATAATAAATATCCATATAATCTGTCAGTAAAAAACAATTTGACTCCCATGACTGGTAGTTGGCTATTTGACAAGCACATGCATAAGATCAAATAATGCATTAATTTTAGAAAATCCACTGATTCTGAAAATATTACATTAAACTATCTTTTTTAACATTAATTGGGGAGTGAGATCCATCGATGCTTTTGTTTGGAAATTCTTAGATGTTAAAATAATTTAGGATATGTAGTCAAAATTTGACAGAAATTATTTGTTTTCACTTTTAAGAAGGGGAAGTGGTTCAATTACATTAAAGTGACAGTGTTGTTGAATGTAAAATTAATTTTATAAGATCTTGTATCTTCCTTAGGTATCTCAAAACATTATTTTCTAAATTCTTTTAATTTTTACATTGATAAATGTTAGGTCATTTAACTTGATATTTTTCACAAGCTAGTTATTGGATGCCAGGTTAATCGATGTAATTTTCTAGTGGAGTCATTTAACTATAGTTATTAATATTATGTAGTTTTTAAAATCTTACCTCTTGGGTTAGACATCACATATCTATATATAATTTTCATTCCCCTTTAGTTTATTTTGACAATGTTAAATCAACATTCCAAATGTTTTGGTCCTTAAAGGGACATTCACAAAGTATATTGTGTATTGATTTTTAAATAATTCATAAAAGAATTTAAACATATTTAGAAAGTACTATAGAATTACATTCAGTCTTTAAATATACTTTGAAAAAAATACATCAATGCACATATCTTAGTCAATTACATAAGGCATCTATGTGCAACCAACAATCAGCATCAAAATAGCCTATGTAGATATGTATTTAATCCAAGAATATATATAATTACAATCTAATGATTGAATACCAAAACATATTAAGTTGTTCAAATATTATAATCTTATCCAAAATGCATACATAACATATAGCTTAATGTCCCTCTAAGATGAAGACTCCGAAATACCTCCTTTACAATATATATTTCAGTCAGTGTGTAAAACAATCCAGAAGTTAATCTAAATTTGCTTTACTCATATGTTATACTAATTTAGCAAAAGGAAGGTGCCTAGGTTTCGGATATTTCAAGCATTATTGTGAAATGTTTATTTAAAGGAACATGAACTCAAAATATACTTAAAGGGAGACATTAAAAAAATTAATGATTTATACATTCTGAATGAGTATTCTATTTTAAGCAACTTTAAAAATTGTCTCATATTATGAATGCTCCTTGTGATGTTGCTATCATTACTTTAAAAATAAGGCATTAAATAGATAATTTATTTGCTTCAGTACTCTGGACAGAACTTGTTTTTTTTGGTTGGATTAATTTATCCAACAATCATCAAGGACAACCCAGGTTTTTGGAAACAATTGTCGGTAATCTAAAATATCATTATTGATTTGCAAAGAAAGATAACAAGATAATTCTTAACATTTGAGAATCTGATTAAATTATAAAGTTGTTTAACATTTCATGCTCAATCTGAATCACGAACGCTAAATTTGTTTGGACAGTGTCCCTTTAAGAGATTTAAAGAGTGTATTTACTTCTCTTCTTATCTTGACATACTTTGCTTGAAAAGCATATCGAGATAGGCTCAGTAGATGAAGATTGGTGGATGCACAGAGATGCCTTATGTGATTGGCTCAACCATGTGCATTTAAATTTCTTCTGTTGAGGATATCTAAATACTAAGATAAATTGAGTTACATTTTAAATTCTAAACAATTTTCTATCTCTACAGATCATTTGATACAATTGTTTGGTTGTAATGTCTATTTAAAAATAAAGACGCCATTGCACAATAACATATATGAGCACTTCAGACAAATACAAGCTCGAGGTTTATTTACTAATAACAAACAAACCTGTAGTTTAACATTTATAAACAGATTATCCAAGTTACTGACATTATAACCTGAATTTGAACATTCAGAAATATTGCTTGGGAAACGCATCTTGAAACCCCAGATTAGCATCTTTAAACATTAGAGTCTAATGTCACGCAATAGCACACAATCAATGTGCATTATGAAATACATTTAATAGAGCAATATCAATACTTCACAATAAGTAAAGAAATGGATTTTATGAACAATAAAGACATACAATATTAAATGTGTATTTGTATTAAAGAAACAGACCGTTATTAAACCGAGAAATGTCTACACCATTTAATAATGTGACAGTATCACGGATATTAAATCTGCATCACACATATTCGCATGACAGGCCCATGAGTTACAAATAAGTCTACATGAAAAATGAAGTTACAGCATCACCAGGAGGTATGTGTAAGGAAGTTACTAAGATATGAAACATTAAGGAACGGCCAATCAGAGTTCATCACACAAACACAACTTGAGTCAGGATGGTCTCACAGACATTCTAACAATATTTCAAACTTTTATCCAATCAGATGTACAGATAACTTGTCCCATGGTGCATCTCATGTTTACTTCACCATATAAAAGTCCATTACACGTTGCCATCTTTGTCAGTTCTCTAATGCCTGCAGGCAGTATATAATATTTATTAATAATTATATTCTACAACCCAGCAGGCATGTCAGCTCCCAGGTTCACCAAGGAGGAGAGCGCTGCACTGGTCCACGCCGTAAAGGACTTTTATCCCCAGCTGTTTGGGAACAAGAGGAGGTCGACAGATGCGCCTGTTAAGAAGGCCCTCTGGGAGTCTATCACCAATGCGGTTAGATTGGTGTGTGACATCCAGAGGAGCCAGGATCAGATCATGAGGAGATTCGGAGATATGAGGTTGCGCTTGACAAAAAAAGTCAACCTCATAAGGGACTGGGTACAAGCCCGTAAAAGAGGGGGCAAAAGAGAGGCCCCGCGGAAACTCTACCTACTCCCTTATGAGGTGACTTTATGCGAGCTCCTCAATCTCCGGGTCCCCAAAAGATTTAGATCCTCGCCATCCTCGGCCTCCTCTTCTTCCCTCCCAGCTGCGGGATCTGAAAGTCCTGACGCGGGGGCCAGGGCAGCTGCTTCTCCGTCCGGTGGCCTGGGAGGAGATGATGGAGAATCTGAACCAGGTAACTATCCAACTTCATATAATATCTTAATATTTGATTTTTTTTTTTTAAAATGTGTATATAGTCAGATACTAAACCTATACAGATCTCACAACATACACTACATATGATGTTTAGATATCTGATTTTATATTAGTGACACATGAAATAGGAATGATGTTTCTTGCGCTCTACAGAATATGCGTCACAGAGCGAAAATGGAATTTCGCATACACGTTAACATGGGTTAGCTGTAAGTGGCATTGCTTTATACATGTTGGTCAAATGACGGATGCGTTATTCCGCTTGGAATCATTGCGCAATGATCGCGAAAATGGAATTTCGCATACACGTTAACATGGGTTAGCTGTAAGTGGCATTGCTTTATACATGTTGGTCAAATGACGGATGCGTAATTCCGCTTGGAATCATTGCGCAATGATCGCGAAAATGGAATTGCGCATACACGTTAACATGGGTTAGCTGTAAGTGGCATTGCTTTATACATGTTGGTCAAATGACGGATGCGTAATTCCGCTTCGAATCATTGCGCAATGATCGCGAAATTGGAATTGCGCATACACGTTAACATGGGTTTGCTGTAAGTGGCATTGCTTTATACATGTTGGTCAAATGACGGATGCGTAATTCCGCTTGGAATCATTGTGCAATGATCGCGAAATTGGAATTGCGCATACACGTTAACATGGGTTTGCTGTAAGTGGCATTGCTTTATACATGTTGGTCAAATGACGGATGCGTAATTCCGCTTGGAATCATTGTGCAATGATCACGAAATTGGAATTGCGCATACACATTAACATCGGTTTGCTGTAAGTGGCATTGCTTTACACATGTTGGTCAAAATGAAATGTGAATTATTATATATGTGAAGAATACAGTATTCTTATTTTCAATATTATACATAATAAAAAAAGAAAAATCCAAATAAATTATAACATATGCCCATCAATTGATGAGAATGAAATAACACAAAAAATAATTTAAGCTACAGTAAACAACACAACTGATTGAAAATAAGAGTACAGGATATATTTATCATGAATTTAATTGAGGAAACAATTAACTCATGGGACTACCAAAAGATTAATAGTTTTTAATTGATTTGCTAATAATGTAAAGATTTTAAACATGGCATGATTTGTATTAATGATATCCAATCCTCATTTAATATATTACAGATCTGGATGTTGGTGCTGGATCCTCAAGGCAGGGCTTGTCACAGTATGGTATGTCTCATTTTAATTGACATTTGTCTTAGAAACATGGACAGAACATTACATACTAAATCCACATTGTTCAATATTTATATGTATCTTCAAAATGGATTTTAAAACTTTTTTCAAATAAGAATAAATAAAACCAAAAAATAGGATTACATTGTAAGACTACTCTGATTTTTTTTTTTTAATTTAAGATATCCCATCTATTCTGGATGTCTTAATTTTAATGTAAGATTCTTTGAATGTCCAATTTATATTCTTCCCTTGTGTATTGCTTAATCTTATTTGTATACATTTTTAAATAATACACACAATTTTGCATATGTTTAGATTTTAAAAATATAGATTCAATTTTTTAAATTGATCACGTCATTTAAGGGACATGCCAACTAAATTTTACATAGAATTATTTTTAAACGTGATTTTATTGTTTTGTTTAAACATTTTATGAGCTACATTGGTTCAGTCTATTGTTTTAGTTCATAAACAAATTAATGGATTTTGGTTTAGGTTAAACAATGCATTACTGGTATTATCCGGATGTTTTTCTATGCATAAATTGGCATATTTCCAAAAGTTAAAATCATGTGTTCAGATAACAGTAGAACATAGTTTAAAAAAGTATACAATTACACATTTAGAGCTTCATGTCCCTTTAATCGATGAAAATTAAATAATTCTTAGGATATCCTTAAATAACATATTAGATTGGAATTGCATGCTCAATCCCATTCATTACATCAACATATGGAGTCGAGAATTCATTAACACCAACATTGTCAAATCAATATAATTTTATATTAAAGGGATACTGATCTAAAATTATTAATGTTGTCATTCAGATAGAGCATGCAATATTAATCAACATTTAAATATAATACTATAATCATATGTGAAATATTCTATTGCTAAATGTATTTTAAAATCAAGAATGTACGTTTATCTGCAGCTCAATTTTGGTTGACCAACCTGGGTTTTGATTGATGATTGGTGGATACCTTCAACAAACAATATTTATTGAATCCAATATTGCTTATCTGCCTTTAAGATTAAAATGTAGCAACATTCAAATTATAATAGGAGTCAATGTTAAATCATTTGGAACAGTTTGAACAGTGAAATCAATGATTGAAATAAATCATGTCAGTGTCCCTTTAATAAACAATAGATTCATTCATCTTTACATTCTTTGGATTAGACAATATTGATATAAAATTCACATATTCACTGTTGGAGTTACTTTATAGATATCAGCATACTCTAACAGCACCATGATTACATATTTGTACTAATCAATTTGGTTTTGTATTGTGATAAATATGTGTTGTGTCCTAAACAAGATTACTGTACATTGCACAAATGGCTTGATGTGCCACATGTCTTTGTTTATATTTGTCAACAGCTGTTATTCAAAATGTGGTTTGTGTGTATTCTTTTAAGAACATTGATCAATGGGTATATTTAGATATGCAATAGCATCGTATGAGATGAGTTTGATGTCTAATATAGTCAGAAATTAAACATATGTTCAATACATCATTTTTAACAGAATCCCCTTGATTCAATCAAGCATTTTTTTGTTTAATGACTGCTCTATTCTTCACATTTTCAAGTTGATTATTCTTAAAATTTGCTACAGATGTGATTTAGTGCTATCCCAAATGTGTTCACTAATATATATCTATATCATTCATAGAGAGAGTTGGTGTGGGGAGCCCACAGGAATCCAGCAGTGACACAGAGCCGCCTTTGCGGTCTCCTGGTAAGTCCATTGACTCATTTATATGTCATTGAAGGTGTATTGGTAATCAATATTATGAGCATGATTCTGATGAAGCATAACATTTGAAACAAACATATAATTTACTCCTCTGATTATCTATTAATTTTCTTTGAATATTGAAAGATTAATAATTAAAACTTTCTTAGTCTACACCTTTGTTATTCAGAAGATGTATAGCATATGTTTGTTTCCATTTTCATTTTTGACAACAGTCATCAAGTGATACACACATGAGAAATCTTAAATGTTCTATGTACTATGCTTTTATGATTTTAAAATTAATACAAACAATACATTGAAAATCTGAATCATTGAGAATAACAAATCAAATGTCATTTGTATGCTCCATCAAAATGATGTAAATCATAACTTTGGGTGTGTATATCTTTAATGCAACATTGATGTGTGTCTTTGATCAACAGTAACATATGTTATAATATCTGATCTTAACGTGTACACAACATGTTATGTTTTACAGAGATTGATTTAACATGTGTGACGGAGGAGGAAGAGGCTGCCTTGAAGTCTGATGGTATGTGAAATATATCTATCATGTTTCCAACATGTTGCTTTATTGGAAATCATTTTATTGAAGACATTCAAAGTCTACAGCTTTTGCACTTTAAAAAGGAATATTATTTGTCTGTTCAAATACACTACTGCCCCCTTTCTATATCAGGCAGCATGAAAATATGTTTTTTTTATTATAAATTTATAATTCATGCCATCATTATGTCACATGCATATTCCAGGCCAAAACACAATAATAATGTTATAATTGTACAGACAGTCATTGATATTCATCTGAGTGCCTATATGCATACCATATCCTCATTTCATAATTGTTTAGAAATTCAAACACACTTCGAAGTATATTGAAAACATAATCAATTTGAAATGCGTTGATTTGATTTCATGATGTATGAGATGTTAATATATTTGGATTATTTTTTTCAGATGGATCCTCCACCTCTGGTCATCTGGTTTCCGCCCCTGCCCAGTCCCCTGACCAGTCACAGACCCCTGCCCATGCCCAGACCCCTGCCCATGCCCAAACCACTGCCCAGGCCCAGACCCCTGCCCAGGCCCAGACCACTGCCTAGGCCCAGACCCCTGCCCAGGCACAGACTCCTGCCCAGGCACAGACCCCTGCCCAGGCCCAAACCCCTGCCGGCCCTTTCCATTTGTCATTTCCTGTCCCTCCCAAAAAACGCCCCTTCCCTGTCCCTCCCAAAACACGCCCCTTCACCCCCCTTCGGCGCTCTCCCCGTATTGTGGGCCGTACAGCTGCCCAGACCCCAACTCACCACTCCCCAGCTGTACGGCCTACCCCGGAGCAGCAGCTCATCCCTCCCCAACCCAATCCCATCCCTCCCCAACACAATCCCATCCCTCCCCCCTGTCTCAACCTTCATTGTCCTGGGTGTCGGATTGTCCTTCCCAGGCACAGCTGTAAGTATCATTCAAAATCCACATTATAAGATACTTAAAGGTACACTGAAGGAAAATTGTTTCTATTGTGATTCAAATAGAGCATGCAATGTTAATCAAATTTATAATTTACTACTCTTATGAATTATTCTTCATTCTCTTGCTATCTTTATTGGAACAAAGAAATGCCTAGAATTAATTTTAAATAGAAAATAATTGTGGACATCATTTCTTTATTGTTGGATGAATGTATCCATCAACCAGCAGGGACAACCAAAGTTGATAAACAAATATGGCCTGCCCTATAAACCTACATTCTTGCATTCAAAATCTAGCTAGAGAATTCTAACATTTAAAGAATATGTGTAATTTTTTCATATTTGTAATGTCATGCTCTATCTGAATCAGTCAATTAAATATTTAGGTTCAGTGTCCCTTTAATTTGATATCACTACATATACCAATCACCACTACTTGGATCCAACAATTTATGTACAAATGTTGATACATTATCTCTTGTCTAACCCAGTGGGAATGTAATTTCTTCAGGTTGCTATGTTTACACAGCTTGTCCTCAACGCCAAAATGTTTAAGGATAGGTGTGCCTACCACAGTATAATTAAAATATTTAAATTGCTAATGTAAGTACAATGTAAATCCTTTAACAAGATTTGATACACTCAAGCTGTATAAGTGGATCATCGAAAACCAATTAAAGGGGACAACATATTTGAGTAAACTGTCCCTTTAATGATTTCGGTCTGTCTGAATAACATATTTAATGTGTAAAGAATCAATTTAAACAAATTGATGTAAAGAATGATTTGTCTTTATGATGACAATGTATCTTTGCTTATTTTTTTGTCTATTGTGTAATTATCCTTATTTTTTGATTTATTCTTTATTTTAGGCTGTGACTCAGCATGGCTAATGCTAGAAGGTATAGCACGAGTAGAGCAGGCCGTGTTGAGGAACGCAGCTGTCCTGAGAGGGATGAACGCCACCATGCAGGCCCAGCTCCGGGTTCAGGATTTGACTCTGCGGCAGATCATGCTATTAAATTCAAGGCCTGAATCCGGAGCTGGACATGCACAGGACGATGAAGAGGATGACCAGTAAGTGGAGGATCTGGAGATGCTCCAAGGGCGCAGATAAGAATCCTCCGTCCACATGTTGATGTTTTTGTTATTGTTGCCATTTGGCCTTTTTCTAAGTTTATTGTTGTGCCTGTTGCACTCTTTTACCTTGTCATATGTCTCCAATGGGGCTATGCTGGCCCTTGGAAACTCTCTTCATGGACTGTGATGCACTGTGTTACCTTGTCATATGTCTCCAATGGGGCTATGCTGGCCCTTGGCAACTCTCTTCATGGACTGTGATGCACTGTGTTACCTTGTCATATGTCTCCAATGGGGCTATGCTGGCCCTTGGCAAGTCTCTTCATGGACTGTGATGCACTGTGTTACCTTGTCATATGTCTCCAATGGGGCTATGCTGGCCCTTGGCAACTCTCTTCATGGACTGTGATGCACTGTGTTACCTTGTCATATGTCTCCAATGGGGCTATGCTGGCCCTTGGCAAGTCTCTTCATGGACTGTGATGCACTGTGTTACCTTGTCATATGTCTCCAATGGGGCGATGCTGGCCCTTGGCAAGTCTCTTCATGGACTGTGATGCACTGTGTTACCTTGTCATATGTCTCCAATGGGGCTATGCTGGCCCTTGGCAACTCTCTTCATGGACTATGATGCACTGTGTTACCTTGTCATATGTCTCCAATGGGGCTATGCTGGCCCTTGGCAACTCTCTTCATGGACTGTGATGCACTGTGTTACCTTGTCATATGTCTCCAATGGGGCTATGCTGGCCCTTGGCAAGTCTCTTCATGGACTGTGATGCACTGTGTTACCTTGTCATATGTCTCCAATGGGGCTATGCTGGCCCTTGGCAACTCTCTTCATGGACTGTGATGCACTGTGTTACCTTGTCATATGTCTCCAATGGGGCTATGCTGTCCCTTGGCAACTCTCTTCATGGACTGTGATGCACTGTGTTACCTTGTCATATGTCTCCAATGGGGCGATGCTGGCCCTTGGCAACTCTCTTCATGGACTGTGATGCACTGTGTTACCTTGTCATATGTCTCCAATGGGGCTATGCTGGCCCTTGGCAAGTCTCTTCATGGACTGTGATGCACTGTGTTACCTTGTCATATGTCTCCAATGGGGCTATGCTGGCCCTTGGCAACTCTCTTCATGGACTGTGATGCACTGTGTTACCTTGTCATATGTCTCCAATGGGGCTATGCTGGCCCTTGGCAACTCTCTTCATGGACTGTGATGCACTGTGTTACCTTGTCATATGTCTCCAATGGGGCGATGCTGGCCCTTGGCAAGTCTCTTCATGGACTGTGATGCACTGTGTTACCTTGTCATATGTCTCCAATGGGGCTATGCTGGCCCTTGGCAACTCTCTTCATGGACTGTGATGCACTGTGTTACCTTGTCATATGTCTCCAATGGGGCTATGCTGGCCCTTGGCAACTCTCTTCATGGACTGTGATGCACTGTGTTACCTTGTCATATGTCTCCAATGGGGCTATGCTGGCCCTTGGCAACTCTCTTCATGGACTGTGATGCACTGTGTTACCTTGTCATATGTCTCCAATGGGGCGATGCTGGCCCTTGGCAAGTCTCTTCATGGACTGTGATGCACTGTGTTACCTTGTCATATGTCTCCAATGGGGCTATGCTGGCCCTTGGCAACTCTCTTCATGGACTGTGATGCACTGTGTTACCTTGTCATATGTCTCCAATGGGGCTATGGTAGCCCTTGGCAACTCTCTTCATGGACTGTGATGCACTCTGTTACCTTGTCATATGGCTCAAATATTCCTTATTTTTACAAGATTATTTCTAAACGTTGTTGATGTTTTCTTACATACTAATAAAAGACATGTAATTGCACGATTCTTTGTCCTCATTCTTCATGTTATTTTTTTAAAGCTCTAGTTTATCTTGTTGATCCTTAAAGGGACCTACCAAAAATATTTTTTTATAAAAAATCATATATGTAAGACAATTGTAAATGACTTTAAGATTAACATCTCCAATGTAATCTTATTATTTGTCTTTATATATTTTTCTCTTAGCTTTATCATTGCATGATTATGATTAGCATAGTAATTGTTTTATATATGTATATATAGATTGTTATTTGTGTATATATGTATATTTCAATTTTCACATCCATGTGTGTATTTAGAAACTCTGCATGAATTGATGCACCTTTAACAAATGATCTGAGGATTGATACAATGATATAATCCCTGTAAAGTGTTCATTTTATTGAAATAGTATTGTCTATGTGTATCCTCTTTTTAAAAACAAAATAATGTCCCTTTAAGGGATAGTGAGCACAATTGTTAATGAATGTATTTCCATTTCTAAAGCGTTTTTGTCCTTTTTACATGAACAAGGACATATAATCTTATTAATAAACAATCTTATTGTAATGTTGACAGCACATGTATTTCATTTTCTATTCTATCTTATTGTAAAAGTGTAACCAAATAAATCTCTGTGTGTAATGCAAATATTTTAGATGATGAATATTTTTTTAAAAATATGTTAACAAAATAATTCTACTCCCATATATGGCTATAGGTAGGCTGACCATATTTAAACTTGAATAAATGACACGTTTAATCAATCCATGTATCATTATTGTTATTCCAAAACAATCAAAACATATCTTAAAACATCAATGGCATATGTATTTCTCATGTGTATCTTTTAAATGTTAAAGATATACACCATAGCTATAGTTCAAGGGACAGTCAAGTCCGAAAAGATGATTCATGATTTGGTGACATTCCTAGATAGCAATCTAGACACATACTAGTTCCTAAAATATAAATACATTTTTTAGTGATATGCCAAGCTGTCAACTGAGTCCTTGTATTGGCTGCGGTTTTTCAGCTATCTCGGATGCGCCATGTTGCTTAAAACGTCACCTGCCAGGCTGTCCAATGATTCCTTGTATTGATTGACGTTCTTACGTGATCAAGAATGTGCCTTTTATTGGATTGCGTTTTGACGCGATCAAGGATGCGCCTTTTTTTTGGTTTGCGTTCTTACGTGATCAAGAATGTGCCTTTTATTGGATGGCGTTCTTACGTGATCAAGGAAGCGCCATGTTAATTAAGAAGTCACATGCAAAGGTAAAAAAACGTCTGATTGTATTACGTAGTACCGCAATATTTGTTTGTGCACGTTAAACACGTTTGTGAATGAAGCCAATTTTAAAAACCTTGCGAATATGGATTTTTTGCATCATGTTACATTGTTGACCTGTAGCTGATAAAGACCACCACATTCTCTTTTGCTGGATGTCTGGTTGAATAAACGAACGAAAGCAAAATGTTTTCATGCATATGATATTTCGAGGCAAGTGCAAATCTCTATAGTCCATGTTGTTTAATATGTTTGTCAACAATATGTTCCTTTTTCTGAAAAATGACTGCTGTGTTTAATGTTAAAGATATCTAATTCATAAATATGCGCTATTGTGTTAGAATAAAGTAATCAATATGCATTTATCTTTATCATATGCTAAATATATGATGCCGACTTCTTCTAAATGTAATTTCGTTGTATATTTTATTAAAGGTTCATTAGACACTCACATTATAAATCAAATCTTTTAATTTGTTCTCGAGTTAGATAGTCCATTGTTTAACAAATACACGTTTCATTTTGCTTCTGTTCAAATAAAATGTAAGTAATTTTCAGACTCCTCGCCAAGCCTCTAAGTTTCATGTGAGTACCATCTCCAGCTTTCTCCTGTTTTGTGCATGATGGTGTATTGTCTTGTTTTACGGTTGTAATGGGGGTTCATCTATATTTTCAATAGAGCTAACCCGATTTTCTTTGAAAGTGTTTAAAGCTTTGTAATATTGATATCAGTATATGTTAATCTTGCTGTTTCTAGTAGTGTCTATTACATACAGTTCTGTTAAAAATATAGTATACTGTCCCTTTAATGCAAATGTTGATTTTTGTATCATGTATGAGTTCCACATTGGTTAATCTCCAAATATATTATGGTTAGCATATTTTCACCCCCCACTCCTAAAAGGACTTTAAACCATATTCATTGTTAATACAAATGTCTTTATAAAAATAAATTAACACAATAATGTCTCTTTAAGAAAATAGACTTTATTTAACACGTCAATATAAATCTGATTTCAAAATTTATTGTTTGAACAAGTACATGTAGATATACCAACAATCTTCAAATATATCTTAGCATATGTAATTTTGTTAAAGGGACAGTTTAGAAAACAAATAATGTTTTGCATTATTCTAAAAGTCAATTTTGTAATATCAATGATATCAAATGTTTCTCACCAATTAATCATTTGTCTGTGTTTATTTTAATTTGCTAGCTAAACCTATGAGGTTCGTGTGCTCATTTCTTCGAGCTTGAAGAGTGCATGTAATCATTATACAATTTGACCACTAGAGGGCATTTGGATAGCATTTTTATATGTAAAACCTTGTGCTCATACAGCATATTATTTACCATGTATTGATCATTGATATCTAAAATGTTGTTATGTCAGAACAACAAATAAGTGGTCATTTTTCATAGTCATAGATACAAGGGTAAGCACATAAGTCACACGTATTTCTCCATGTTTTGTTGTTTCCAACTTGATAATGCGTAATACAGTGTTTTCTTTGTAATCAATAATTTTCTGACTGTCCCTTTAAGCTGTGTTATTGGCATTCAAACAGTAATATGCCATCATGGATAATTGTAATGGTAATTTTGTTTGCGATTCGGGAAACAGTTTGGACATCACATCACAGAAACCAATCAATATCATGACCAAGGATAGGTATGTGATGATGTGGTTTTCACACACTTATAACCCACACTCTGCAAACAATCTGCCTCCATGGACCCGGTCCCATAGAAGTAGATTATATACAGAGTGTGGTCCACAAGTGTATGAAAACCACATCATCACATACCTATCCATTACACATTAAATAAAAAAAAACATTAAACATGAAAACAAATACTTACTTCCTCTTCCTTCCCCTCTTCCCACGGGGCTGAGGCTCTGGGAGGGGCAACTGCCGACTCTGACGAGTTCTCCTTGGAGATGTTGTGGGAAGAGTGGAAGGAAGAGTACTGGGACGACCAAGGTGAGGAGGAGAAGATGGCTGAGGAGGAGAAGATGGCTGAGGAGGAGAAGATGGCTGAAGAGGGGAAGATGGCTCGGCAGGAGGAGATGTCCCGGCAGGAGAAGATGGCCTGGCAGGAGAAGATGGGCCGGCAGGAGAAGATGGCCCAGCAGCAGGAGGCCCAGCAGCAGGAGGCCCAGCAGCAGGAGGCCCAGCAGCAGGAGGCGGACCAGGAGGCAGACCAGCATGCGCCTCCCGGAAAAAATTAAACATCTCTTGGTGTAGATTAATGATTCTGTTTTGCCCTTGTTCTATTCTATTAAGTATGTTTATTATTTGGTTTTGGCCTTCAATTATTTGGTTTTGTCCATCAAGAATTCGAGTTCGGCCTTCGATATTTTGTATCCGGGAGTTACGCATCTGGTCTATGTAGTCCAGTAGAACCCGCACCTCCGCTATTTCCTCTTGTTGTGCTTGGCGGGGTACCCGTGCACGGCGGGGTGCCCGTGCACGGCGGTGTGCGGGTCCTTGAGGGGCCTCTGGTTCCGCGGCCTCCTCCTCTGCTTCCGGGGCCTCTTCATCTGCTTCCGTTCCCTCTTCGTCATGGGGGGCCTCTTCCCTCCGAAGTGGAAATTCCTCCCCACCACTCTCATCCCGGGGAGATGGAGGAGGCTGTATTTGTTGTGCTGCCTCCTCCCCAGACTCTGTATATTTAAAAAAATAAAAATTGTATATATTAGCATATTTGCAAATGAAGCTTTAAATGACTTAGCTTACGATACAATTACAAATGCAGAATCATTAATCCACTTTGAAATCTAACAATCAATACGATTTCCGCATTTTCTAAACCGTGTTTGTGATATCTCTGGTCAATCTGAATGTTTTAGCGTTTGTTTTCAGTCTGTTTAAACACCTAACCTCTAGCCTAGATACTGATGTAACCGCAAAGTAATTGTGAATGCGTGCAAACAGCGTAATAGCATTAATCTGATCCTTAAAGGGACATGAAACCCAATGTTTTATCTTTCATGATTTAGAAGCATACATTTATAATCAACTTTCTAATGTACTTTTCTTATCTAATTAGCTTTATTCTCTGGATATTTTTTGCTGAAAAGCATATCTAAATATGCTTAGATGCTGATTGTTAGCTGAATATAGCTGCCTCCTGTGATTGGTTCACCGTGTGCATGGCTATTTCTTCATTAAAATATATCTCAAGAATTATTCAAATTAGGTAATATAAGTACATTTGAATGTTTTGTCAAATTGTATTCTCTACCTCAATCATGAAAGTAAAGGTTTGCGTATAGTGTCCCTTGAAATACATTCGTATGTGAATTTATTCTTAAATAAGCTTACCGTCAGATGAGAATGGCAGGTTCCCGGTATCAATTCCTCCGATACCGACTACATCCACCTCGGAGATGCTGGGCCACAACATTTCCTCCCATCGGCAGTACTCGATTTCCAGGGCAGGGCCGCCACCGGTTCCTGCGGAATGTCAGGCCTCCAGGCTTAACTTTTTCTTGAGATCCATCTTACAGTCCCGGTAGCGATGTTTTATAGAGTCCATATCTCTGTTCCGGCCACCCACTGCATTGACTGCATTCCTTATCTCATTCCAGAGCCTCCTCTTCTCAGTCGGGGTAGTCTTCTGGTGCTTCAGCCTCCTATACCTGGCCATATAGGCCTCTACGAGGGCCTCCTTCTCCTCCATCGAAAACCTTGCCTCCCTAGTTGCCTTGGCCTTCCCCTGTGATGATGCCCTCTGTTTCCCGGACTGTGAAGCCCTACTCTGTCCGCCACTGGGCCCAGCCACTTGTTCATCTTGAACCAAGTGGCTGGGTCCACCCACCGCTTCCACCCCCGCTTCCTGCCCCCCTTCCTGCCCTGTTCCTCTCCCCCTCCCTCTCCTCCCCCCTCTACCTCTCCCCTGCCTGCCCTCCATCTGTTCCCTAAACTAAACCCCAAATAATCAAACAAAAAGTGAGTGTGATGAAATGAAAGGGGGTCAAAATAAAGAACTAAAAAGACAAAAAAAGTGCTGAAAGTGTGAGAGGGATCTAAAAAAACAAAGAGGGTAAGGAGTATTTAAATAAACCAAAAGAAGAAGAAGACTAAAAGGAGGATATGTAAACTAAATGTAACTAGGGGATGGGTATGGGATGGGTATGGGGTATGGGATAAGAGTAAATGGGATGAAAGGGAATGGGACTACAGGGAATGGGGTATGGAGTGTAGTATGAAGGGGTATGGGGTATGGAGTGTATGTAGTGTTATTGATAAGTGTATGTATGTATTGAATGTGTTTGCGTGTAAATGTGTTAAGTGTACAGAAAAATCACTCGCTCGCTAACTCACACTACTACTAATTCTCACTAACACACTACTACTAATTCTCACTAACAAACACTCCCACTAACTCTCACTAACTCCCACTACCACTAACTCACGCTCCCACTAACTGACTCACACTAGCACTAACTCTCACTAACAACTCTCACTAACAACTCCCACTACCACTAACTCACTCACGCTCCCACTAACTGACTCTCTCCCACTCCCACTAACTCCCACTAACTCACTCACTATAACACTAACAACTGACTCTCTCACGCTAACACTAACTCACTCACAATAATGCATTAACTCTCTAATCTTAAACCTCCAATCTCCAAAGACCCACCAGCAACACAGTCAAAGAAGCCATGCTTGTGTGGTGCTTATATACCCTGTGTAAATGTTTAATGATGTACCAATTTCCGTTGTAAATTGTGTTCAGGTGTGCTTTATTAGCAATTAATATTAGTGCAATGTGTATTAGTTGTGTGAATTTGCGCATGCTCATTTGGAGTTAGTATTTTTGGAATGTGTAGAATGCGATGATGTCATAGTGCTCGTTTCCTATAACATTGACCAATAGTATTATGTTTAAATGTGAATTTGCGATGGTGTGGTATTAGTGAAGTGTTGTATATGTATGTTTGTCCTAATATATAGTGATATTGAATGCGATTATTTTGCTAGTGTATGTATATATTTTTTATCCCTTGTTGTTATTTTGCGAATTTCCGCATCTTAAAGTATATGCGTGTTCCCCGTATTAAATTTTATTTAAAATCCCCCCGCTTGTGAATGTGTAATGCTTGTGTGCTTTGTTGATTGATTGTTGTTGTGACATTTGCGGCGTGTTATTGTTGTGCATGATGTGGTATGCGTCATATGACCGAGCTGTGCGTATTTCTCGCGCGATCGAGTGTTAGGTGAAAAAAGCTATTTATTTTGCTTTTCCATTGATCTCTATGGGAGACTGTCTAACGCGGGCAGGATTCCGCGTGTGACATACACGTGTTAGGAGCATCGTTAGATTGTCTTTTTTGAACTCGAAATACCGGAGTCAAACAATGCCGTGCGTTAGACATAAACCACGCGTAGCGTTAGCAGGCCATCTACCGCCAAACTCCATATCTAGCCGTTAGTCTTTAAATAAGAAAACATAAAATGATAAGTTAACATATATAATGAAAAATTGTGTGTATGATAAGAGTTCTTATGTTGGTATACTGTAGCAGATGGTGTTATTAGAAGCCAGCCAGTAGCCGATAACCTCTGCAGGGCAGGGGGGTGCATAGCATGTGGTATAATGGGGCAGAGGGTGAGAAGGGGAAGGGTGGGGAGTGTAATCTCCCAGAACATCTCGGATATCAAGAGGTCCTGTGGGCCTTAGGTCTTGGCAGTATTCCATCTCATTAACATCAATTTGTGGTTCTCTATCCTGCCTGTTTTGTAGAAGTGATATCTTTCCAGCTTTAGCATCTTCTCTACTTGTTCCTTCCATTCAGTCAATGTAGGGAATTTTTGTGTTTTCCACCTTTGTGGAATTAGTATTTTAGCGCTGTTGATCATAATGTACAGTAATGCTGTCTTGACGTCATCTTTAAGATTTGGGAGCTTGTGAAATAGCAATATGTCTGGGAGAATAGGGAGCTGAGAGTCCAGTGTTTTGTTCATGTGTTATATAACATCTTCCCAAAAGGTGCCTAACCTAGGGCAGTGCCACCGGATATGCAACAGTCCTGCTACCTCATTACAGTCTCGCCAGCACTTATCATTAGCATGTTTATATAGTTTCTTGAGCTTTACTGGAGTTAGATACCAGCGAGAGAGGAACTTATAGTTCATCTCCTGAACCCTCGCAAAGACCGATGCTTTTTTGTGGTGAATAAATATTTTTTGCCATTCTTTAGTAGTGACTTTGCCTACAAACTCAGATTGCCATTTAAGGCAGTAAGAAGGGAGGGTTTCAGGGCCTGAGTCCAGAAGTATCTAGTATATTATTGAAATCGTGTGTCTGGGAGGGATAGGGGCCACGCATAGCGTCTCCAGTTTTGTAAGTGGTCTTGTGATGTGTGAATAAAAAATAGAATGCCAAGGTACAGCGCTACACTACCCCCAATGAGGGTTGTGTTGCTAAAGATGGTGTCCACGACTGTAGAAATATATATGATATAAAAAGATATATAAGATATAAAAATACCAGACCAGTCTTGAGAAAGGTCCCTGAGGACCGAAACGCATTTGCTATATAATGGTATTGCAGCTCAGAATATATCTGTGAGTAGAATGCTTTTTTATGGTGATTTTATTGCACTATGTCCGTTTTCTGTACACTTTTTTAGGTACAGGAGGATATCCCAATACATTGATAACCCTTTGAGAAGAGGAACATCAACCCAGCACCTTATACATTCACATTTGGATTAATTTGGAGCTATTCACAACCCTTATATTGTTTATTTGAACATTATTAGACAATTATTTGATTATTTCACTTCATAATTTTCATACATTTTTTTCTTCATAAGGATTCACAATTTGCAAGGACTTCCATAGGCCATTTTTTTGGATATTTTTTAGGACACATTTTTAGGTGTACACCTTCACTTCATTGACTTATTATTATATATATATATATATTTTTTTTTTTTTTTCTTATATGGGTTGCTGATCACAACTCATATATTTTTACATTTTTATATTTTTATATTTTTATATCTTATATATCTTTTATTTATATTTTTTCCACACAATTTTTGATTTTTTCACTTGGATTGGAGTTTTCAACACATCACATATATATATATATATATATATATATATATATATATATATATATATATATACATATATATATATATATATACATATATATATATATATATATATTTGGATTGCCACTCACACATAACAATTTTTAGACACTCAGCTTTGGACACTTAACTTATTATATTTTTGGGACACCTATTGTTTTTTGGACCCTTTTTTTGGACATTTTTGTATAGGACTTTACTTATTGCATTTTATATGGGACAGTACTCTTTGAGCATTGTATAGGACATTCCATTAGTTTGGAAACCAATTTTAATTGTTATTTTATTTTAATAAAACGATTGTTAATTTTATGAATTTGCATTTCACACCCATAACCTTTTCAACGTTTTATATAATATATATTTTTATATCATATATATTTCTACAGTCATGGACACCATCTTTAGCAACACAGCCCTCATTGGGGGTAGTGTAGCGCTGTACATTGGCATTCTATTTTTTATTCACACATCGGAGTCTGGTTGGGAGACTCCGCCTCTATTAGGTATAGCTTGTATGGTATTATTGTGGCGCTGATAGACATATACTTGTTTGGTCTTGTGATGTGGCAGCTTTGTCTATGTGTGCTGAGGTAATGGGACATTTGTAGATGTGTGAGCCAATTGAGTGTGAGTCCCTCTTCATTATCTTGGATCTGTTGGACCGAGACCAGCTTACCTTGGTCCGTAATGTTTTTCCATGTGTGTTTGGGGAGTTTTGGAGCATAACTGGAGGGGAATTTTAAGGGGGGGAGGGGCGTTATTTCGGGATTGTTTCGAATGGGCGTTAGTGGGGAGGGTCTGGAAGATATGTGAGTGCTGGTTGCCAGTAGTTTGTCCCATTGGGAAAAAAAATCATGAATAAGAGCGTACGTCAGGATGGTAGGTGGTCTATGTGCTGAATGCATCCAGCCCAAACAGCTCAGATTGTGTACTTGAAAAATATCCCTGTCAAGTTGCACCCAACGCTTGTCTGCAGAGTTGTGACTCCAATCTATTTGCCTCTGTAATATAGTTGTCAGTCTGTATCTCTCTACATCTGGGACACCTAAGCCCCCCCTATCTCTGGTTCTGTATAAAGTGTGTCTTGGTACTCTTGGCTTCACCGGACCCCAAATATACTGCTCTATGTGCCTTTGTAGTTGGGTTATAAAGTTTTTAGGTAGGGGTATAGGCAGGGTCTGGAAGAGATAAAGAATTTGAGGTAGAACATTCATTTTAATCACATGGACCCTGCCTATCCATGAGATGGTTTTGCTCTTCCAACAAGATAAGTCCCTAACAATGTTGTTCTATAGGGTTTTGTAGTTCTTAGTAAATAACTGACCGGGGTCGCCAGTCAGGTTTATTTCCAAGTATGTTAAGTGAGTTTGTTGCACTCTCAGGGGACATGTCTGTTTAATTTTCTCTATCACCGAGCCAGATGTGTTTAGCATGAGGATCTCTGACTTGGTCAGGTTTAAGTGAAAATTCGAATGTTTACTGTATTCTGCAAAGGTGTCGAGGGTTGGTTTTAGAGAGTTTTCTATATCTTTGATTGTAAGCATGATGTCGTCGGCGTACATCGCCACTTTATATTCTGATGTGTTTATCTGAATACCCTTGATTTGTGGGTGTTGTCTAATTTTTTGAGCCAGTATTTCAATGGTGAGTACAAAAAGGATGGGTGACAGTGGGCAGCTCTGCCTAGTGCCATTCTTAATTTCAAATGAATCAGATAAAACTGAATTCACCTTGACCTTTGCCGTGGGGTCTGAATACAGTGCGAATATCTTATTTATAAAAACCTGTCCAATGTTCAGCCTTGACAGAGTGGCCCTGAGAAAGTCCCAGTCCACCCTGTCGAAGGCTTTCTCTGCGTCTGTAGAAATCAGAGATAGTGGTAGTTTGTTATTTTGTGTGTGGGCCATGAGTTGTAATACCTTAAGGGTGTTATCCCTGGCCTCCCTGCCTGGGATGAATCCTACCTGATCCGGTGAAACCACTGAGCCAATCAAGGGGTTGAGTCTATCTGCAAGGACTTTTGTGAATATTTTTACGTCCGTGTTCAGTAAGGATATGGGGCGAAAGTTTTGTGGTGTGTCTGGGGTCTTGCCAGGTTTTGGCAAGACAGCTATGTGTGCCTCTAGCATCGATCTGCTAAACCCACGAGAATCCGCTAAGGAGTTGAATAATATTTTTAATTTGGGGACCAATATGTGTGCAAATTTTTTGTAATATTTAGCTCCATAGCCATCAGGCCCTGGGCTCTTACCTGCTGGTAGGTTATGTATTGCCTGTAGGATCTCCTTGCATTCAATTGGAGAATCTAGTCCCTGTGATTGTTCATCTGTTAGTCTGGGGATCTCAATCTGGTCTAAGTACTGATTGATGTCTTTAATTTTGTTTCCCAATCTCATGACCACCGGGTACTCTGGACCCAGTCACTATGTTAACTCTGTCACAGTGTGCGCGGTGATATAAAGTTTGTGGGCAATGAGATCCTAAGCTGTATTTTTGGTATGTGGGTTTAGGTAGCTAATTCATATGAAATAAATGGACTGTTTGGAAAATGGAAGTGAAAAAGTTCTTCCCTAGCAAATTGCGGTAATAGTGTATGTGGGTATGTGCGAGGGGGGAAGCATCATAGCTAACTGTAGATTACCATATGCATGTTCACTTTGCTTTGGATTGTGTAGCCCCAAAGGGGTAGTGTTGAGTTGAGAGCAGTGTAATAATTGAGGTTATACTCTATATTAACCTGTATATTAGGTAGCTTATGTCAATGTATACATCATTAGGTGTGTGTTTCAAACATAGAAAAACATATTGGGTAAACCTGGAAAACATGAATAACAAGAGTTAAAGAGTCCAAACTAGTGTACATTTAATGTGTTATTAAACTCATTAGTGACCTGGTTTTACAAAGGTTTTTAAGCGACCTGACAAGTGTTCCTTCCAGACTCGCTCTATGCGTTTGCTAACTGCCAGGGCATTGGAATACAGTTCTGGCATTACCCAGGAATTTACAGCTGCATATATAGGTGAACTTGTCATACACTGTCTAATCAGGTCATTTACATTAGGCGTACTATAATACAGGACTAACTAATAAAACTTGGCTAAGAAGCAACAAATAAGGCATGACAGTTCAATGTGAGGGAACATGCAAAACAACACATCTATTTGCTCATAATTGAAAAGCTGCTACTATATTGCCTGCCAAGGTCACTAACAGTAGCAGCACCACAATACAGTGCTAGCTGGGTATATATAGAAAAGACAGAACATAGTTAAAGAGAACAGCTTAAATAGTATAACATTCCAGTTTAAAGGAGCAAGACATAGCTCCACAACTCAGTGAAATGTAAAAGTCAATGGTGACTTGCAGGTGTGCAACAACATCTTAGTAAATTATACAGTACTTATCTGTCTTCCATCTGCTCTCGTGTATCTGTTGTTGCTGACCAAAGTCCCTTAGTCAGAGGTTCTTCAGCTGCTCGTTTAGGGGATATTGGTAGTTCCTGAGCTATAGCTCCCTTCTGTCTCAGGGAAGCCTGAGCTTGTGGGTTATTCATGTGGTCTTGTTGGTCCCTGGGTGAAATTACCAGGGTTTTGTAAAAGTCCCTGACCTCTTCCCCAGGTCTGTAGGTCGCAGGTTTCCCATTGTTATTGGCCACAATTCAGACAGGAAATCCCCATCTGTAGGGGATTTTGTGATCCCTTAGGTACTCCGTTATGAACTTTAATTCCTGGCGTTTCTGGAGAGTGGCTGGTGAGATGTCCGAGAAGACTTGGATTTTATTGCCAGCATGTGTGATAGGAGCTTTGGTTCTGGCCCCTCTTGCTACTTCCTCCTTGTCCACGAAGCTCAAGAAGCGAACAATGACATCTCTGGGAGGCGCATTATTTGCAGGTTTTGGGCGCAATGATCTGTGTGCCCTTTCAATGGGGTTATCTGGTGAGGAGGGGGTGCTTTTTATGACTCTAAAAAGATCTTGTAGGCATCCATTTAGTGATGTAGGGGATATTGACTCTGGGATGCCCCTTATGCGAAGATTGTTTCTTCTGTTGCAGTTATCTAAATCTTCAACCTTGTCAAATAAAAATGCAATGGCTTCTATTTTGTTGCCCAAAATGAATGCGCGTTATTTTGAATTTTGGAGCGCATACTAGATTGTGCACTCTCCAAACCCTCCACTTTACTGGCGACTTCTGAAATGTCTTTTTTTAATTCATTAAATAGTCTCCTTACCTCAGATAATACCTCCTTGATATCATCTTTAGATGGTAAAAGTTTCAAATCCTCTCTGGTGATACTGGTAGGATCTGAATGTCTCTCATCTTTATCTTTCTCCCTTTCGTTAAGCTGTGGATCTAGAGCGGTACTTCTTTCTGAGGACATAGCGCTTGTTTGGGCCTTCATAAAGTGGTTTATTGTTGCTTGCTGGGCCTGTTTATCAGCCTTTTGTGCCCTTTTGCAGGGCATGCCAAAGGTCTGAGTTGATTATGAACAAGCGTAGCAGTTTTTCCCCGGCATGTTATTCTGTCCAGTAAGCAAATTTTTTATATGTCCCAGTATCAAGGGGCACTATTATGTACAATAAACGAATCTAGGATGTAATATTTCCCATCAGATTTGTGGCCCTGAAGCAGAGTGTTTTCCTGACTGCTGATTGTGAAAGCCTGTGTCCGTGTGGGCTGTATGTTTTGGTGCAGGTTAGTGTCTATGGGGACTGACCTCCTATAACACAGAGGCTTATATTTAGGCAATTGGTGGGTCAGTGCAATACAGCTTACCGCTTGCTTTGTGCTGCTCTCTTGCGATGAGGTATCCCAACAGCCGCCGGGTGACAAATTTTTCGCCGATCGAGCCTTCCTGCTCCGGTCAAGCGTTGGCGGTTATGACCGCAACTACAGCCCCTCCTCCCAGCAGACGCTGGTTATGTTGGTCAGGTGGGTTACCGTTCCGGTATTAAGTGCAGGGTCGATCGGTAACCGCCATCAGGTGAGTCTCAGCCTTGTTATGTTCCTTTAGCTGGAGAGGGTGTTGTGCGTCTTCTTGCTTTGTGGTGTAAGTGGAGGCCGGGATGCCACGTGGGTGTACTTTGCTGCGGAGGATAAGCACCATTAAATGTCTGCCTCTACATATGCTTGCACCTTGCAGGATCTAGATGGTTCGCTTCCAGGGTGTTTGTTTATGCTTCCCCCGCTGCTTTACAGTTCATGATGTGAGATATCATCCATTCTTTTTGCTCTTACAGCATAAAGGACTACGGAGCCGTGCTAGTGTGCTGCCATATTCCTGGGCTGCTAGGCTCCCCCCCTCCAAATGTACTTTTATCATAAAAATTGCTTTGTTCTCTTGGTATTCTTAGTTGAAAGCTATACCTAGGTAGGCTCATATCCTAATTACTAAGCTTTTGAAGGCTGCCTCTTATCTGAATGATTTTGACGGTCTTTCACAGCTAGAGGGTGTTAGTTCATGTGTGCCATATAGATAACATTGTGCTCATGCCCGTGGAGTTATATGTGAGAGGGCACTGACTGGCTAAAATGCAAGTCTGTCAAACGTACTGAAATAAGGGGGCAGTCTGCAGAGGCTTAGATACAATGTAAGAAATATATCAATATAACCGTGTTGGTTATGCAAAATTGGCTAATGGGTATGTATATATCTATACCTATATATAATAATCTATATATTGGTATATATCTATTTTATCAAACAGTCATTATATATATATATATATATATATATATATATATATATATATATATATATACATATATATATATATATATATATTTATATTTACCAGATAGGTACAGCAGGCACACTTTGGTTTGAGGAAGGTTGTCACTGGTATCATAGACATATGTTTCTCAGCAGGCACAGGATACCCACCGGGTACTTTTGGTCAGACTGTAAAAGAATACCAGATAGGTACAGCAGGCACAGCTTGTTTGAGGAAGGCTGTCACTGGTGTGGTAGACATAGGTTTATCAGCAGGCATAGAATAAAATATATTTATAAATATTTATAACATATTCCCCTATGTGAAGAACATTGGAATGTGAAATATTTATAGCAAATACACAGTATAACTTAATTAAATTTGAATATTGCATAAATATGTTTCTTCATGTTTTCATCTACTTACCTGCAAAAGAGCTCTAATGCACGTCTATATTTGTCTATACATGTGTACATATGTATCAATGTGCTTATATGATGTTTCGGTGCCTAACTGGCACCTTTATCAAATGGATTCAGTCTGTATGCAGGAAGATGTTGCAACCTGGCATCTGGGAGTCTATTTTAAAACAAATGCAGTAGTCTTCTATACTCTTACCCCTGTAATGGTCTCAGACTCTGTTGTACAGACGCCGATTTCGGTACTCAGCATGCATGTGCACAGCCATGCCCCTTCTGTGTATTTCGCTTGATACTACTGTTGTGCATCATAGCGCCATCCGCCAATCCTTGCACTGTGTCAGTATCAGCACATGGCTAATTTGCATAGAATGAACACGTCACTTTGATTGTCATCCTTAAACAGTTAGAGACTGCAGAGGCTCGATAAGTATATATACTACGAGTTAAAAAACATCTATATAAAATGAAAAACAGTTTTGATATTCATCTATACATGGTATTGCTGTATTTACAGGGTGTAAGTTGCATAGAAAGGCTGTTGAATTCATTTTTAAATGCATTATGGGTGAGTGTGTTGTTGTAGGAAAAGAAACTCAATTTTGTCATCATTTATTTTGAGGGAAGTAGATTGTGTCCATGGCAAGGAATATAGATCCCAGATCTCATATAGGTTGGTCTGCCTTTCAGATCGTAATCCCTGCTGAATCTCGCTGGTTAATAAATCAGCCTATGAATGGATCAAAATCCAGCTGGACATTCAATCCTCTAGATTCCACTGTGTCCAACGTGTAAATCCACTTGGTTTCTAGTTTAAGTAATAGCCTAGCCCAGTATCCACCCCATGATCTATGATTATTGTCCTTAGGCTAGAGATGCTGTGCCTGTGTGTCATATTTGGTGTGCCACCGGTTGATCAGAAGTACCATTCTTAATGGCCTCTCTGATTGTGTATCAGCCATCCTCTCTTTGAAGGTTGTGATAATTTTCCCCACAAAAAAGAGGGAGCATGGGCAAATAAGTACATACACCTCATAGTTGCTGCTGCAAGACAATCATTGTTAAATCTAGAACCTTCTGTTGTTAGGGGGTTGTTGGAATGTCACGCCAGTCTGCATGCTGTTACATGTCACGCAATAGCCACATTTGTAGCATCCCTGTCATGAAGCCTTCAGCCATGTATCCTTTCAATAGGATTCCTTTGGATTAGTTTTAACCAGGAGGTCACAAATATTCTAGTCCTCTGATAAACCATTCTTGGGGGCCTCGCCTTCCAATTGGTTAATTCCACCCCTTCTCAGTGCGGGTACATGATCTATGATCATTGTCCTTAGGCTTGAGACGCTGTGCCTTTGTGTCATATTTTGTGTGCCACCGGTTGATCAGAAGTACCATATCTTAATGGCCTCTCTGATTGTGTATCAGCCATCCTCTCTTTGAAGGTTGTGATCATTTTCCCCACATAAAAGAGGGCACATGGGCAAATAAGTACATTCACCTCATAGGTGCTGCTGCAAGACAATCTGTTTGAAATCTTGAACCATTTGTTTTTAGGGGGTTGTTGGAATGTCATTGCAGTCTGCATACTGTTACATGTCATGCAATAGCCACATTTGTAGCATCCCTGTCGTGAAGCCTTCAGCCATGTATCCTTTCAATAGGATTCCTTTGGATTAGTTTTAACCAGGAAGTCACAAATATTCCTAGCTCTCTGATAAACCATTCTTGGGGGCCTCACCTTCCAATTGGTTAAATTCCCATCTGTTACGAACAACCTCATGGATATGAGAATGAGTTGACGTATAGGTCATTATGATGTTTAGACGTGTATTATTAGTGGTTTTCTCAACCTTTTTTCTCCCAAAAAAGGTTTTCTGTGTATGTAGTTCCAGTTTTTTCCTTACAGAGTCCACATCCACTCTCAGATACCCTGTCGCATAGAGTATCTCACACATCATGTCCAGCTGTTGTGTTAGAAGCTCAGGTTCTGAGTTATTCCGTACCACCCTGGTGAGTTGTGAGAAGATGATACCCATCTTTTGATATGTGGGATGACAACTAGATGCCAATAACAGGGAATTCCTATCTATGGGTTTGGTAAACAAATATGTACCGAATCTATAACCACTACTGTCATTAACTTTGAATACTTTCAAGTCCAAAAAGTAGACACTGTTATAATCATACTCAATCTTAAACCTGATTGGAGAGTCGGTGATATTAAGTTCATGTACCCACTGTTCAAATTCCCTAGTTGTCATTGTCTATATTAGAAAAAGGTCATCAATGTACCGAGTATAAAATGTTATATGTGAATGTTGAAATGGTTTCATAATGTTGAGTTCATAACCAAGCATTTACAGGTCTGCATACGTTGGGGCCATGTTTGACACTATTGTTATACCTGACAATTGTAGGTAAAAATCATTTTCAAATTTGAAATAATTTTGTTAAGCAGTGTTCAATCAATACAATCAGAAATTCCAGGGGTGGGCCCTTGTAATACTCAGAGTCCTTCACTGTGGATCTGACAGTCTCCATATACAACTGAGATCTCATATCTTTGAGCCCTTTTTTAATGCAATGTTTTTATTAATAATTTTATCAGTGTTGTTTGTAACTGTACTTTTAAATTTATGTTTTATGTGTTTTGTGCAACTTTTTTCTCTTGTGTAACAGTTAACAAGAGGTCTGAGGTTGGGCTATCCTGATGCAGGTTAAATTAATTTACGCTCAAGTGAATGCTTTACTCATAATACCGCATCACTTCTGCTGCACACAAAGAGCCGCGATAAACCCCTTTATGCTCATGCGCAACTGTTAGCATGCCACTTGTAATCTAGCCCCTAGTGTAGCTTGAAACATGCTATCAATCATTTAAATATTAACCTGTAATAGCAGCACAATAATGTGATTAACAGACAAGGATGTATTTAAGCTAGATTGCTATTGAATAGAGTCAAAATTTAAAAACAACATGCCACAATAAATTTCTTGTGAAAAAAAACTTGCAACCCAAAAAGTAAGCAGTTCAAAGAGATTTGATTGTACCTAGTTAAAGCCATAAGTTCTGTGTTTAGCTCTATTATAATTAATGGAGCCACATCAATCTGGCTACTGTTCACTTCTTGCTGCATGGAATGAATTCCATTGTTATGGATAGCAGAATCAAAAAAATGCCTACAAAGCTTAAGAAAACAATCTAACTAAAATAGGAAAATATTAACCCTCTATATAAACAGTCCACTCTATTTTATGCACAAAATAAATCTTTCAAAGAGCATTAAAAAGATCCCAGAAAAATAATTTAAAAAGTCACTTTTAAAATTCTGGCAAGGCAAAATACTCCACAGGAGCCATAGTGTCACCTCACTTTTTTTTTTTTACCTTTTTTTTTACTTGCTAGCGTTGCATCATTTTTATGCATTGTTTTGGTTGTTTTTGGTGTTGCATCCTTTTCTGTGCAGTGGTCATGTCTGTTTTTGTTTTTGTTTTAAAAGTCAGCACATTGCACCACTTTTTGCCCCAGTATTGCTTGCTTTTGCTACATTGGGTGCACTTACTGTTGGATTGTCGTTGTTAGACCATGGTATGGGTTTGACCCTGCTTGTGTATTGCATCTCTGATTTGTCTCTTGGTTTTGAACTCTGGACTGAAACTGACCTTGGCTTGTGTTTTACCTGGCACCTCACTTGTTTGGATTGAACCTTTGGCACTGAACGCTGGACTGTGCATTGATCTTTTTTTGGATTACCTTGTTTGCTCTGTATTTGATCTGATGGATAGATGGCTTTGACAATTGGAGTGATTACCAGTTTGTCTTCTGCTTCTCTGGTGCAACTATTATTGCTGCCTGTTCCTGCCCAGCTGACAGTTCTCCTGTTCTCCAGGTGCCAATTTTCTTCTGTTAATATTTGTCTAATTGTTACAAATAGGTATGTGCATTCTTCAGCTTCGTTAGCTGCCGAATGCAGAAGTAGGGGGCCTCTTGTGACCTTCGGCTCCTTTCGGAGCTAGAATTATACTTGTGAAAGTTCAACACACTAAGATCTGTGCAAATCCAGAAGATCTTAGTGTGTTGAACTTTCATAAGGATAAATCTGACTCCAAAAAGAGCCAAAGATTGCGAGAGGCCACCTACTTCTGCATTCAGCAGCAAATGAAGCTGTCAAATACACATACCTAGTTACAAGCTGTCATTGCCAGGATTTACTCAGAGCCATAGGTCAGCTTATTTTAAAAACGACCTCCACCTTTGGGTTCTACATTACCTGACATTAACTCCAAGTTGTGTGACACATGGAATCTTTATGAGTTGGCTGATCATTTCCCCAGAATTCCTGTGGTCAGCTCCTCATTATGCTTGCAAGGTTTCTGACGTGTTTAGTTTTATCTAGCAAAACTGCTCTCCCAAAACAGACATGCATCTATTCTACACTTTACCAAGTTTCAATTGTGTTTGTGAAGTTGCTGCTGTGGTAAAATTTTTAACCGCTTTTAACAAGTTCTCATTTTATATTTAAGATTTCATGTACTGGACACGTAAGCTAACTATCAATTTTAATGGCAGTAATTTTCACTAATGATACGCTAAGAATGATAGGTGAAGCAAGGCTTAATGAATTTATATGATCTCTCATTTACAACAAGGTCCCTCAGCAACATAGCAAATGTCTGTGAATCTAGCCCATTATAGCAACACAGTTAGTTATGATTCTACATTATGCTTATATATTTCTTCATAAGCATCACACAGTTTGACTAGCCATGTGACTCATTCATTTGACTGAGACTAAGGGGTCAAATTACCAAGCTTCTCCATAACTTGTCTGCCTGCTCTGAGGCCTTGGACAGAAATCAACCCAATCGAATACGATCAGGTTCATTGACAACCCCTGGATTGGCCGCAAATCTGCAGGAAGCGGCATTGCACCAGCAGTTCACAAGAACTGCTGGTGCAATAATAAATGTTGACAGCGTATGCTATTAGCATTTATCAATGTGCCACGGACATGTTTATGTCAGGATAACTGAGTATTATTAATATATACATGGTTATTAAGACCACAATATTAATTACATATGAAACTAGTTGCAACCATTTATTTATTGTCGATTGCAGTCTTTTATGCCAAAATGATGTTTGGCTGTATAAACCACCACCCCCCTCTCTTATTCATCAAAAGAAATGTTGTCAAAGTTACCTTAAGGAAGAACAAAAGGTTTAAAGCTTTATATAAGATAAGACCAGTGAACCATTTCAAGGTAAATAGTAGCATTTTGGAACCTTCAGATGTGTAGATTCATGTATGGAGTTTCCTGCCCAAGATAAGAAATTAACTAACAGGAATCACTGGAGTGACAGAGACGTAATGTCTAAGATTTTCATTTGAAGCCTAATGAAATTTGTAAAGCAAATAAATAGCTGAAGAAATGACTAAGTGTTAATTGCCCCTAAATTTCAGATACACGTCTGTATTGCTAGCTAAACCGAAAATATGTTGTATTGTAACTTTGAAAATTCACTGAAAATACAACTTGTATAATATTAAATATGAACACATACATTTGAGAGATTGTCTATGCCTAAGAAGGATAATATGGAAAGCTGAAAACCTAAAAATCCAGATTTAAACATGTCTTAACCTATGTATTTTCTTTTTAAACATAGAATATCTTAAGGATTAAAAATATCTCAAAATTAATAACACTATTATTCTCATTTCAGATCTGCATCTGGTATTGCCATGCATTCAAAATTCATTAGAAATATGAAATATGCTGTGTTTTTATATGAATAAAAGGAAGAAATAACTAAATTCTATTTTTAAATAGATTTTAAGATAATAATAATATGATGTTAGAAATAATACTGATGTTTTATATTAAAATAGTCAGGATGAATAATGTGACATAGTCCAATACACTTGGAACATGTGACTTGTAATATAAAGAAATTATAGTATTTTAAATAAACATTTTAAAGAAATGTTTTTACTGTATAGAAAGTATTGAGAATAAACTGTTTGTCTCTGTCTGCTGCCCCCGGTGTAGTGATACGAGAATTACAACCAAAAGATTTGACTGTTAAAAAAGATGCGTTTCCCTAGCAACCATGCATTTCCAGGGAACCAATGAGATGTTCAGCTCCGTTAAGGGCCTTTTCAATTCACCAATAATGGTACAGAACAAAAAGGGGTAGGGTTATATCACATGATTTAACCCCAAGCATGGAGATAATCTGGAGGCTGGCTAAACTTTTTGCTGAAACCCTAGACTCATAACTGCTGCGTGGGGAAACAGTTATTATAAGCAAAATAGCTACCCTTCTTATCCACATTGCAAAATACTTCTTTTGTATTCTGAGGTGAATTGGACCTGTTGATAAATATTGGAAGCTGGATATCGATTTGGTTATTTTTGGTAAAGTATAAGAGGTTGCTAAATATAGGTAATATTCAAAACAAATATATTCATTGTCGCTGCAGTTAACTGATAGATTTAAAGAGCATATTTGTATTTTAGACTCATATTCGTAGTCCTGTATAGTTTTAAGCTTGCCTTTTGTATGCTAAATTATTTATCTTTGCAAATATATAAATATATTTTAGAATTTGTATCAACTTTAGGTAATTAAGAACTTATTTCAGCTTAGATAAATTGGCATATAAACTGGCTGTTTACATTTTGAATATATATAACTTCTGGTGTTTTAATTAGAGTGTATATTGTTCTATTGTTTAACTAAGCACTGTTAAAATATAGTTGTCTGGAAGTTATTGACCCATACTGTAATATTTCATTGTGGTGAGGTAATATAATTCAATTGTGAATAAGGCTAGTTCTAAAGGTACATTTGGTTTGCTGTGCATAGCATATTATAATAGTTTAAACATGTATAGTTTTGATTCATATCTAGTTTTCTACAAATATATTTCAATGTGTCTATAAATTTTAACTAATATAAAGAATTAGGAATTAACATTAATTTTATTGTTTGGTATATGCATTTTATTGGGGGTTTAGTTTAAAGGATAATTAATAAATATTTTTTTTTTTTTCAAAGAAAAAGCAAATATTTTTTATTTATTTATATATATATTTTTTTTTTTGAAATAATTTTTTTATTGAGGTTATGCATGAATATAAAAAAGAAAACATCATACATTAATATGTTTGCAACAGTATATGCGCTTCAGTCAGATGTGAATAAACATTTTTGATCATAAAAAGACAATAGAAATCATAGACAACAAAAATTGCAACAATGTCTGATATCAAATAAGTTTCTCAAACCTCTAGATTTTTATATATATTCATAAAACTGGCTGACTAGTGAGAAGGCCTCTCATGGACCCATTGGCTGCTTTAAAATGAAACAATATATAAAATAGTCAGATCTGCGGCCACTATTGGGCCTAAGAATAGCTCATAGTAAAAATATTATGGGAAGGGGAGGAATTTCAGCGGATAAGCACCGCTTATGGAATGGGGGGGGGGTGGAGGGGCGGATCCATATAAAAAAAAAGCTTCTGGAGTATCTAAGGGGCAGGTATAGGGCAGAAAAACAGTGGGAATTCTATAGAGTTGAAAAGCTTAATGTGTACTAGGGAGCATCCTGGTTAAGAGTGAGTAAACTTTACTAAATAAGGAGAGCCTTATTAAAGTGGGACCTACTCAAGAGAGGGCAGACACGCTCTAATCAAGAATAGTAACAGTCACTAGACCTATAGGTAATAATGAGTAGTCAAGTCTCTGATAGGTCAGAGTATATATGAGTTTAGGCTATATAGTTACTGTGAGTGACACAGCAGGCTCCATTAGCTGAGATAGTAAGTTCAAATGTGACCCTTAATATGGGAGGTAAAACAACGCAACAGTTCAAAAGTGTAACAACCCAAAGAGTTAATTTAAAGTTGCAGTTACAATCTGAGCATTTATAATGCGAATCACACTTAAGTCTTTCTGTTTCAAAAGTGGGTGTATGTCTCTTTAATGAATTACCATTGTTAACCTGTAAAACAATGGCAATAAATAGTAGAAGTTTTATATATAGAGTTAGGAGATAGATTAATATATGCTTAATATTAACCGTTACTCCCCTACACTCATATATGATACAGCAATGGTATGGCAGAAACATAAGGAATATGCATGGAGAATATGATAAGAAATAAATCTTAAGGCTCACCAGATTACCAAAGGGTAAAGCACGGTCTGAACTGCAATTCTTTGTAAATGCCGAGAAGAGGTAGAGTGGTCGTGGATTCTAAGAGTAAACAAGCTGTTCTGTCCGATCTGACAAGCTGAACAGTCTCGGCGTGAGCGTGGAAGCAGTGAGAATGCTGGAGCAGCCGCCCGTGACGTCAGAGGAAGTTCCGCTGAACACTGATCAGTAAGACAGCCTGGTAAGTTACGGCTGAAAGAGATATTGCAAGCAGGTCTGAAGTTGTTGTGGTAAGTCACAAGTCTGAGAGAGAATTGCAGCAAGACGAAGGGCAATAGTATATTTGCAAGCAATAGTTAAAAGCTTTAGGGGAAGGGCTGAGTATTGACAGGAGTCAACCAGGTAATACCAAGCAATGAGGCTATAGGCAGCATTGCTTATAAATGAAGCAAAATTGAGAATGAGGCTAAAGCAAATCCTCCCTTAAAGAGACAGTACTGTGACAGAGGGCCCCCCAAAATTGAACCACTCCGTGGTTCAAGGATGCGGACGATCCGGATTCCGTCTATGGAAAAGGAAGACCAAACGTGGAGCTGACAAGTTGGCCGAAGGTTCCCAAGAATCTTCCTCTGAGGAGTAGCACTTCCATCGGACCAGTTATTGTAATCTTCCAGAAACCATCCTTGAATCAAGGATACTTTGTACTTCAAATTCTGTATCAGGTACAAGCGGTGGTTGATGAGCAGGATGCGTTGTAGCCCCTCTTAGGGCAATGTAAGGCTTCAATAAACTTACATGAAATGTTGGGTGTATCTTATATTGGGAAGGTAAATCAAGAGTGACCGCATTGCTGTTTACAACTTTAATGATGGAAAAAGGTCCAATGTAAAATTTATTTAATTTCTTAGTTGGAGTTGTTAGACATAAATGTTTTGTTGATAACCATACTAGGTCACCGAGAGCATAGTTTGGAGATGGCCTTCTCAGATTATAATAATTTTGTTGTCTAGTTTGAGCTGTCTTAATATTATCAGAAAGAATGGAAAATGTTTCTGCTATAGTGTTGGTAGTATCGGTCACAACTGGACAGGTACTGTCTATTTGGGTGTTGAGATGAAAAGTGGGATGAAAGCCATAATTGGCAAAGAAAGGTGTTGTTTGGATGGAGGTGTGAAAGGAGTTATTGTGAGCAAACTCAGCCAATGGAAGTAGGGAGGACCAGTCATCCTGGTGTTGTGTTACATAACACCTTAAGTATTCTTCTAACCATTGGTTGGTTCTTTCACATTGCCCGTTACTCTGGGGATGATAGGCAGTACTTAACCGTCTTTCAATTTGTAAAGCGGTGCATAATTCTTTCCAAAGTCGGGAAGTAAATTGTGATCCCCTATCTGTAGTTATAGAGAGTGGCAGTCCATGCAACTTTACTACATGTTGAATCAGTAAATTGGCGGTTTCTAAATAAGTCGGTAATTTATGGTAGGGGATAAAATGGGACATCTTGGTAAATAAATCAACTACCACCATAATTGTTTTGTTATTATCAGAGTTTGGTAGCTCTACGATGAAATCAGTGGTAATGTGTGTCCATGATTTTTCTGGTACTGGCAGAGAGAGTAAGTAGCCTATTGGTTTTTGTTTCTCTATTTTAGAGATAGTACAAACCTCACAGCTTTGTATGTAGGTTCTAATGTCTTTTTGCATTTTAGGCCACCAATAAGATCGTTTAGTTAATTCAATGGTTCTATGAATTCCTGGGTGTCCAGATAGTTTGTTGTCATGCAAACTGTTTAATAATGAAGTCCTCCGAGTAGGTGGTACATAAAGTTTATTTGAGTAATAATATTAACCATCGTTATGCTTAACTAACTTATCCTTAGGAAAAGTGTTATCCAAAAGCTGCTCTTTTTGGAAGTTTCTTCCTTGTTCATAAAGTATTCCAAGGGAATCCTGAAAGCAGTTGGCAGGAATTACCGTCCCGTGGAGCTTAGAGTCGCAGGGCTTCTGGGGTAACCTTGATAAAATTTCTGCTTTAGATTTTTTAGAGGCAGGTCTGTACGTGATGATATAAGAAAACCTAGAGAAGAACAGACTCCATCTGACTTGTCTAGAAGTAAGGGTTCTGTGGGTTTTCAGGTATTGTAAATTCCTATGATCAGTAAAGATCTGAATTGGAATTGTTGTTCCCTCAAGGAGATGCCTCCAATGTTCCAAAGCTGCTTTAATTGCTAGTAGTTCCTTCTCACCTACGTGATAATTGAGTTCAGAAGATGTTAACACTCGTGAGTAGAAAGCTAATGGATGCATAGGTTCTTGAGGAGAAGCTCTTTGGGAAAGTATGGCACCAATTGCATACTGGGAGGCGTCAACTTCCAAAATATATTGGAGTTTGGGGTCTGGGTATCTAAGAATTGGTGCTGTGGTAAAACTGAAATACTTGTTCAGTCTCTGGTGTCCAATTAAAAGGAATACTAGACTTGGTGAGATTTGTCAAGGGTTTTGTTATACCAGCAAAATTTTTAATACATTTTCGGTAAAAATTAGAAAAACCAAGGAACTTTTGTATGTCACGTTTATTCTTTGGTCTGGGCCAATCAAGGATAACCTGAATTTTATTTGTTTCCATTGATATAACACTAGGAGTTATATGATAACCCAAAAATGTAATATTTTGTGTATGGAAAATACATTTCTCAAGCTTGGCAAACAGACTATGTGCTTGTAATCTTTGTAGAACTGCACGGACGTGTTTAACATGTTCCTGATAATTAGATGAATATATTAGTATATCATCTAAATATATTACCATAGATGTGTCTAGTAAGTCCCTGAATATGTCATTTATAAATCTCTGAAACGTGGCTGGGGCATTACATAGCCCGAAAGGCATGACTGTATATTCATACAGACCATACCTTGTTCTAAAGGCGGTTAACCACTCATCACCTGGTCTAATTCGAATGAGGTTATAAGCGCCTCTTAAATCGAGCTTTGTGAAGATGGATGCGCCTTTAAGCCTCTCAATAAGCTCTGGGATCAGGGGTAGCGGGTATCGATCTTTGAGTGTTCTTTTGTATAATTTCCTATAGTCTACTATGGGACGTAGAGTTTGATCTTTATTCCTCACGAAAAATATTCCCGCTCCCGCCGGGGAGGTTGAAGGTCTTATAAAGCCTTTTCTTAAGTTTTCATTTATATAAGTTTTTAGATTCAATAATTCTGGTTCGGAAAGTGGAAAAATATGTCTGTAAGGTATATCAGATCCTGGGATCAATTCTATTGGACAGTCATACGGGTGATGGGGAGGCAAATTTTCTGCCTCTTTTTTACTAAAAACTTGTCTGAGCTCATGGTACTCTATTGGCAGTATAGATTCTGTTACTGCTAATATTGGCATTTGAGGAATGCATGTAGATTTACAATAATCTGACTTAAAATCAATATTACTAGTTGCCCATTCAATTGTGGGTTGATGTATCTGTAACCAATGTAACCCTAACACAATAGGAAAAATAGGAGAATGTAACACATCAAATGAAATGTATTCCCTGTGTGAAGTGTGTGTGGTCACCAGTATTGGAATCATTTGATGAGTTATAGGTCCTGTTTCTAACTGTTTACCATCAATAAGACGCACCATTACAGGTTTATTTTTTGCAATAAGGGGGATTTTATTTGATTTTACAGAGTCAGTGTCAATGTAACAGGAGAAGGCTCTGGAATCTATGACTGCTTTAGAGTGGAAGAGATGGTGATCCCACTGCAAAGAGATTGGGAGTAAACAGTTAGTTAATTCTGAGTTGGGAAGCAGTTACAGAATATGGTATATCTGGCTTACCCTTCTTTGTTTCTTGAGAGATGGGCAGGCTGTCACCTCGTGTTCCTTAGAACCACAATAAAGACAGAGATGATTTGTCCTACGTCTTAATTTTTCCTCTGGAGACAAGGGACCTCTAATTACACCAATGTCCATTGGTTCATCTGCTGACCGTTGGGTGTGTATTGGTAGTCTTGTGTCTGTGGTTTTTGTGTGTGTGTCATGGGAAGACTTTTCTAACTTTCTTTCCCTGAGTCTGTGGTCAATTTTAATTGATAGCTGCATTAATTGTTCTAGATCTTCTGGTAAATCTATTCTAGCGAATTCGTCTTTAATTGACTCTGATAAACCAATCCTGAATTGATTTCTTAAGGAAATCTGGTTCCAACCTGAATCTTGTTGACATATTTTGAATTCTGAAATGTAATCTTCAACTGCCCTCTTTTGCTGTCTGAGTGATCTTAACTTGTTATCAGCTGTTAGTTGTTTGTGTGGATCCTCATATAAGGAGGAAAGGGCTTTGAATAAATCATCAATAGAGTTAAGTATTGGTTCATTTTGTTCCAACAGGGTATCTGCCCATGCCCTGGGCTCACCTCTAAGGTAAGAAATGACCGTTAGTACCTTTATTTTATCAGTACTAAAAGTTTTAGGTTTCAATGAAATAAATAAAATACAAGAATTCAAAAATTGCCTGAATTGTTTCCTGTCTCCAGAAAACTTTTCTGGCGGACTTACAGGTGGTTCAATAATCATTTCAGACTGGGAGTGCACAGGTTTAATACTATCTTGAATAATCTTTCTACAAACAGTCTTGTCCACAGCACTATTTTATCAAATTTTCTTTATTCTCTGTTTAAGTTACAGACATAAAATGCAACGTTGCCACTCTTACTCATGCTATTACATTGTGTCATTTGAAACAAATTTAAAGCCCTCAGTTTCGCACCAATCACTTCATTAAGTGGATCTGCTGCCATCTACTGACCAACAAAGTTATGACACCTTAAAAACATTACTTTGTTACAATAACTGTAACTAAGTATTAGTACCTGTTTGCCTATATTTCTTTCTTAAGAATTAATGCAATTTAAATTTATGCAGACCTGTTTACATGATTTGAACATAAGCAATACATATAAATACATTAGTGGGAATGATAGAATTAATTTTACAATATATTTCATGAAAATTGACATTTCATTACAGAAAAATTGACCAATCATAGTCTCTATTAAGGCCATTTGGTTCCATACATCCTAGTTCAAATATCCAGTACATTTCTTTTTCTTTCAATATTTTTTCTCTATTACTGCCATTTCTCTGGGGACCCACACTGTCTATGACTTGCCATCATAACTGGCTTATCTGGTGTCCACATTTTAAGAAATGATGGGACACTGGGGCTTCAAGATTTTTGCACCGCATATTTGAACGGTGCTGGCATATTCTGTCCCTAACCATACGTGTGGTTTCCCCTATGTAGATTAGAGAACAGGCACATTTTATGAGGTAAATAACGTACTTTGACTCACATGTGTAATGTTCTCTTATCTCATATTTCTTCCCTGTTCTTGGATGGAAAAAATATTTACCTTTAAATACAGAGTGACAACTCATACATCCTAGACATGGAAATGATCCTTTGTTTTTATTGCCTATGAGTGTTTGTCTCGCCTGTTTCTTAGGCCCTACATCTGTACTAGTGAGTTGGTCTCTTAGATTTTTTACTCTCTTATAAGCCATTAAAGGTGGATTTTTAAAGAACTCTATTTCCTTGTTACACTCTCTTAGTATGTGCCAGTGCTTCGTCACAATACGTTTAATTTCTTCACTGTTAGGGTTAAATTGTGTGACTAGTATCAACTTATCCTCTTTGGCCCTTTCTCTTAAACTTTGTTCTCTGTTCCTCATATTATTAGTATGCTTTTCAATTAATGTACTTGGATACCCTCTATCTAAGAAGTTTTTCTGCATTTCCTTCATGCTAGTTTGTTTGGTTTCTGGGTTAGTGACAATCCTGTCCACCCTGAGCAGTTGACTCTTGGGTAATGAATTTATTAACCCTCTTGGATGGAAACTATCATAGCTTAGTAATGTGTTTCTATCTGTATCTTTTTTATACAGATCAAATATTAGCCTATTTCCCTCTTTGATTACTCTAGTGTCCAGAAAAGTTACTGATTCCTCACTCCACTCTATAGAGAATTCTAATCCTTTGACTGCTCCATTGATTTCATTAACAAACTCCATAAGGGACTCAACGCTACCCCACCATATGCCAAATACATCGTCTATAAATCTCCACCAGGTGGCGCCATACAGACAGAATTTCTCATTTTCATACACTATTCTTTCTTCTATTTCACTCATGAATAGGTTGGCATATGATGGGGCAACGTTGGTCCCCATGGCTGTTACTTTCACTTGGATATACCAATCATCTTGGAATAAAAAATGATTCCAATAGAGGATAAGCCTCAATAAATTCTCAATAAATTCTACTTGTAGATCTGAACATTTCTTATTTACTTTACATACTTTTTTAATTATACCAATTCCTGTTTCGTGCTTGATAGCCATGTAGAGGCTTTTTACATCCATGGTATAGAGCAAGAATTTGTCTGTTTCTAGGCATAACTCTTTAGCTTTATTCATGAAGTCTCCTGTATCCTTAAGATATGATGATATCTGTTTCACCTCTGGCTGTAATATTTTGTCCAGAAATGTTGAGATATTTGTTAAAGCAGAATTAACACTGGAGACTATGGGCCTCCCTGGTGGTGTAGCTAAATTCTTGTGTACCTTAGGTACAGTATAGAAGACCGGGTTCTTAGACTCTTTGTTAAACAGATAATCCCTTAGTTTCTTATCTGTTAATTTGTTTTCAAAAGCCTTATTTAATGAATTTTACTCACAGGGTTATAATTTAATTTTTGATATGTTTCCTCATCCTTAAGTTGGTTCTCTATTTCATTTATATAGTATGTTCTATCTAACACTATGGTGGCTCCGCCTTTATCAGCTTTTTTAATGGTGAGCTCTCTAGATTTACTTTTCAGCTCCTTTATGGCCTTATGTTCACCATTAGTTAGATTGAACCCTCCAGCTTTGTTCTTATACTGTTTTTTTTTAATTCTTCTTTCATCCTTAATTTTCAATTTATCTATATCATTACATACCAGTTTGATAAATGTATTAACACTGTGATTATTAGAAGATGAGTTAAACATGCTTTTATTTTTTAAAGATAAATCTTTCAATTTCCAATCAGTATCCACAGCCTTATTTTCAAGTTCTATATACTTATTCTCATGGAACCACGTTTTCAATTAGATGTTCCTAAAAAACCTCTGCAGATCTTTATTTAATTCAAAGAAATTAGTATTTGCATAAGGGCAAAAAGAAAGTCCTTTCTCTAACAAGCTTAACTCTTCTTTAGTCAGTTCTTTCCCAGATATGTTCAATATAGTGGACAGTTCAGATCTTACCCCTTTATGCAGCTCAGTCCGTTTTTCAATTGAAGTGTCATCTTTATCATTACTCCCTTCTGTTTCCGTAGCTAGTGGTGGAATAGTCTCCCTCTCCTGCTCGATCTCCTCGGGCCACCTCTGCCCCGGCCTCTGCTTCTTGCGGTGCTTCCTCCCACCTCTATGCCAAGACTTTCGTTGCTTGAGTCTAAAGGGGAGGAGTCATCTGATTCGACTTGTGACATTGTCATATCCCCTTCCGGTTGTGCTCCTTGTTCACGAACCCTATTGGCTCTACGTGCTCCAGCTCTTCTGTTGCCATAGTTGTTGTTGCTGTTACCATGGGAACCGTTTCTCCACTTGTAAACTCTCCCGGTAAGATAATCCGCTTCATCCCTTTGGAATTTTTGTCTTTTTCTATCCTTGATTATTTTCTGCAGTTCAGAAACAGGCGAGACAAACACTCATAGGCAATAAAAACAAAGGATCATTTCCATGTCTAGGATGTATGAGTTGTCACTCTGTAATTAAAGGTAAGCCAGTTACGATGGCAAGTCATAGACAGTGTGGGTCCCCAGAGAAATGGCAGTAATAGAGAAAAAATATTGAAAGAAAAAGAAATGTACTGGATATTTGAACTAGGATGTATGGAACCAAATGGCCTCAATAGAGACTATGATTGGTCAATTTTTCTGTAATGAAATGTCAATTTTCATGAAATATATTGTAAAATTAATTCTATCATTCCCACTATTGTATTTATATGTATTGCTTATGTTCAAATCATGTAAACAGGTCTGCATAAATTTAAATTGCATTAATTCTTAAGAAAGAAATATAGGCAAACAGGTACTAATACTTAGTTACAGTTATTGTAACAAAGTAATGTTTTTAAGGTGTCATAACTTTGTTGGTCAGTAGATGGCAGCAGATCCACTTAATGAAGTGATTGGCGCGAAACTGAGGGCTTTAAATTTGTTTCAAATGACACAATGTAATTAGCATGAGTAAGAGTGGCAACACTCGAAACGTCGCATTTTATGTCTGTAACTTAAACAGAGAATAAAGAAAATTTGATAAAATAGTGCTGTGGACAAGACTGTTTGTATCATTAACGTTGGGGGACCCTGGCAGAGCCCCTGTCTTCACGAGCATTATTCTCCGGTTGGTTGCTGTACTACACAACTTGCATTGAATAATCTTTCTGAGTGTTTGATTCTCTACCTGCAGCTCCCTGAGACCTACATTTAACTGATCTACCTTTTGATCTAGTGTAGCAACATAGTTTGATAGTTCCATAGGATACATTCCTATGTTTTTTTTTCCAGGCTTGGTATTTCTGTAACAACCCAAAGAGTTAATTTAAAGTTGCAGTTACAATCTGAGCATTTATTATGCGAATCACACTTAAGTCTTTCTGTTTCAAAAGTGGGTGTATGTCTCTTTAATGAATTACCATTGTTAACCTGTAAAACAATGGCAATAAATAGTAGAAGTTTTATATATAGAGTTAGGAGATAGATTAATATATGCTTAATATTAACCGTTACTCCCCTACACTCATATATGATACAGCAATGGTATGGCAGAAACATAAGGAATATGCATGGAGAATATGATAAGAAATAAATCTTAAGGCTCACCAGATTACCAAAGGGTAAAGCACGGTCTGGACTGCAGTTCTTTGTAAATGCTGAGAAGAGGTAGAGTGGTCGTGGATTCTAAGAGTAAACAAGCTGTTCTGTCCGATCTGACAAGCTGAACAGTCTCGGCGTGAGCGTGGAAGCAGTGAGAATGCTGGAGCGGCCGCCCGTGACGTCAGAGGAAGTTCCGCTGAACGCTGATCAGTAAGACAGCCAGGTAAGTTAGAGTTACGGCTGAAAGAGATACTGCAGGCAGGTCTGAAGTTGTTGCGGTAAGTCACAAGTCTGAGAGAGAATTGCAGCAAGAAGAAGGGCAATAGTATATTTGCAAGAAATAGTTCAAAAGCTTTAGGGGAAGGGCTGAGTATTGACAGGAGTCAACCAGCTAATACCAAGCAATGAGGCTATAGGCAGCATTGCTTATAAAGGAAGCAAAATTGAGAATGAGGCTAAAGCAATTCCTCCCTTAAAGAGACAGTACTGTGACAAAAAGATAGCTTTTGGAATAGGTTAACTCTGGACTCCTAACAAATTTACTTAAATCTACACATGTTGGTATAAATATAAAAGGGGTTAACTCTTCCGAGGGATGTAGATAATATGGAGGAGTTATAGAGATTAATAGTTGTCACACAATAGTTGTCACACATTTGTATAATATATTGCAATAAAGCCTAAAGATACTAGCTCTCGTATATATAATAATGACCTAGAATAAATCATAAGATCCACACCTACAGGGTGAGCTTCATTATTGGGGTTCCATGTTGGTCAAGGTAATAGTAACTAACAGTCTCCACTGTTTAAGTACTTAGATAAGGCATGTGAAACCAACCCAAACTTCGGCAGCTTTAAAACTATAAACAATGCTTAACATTAGAGTGTGAGCTAAATGTTGAATGAGAAAATAAATCGCATGGCCCAACATTGATAAACATATGACAGTAAAAGTTCCAGTGGAAAACAAAATATAAGTTACGCAGAGCGCTTAATAGTAGATAGAGGCCTCAAACCACGTGGTTGCTACTCAGAACATCTCTATAGAATTTAAGGTGATCTGTAAGGTCTAATTATAGCAGATAACCTTGTGTTCCCAAAAACCTGGGGGGTTACATATTTAGCATACTGATCTACATGGTGCCACATATAAGCACTATTCTAGAGGTTATTGAGCAGATTGTATCATAGGTGTATGTGTGGGGTCAATACAAATCCTGGGGGTATCCTTGTAATGACCTGTTCTCCTATCTCCATTGAACTTACAGTAAAAGGGGTAGTTGAGAAGTCTAGTCAATACATACAGGACATTTAAATAACATTGCTTACTGGTTCAAGTAACATGTGTTATTAGTACAATATATGACCAGTAACGAGCTCATGGAAGTATTAAACCCTATATGCCTACCTTACAAAAGCTTAACAGTTAGAGATTCTATTATAAAACAGTACATTACCAATATTATCTATAGAGAATATAGAATGTAAACAAGTAAGTGAGAAACATATGTACATATCATTGTATCAACACACACTTGTAAGAAAAATTATATACTTTCCTTTGTCAGATAGGTCTGTAAAAGGCCATGTACTATCTAGATACGGATAGAATCTTCAGCAAATGCCGTGCATTCTGATGCTTCAATTGGTACAGCAAAATCAAAAGAGCATATAATATGGAAAGCAAACAGCATTAGACATTAGTGTACCCGTATATGCAACTGATAAAAGGAACTGTACAATATAAGTATTAAACCAGGAGGAATAATATAACCAGTAATAGAAAGAGCTACATGGACATAGCACTATAAAAGCTAAATAGGGAACTAGCAAAACCAAAGGTCCCTCTGGGGCCACGGCCTGTGGAACAAATAGACCATAACATGAAAACATATATATCTCTTGATATGCGGGAGGACCGTAATATAGATAGACATAGCTAAATATAATTTTCTTAGGTATAATTATATAATGTATATATATCAGATAAGTGGTATTATGAATTGAGATGACTTTAATAAAAGTGAGGGTCTTGAATGTATAAATTTATGCTTTAATAAATCTCCCATTATCAATTAGCTAAAGTCCTTCACATTAGCTGATGGGTATTGCGGTCCAGCAATCTAATAGGTTAATATTAACATATGTTTAACTACCAATCAGTAAGCTTTCATCCTACGGCCCCCTTGGCTCAGCAAACCATGATCCTGAGAGCTAATGGCATATCGCAGTAGTGTCCTGGGGCTACAGTATCAGTAGTACACTCCAGAGAAGAAGACACGCTTCATCGTCAGCTCCACCGGTAAGTCCAGAGATGATCTAATAGTATAGCCTACCCAAGTATAGGCATGATCAGCTGAGTAGTCCGAGGATTGTTGTTGCCAGGTCCTAATCATAACTCCCATAGGGATCAATCATTCGACCGTGGGTCAGCTCACCTGATCAGACCAGGATCTTTTGGTAGTACAGCTTATCCGATTCCGGATCGTATACCAGCGCGTCCCTGTCTGGTAAAGTATGCGTGGCTGCCAGAGTGTAGCGGTAGGGACTGCTGCTTAGGGCGTATCTGTAGCTGGATCTCGGGGTCTAGTGTCCCAATTGACAGGGCCTTTGGGTTTGAGGGAGAGCTGCTGGCCAAAACATACTCCACCCTGTTCATGAGAGTGCGGACTGTGGTTGTCAGGAAGCTTGTCCAGTTCGCTCCTTTTCTCTGCATATGGGGCGCCTCTAGCTGAGCTGCGCTGTGCTGTTCAGGCAAGGACCCATCCATCACTGAAGGGGTTTTCGCTGCTACTGTAGTGCGGTCATATAGGAACGGGTCACAGCAGGTTAGCGGTATGTCCATCATATCTTTGGCGTGGATGCACAACTGAGGAGATGAGTAAGGCATCGCAATCGGACACTCGTGCAATATCACTGTCTGTGCGCCTTCAGGTCTCTTGTTAGATAGGACGTTTCTGGATGGTCCTCTCAGCAATGATCGCAGTGTGGCTGATATATCAAAAAAGCAGCATCTCATCTGCCTATCTAGGTCTTGTAGCGGGGTGTACAAAGCTCATGACTATCCTCCATTTTGCAAGAAGCCTCAGGTTACGACTAAAGTCAATAGCGTGGAGAGTAGGCCCAAATAGCTTCCCCGAGCAAAAGTTGTGAATCACCGAATTATACATATAGTCTGATTCCATTATAATATCCTTCGCTCAAGTACTAATTAGTAGTTGCCTGTAGATAGAATTAGCTCAATCCTTGCTTAGAATATATACTTTTTTCTCAGTTTAGGCCTAGGAGCTCAGCAGATGCACGTCTGCCTTCCCCGGCTGTTGGCTCCGCCTGCATTAATAAATATTTTATATTATAAACCGGCCATATACTGACAATACGCTACATCGTATCATGTCCGCTCGCACATTAATAAATAGGCCCCTGAGAAAGAACATTTCTTCTACATAACATATATAACATAGCTCTTTTACTGGATACACATGATTTTTACCTGAAGGTGGATTAGTTAAAGGACCATTATTTACAGTAGAATTGCATATTCAACAAGTACATAATATTTTCTCTCAATATCAAACTAGCAGTAGTTTTTTTTGGACAAATTTCAAAATGTCCTTTCATTTCTCGACCCCCTTTATTATATGACTCATATACTCATACTCAGTAGGAGCTGGTGCCTCAGTAAGTCTGCACATAAAAAGACTGTGCTCAATTTTGATAATAGGTAACCTTGTAAGAGAGAAATATAATAATGAATCATCAAGTAGAAGGGTCAGAGCCCTCTATATCAATGAGATTATTTTAAATAAAACTCTATTTTTATTTTATCCACAACGCCTTTGCTCATGTATATCATAGTTCTGATATGAAGGAAAATCAAGTGGTGTGGTATCCTCTCGTTTGCCATCCACAATAAATAGAAGTATATCAGAACACAAATTATTGGTTTGTGTCTGCCCAGCCACTAATCAATTTTCATAACAATGCCAAATACCTTACATCATTGGTTCTATTTTTTGGGGGGGTGGTTGATAACTCTAAAAACCCATATCCTCTTCATTATATCTATGAGTTTGTTAAGGTATTACAAAACATTACAAGCTAATAAAAATTGGTTTGGCATGGCCTATTACACTGAAAACTTTGCTATGAATTTGCTTAAATTAATTTAATGTAAAACATTCATCTCATTGCAGAGTCAGCTCCATAATAATAATAATAAAAGCACAAGAAAAGATTCCGCTCAGAGAAAGTGTGAAATGTAAAACTTGAATTTTTTTTTTTTAAATACACGTAAAGGCACAAATAAAAATGCAACAGTCTTACCCATTTTGCACCCCCTAGTAGTGTTTAATTATAGACTCACAGACATTGTAATCAATGGAGCTGGATAATTAAAAAAACAAATGCACCCAAAATGAGTTTTGGAATAGCAAGGTGGTTGCAAATTGAAATTCTTCACTAGGGCAAAAGACCTCTGAACCAAGACCAATTTGAGGTTTCATATACATTTAAAGCAACTGTATACATTAATGGCAGGAGTGTTAATTAATGATCTCTAGAAGAATGTTATCCTAATGTATAAAAAAAAATATATGGAACCACAACACATTAGTGCAATAGAGAACTTTCAAGTGTTAAGTAATGCTGCTACAGGCACTCCTGATAGGGGTGAAGGTCCAAATGCAGGAAGTATTCACCTATGCTATTTTTATTTTTAGGTGCCGTGCTGCAATGGTTGAAACAAGTCATCAAATAGAGAGCTTTCAAATATGAGACTCATGATTATATGAAAAGTATTGATAATAGGTCTTATAATGATTGAAAAACAGTCACTAGAAGATCATTTCTGGGAATGGTTCCCTCTCCTCCACCCAATAAGTTCTGGTTTCAAGCTTCAAAATCAAAAGATCTCTGCATGTTAAAAGTTGGGCCTCCCCATAGCTTATCCTGTGGAAGCTATGATCACACCAAACCCACTTGATAGATGTGTTGTCCTATACTAAACAAGTGGTGTCTATAAGCACATTGGAACCTCTGAGTCATCCAGCTAACTGGACTAGTATCAAAATCTTCCACAATTATTTTTATGAAAAATATTGTAATATAAATATATTTTTAAAGATGAAATGGATGGATTTGTTACTCACAATGGGCTCCATGTACTAAGAGGCGGGCGGACAGCTTCTTAACTCGCGAAGCTGTCCGCCCGCCTCCGCTACACACGGGCAGCGGATCTATTGATCCGCTTGCCCGTATGTATCATTACACACTCAGCGGAGTGTGTAATGCCCGCCCCTTCAGTCGCAGCGACCAATCACGCGACTGAAGGGGCTGTCAATCACCGAGAGCGAGCGAGCTCTCGGTGATTTTGCTTCGCCACCTAAGAGGTGACGTAGGGTGTAGGAAGCAGCGGTCTAATGACCGCTGCTTCTTACATTGCGGGAAGCAGGCTCGCATATGCGAACCTGCCCCGCAAAGGCTCCGGAGCAGCTTTCGCTGCTTCGTACATGGAGCCCAATGGCTGAGAAATTTGCTGAGACTGACTATTCTATGTTTTTATGCAAAGCTTTTATCAAAAAGATATTTATATTGGAATATTTTTATGAAAAATAGTTACTGAAGATTTTACTGCTTTACAAAATTTAGCTGTATGACTCCAGAGTGCTTATAGATACCAATTTTTGGTGTAGGACAACACGTACAATCAAGTGGGTTTGGTGGGATCATCCACAGGAAACTCTATGGGCTGTCCGCATTTAACATTGCACAAGTATTACATCAGCAATGCTTGTGCAATGTTGCACCTGCTCTCTGGCAGCCAATAAGAGACTAGCAGGGGCTGTCAATCACCCCTATCGGTTAAGGAGCAAGGGTTAAGGTGAGCCAGAAATAATAAGCCTCCAAAGCAGCAATCGCTGCTTGGTAAATGGAGCCCTATGGGACAACCAAACTTTTATCTTGCAGAAATGTAAATTAACAAAATGCTAAAAACCATAGGGGAAGATAGTCTCAATAAATGCCAAACATGATCTGTCCCTTACAATGAGGCTCTTCGTCACCCAAATGATCTCTGACAACAAAGTGGCTACAATTTTCATCTCCCAGACTATGCAGAAATATTCTTGGCCAAAGAAGATGGCATTGAGTGATTTACTGACAAGGAAGTTTAAAAGCTTATTAAAGGAGCAGTCTATACCAGAATTTGTATTGTTTAAAAGATAGATAATCCCTTTATTACCCATTCCCCAGTTTTGCATAACCAACACTGTTATAATAATATACTTCTTACCTCTGTGATAACCTTGTATCTAAGCCTCATCTGACAGCCCCCTGATCACATGACTTTTTATTTCTTATCTATTGACTTGTATTTAATATTGTGTTGTGCTAAAAAAAATCTTAAATAACTCCTCGGGCGTGAACACAATGCAATCTATATGGCCCATATCAACTAGCATTCTCCGGTTGTAAAAAGCAGATTAAAAAAAGCATGTGATAAGAGGCTGTCTGTAGTGGCTGAGAAACAGGCAGAATTTTTGAGGTTTAAAGGTTATAAATTAATGTTGGTTGTGCAAAGCTGGGGAATAGGTAGTAAAGGCATTATCTATCTGTTTAAAATATTACAATTTTAGTGTTGACTGTCCCTTTAAGTTTGTATAAACTTATTTTTACAAAAGGTGAGGAGACGAGTGACTATTCATATACTACAAAAACATGCAATTCTGTATCTGGGCTGTATCATTATGAAGCCTGTGTTTTGTTAATTTGATAAAGTATATCTAATTTACATCTCAGCAACTCATCATATGCAAATATATTCAATACTTTCTAAAATCGATTTACCATATGTCTGTGTGGAAACAGCGAACAAAGAATGTAATAATTTCATGCTGATATTAAAGCATATGAAGATTTTTCATCAAGTGTCTAAGCGAGCAATATGTAAAGACGTGACTGCGCTCCAGAATAGCATAGCGGTTTATTCCAAAAAAACATTATTCGTAAAAGTAAAAAATAACCTATTTTTTTAAACATGCGCTGTAAAATTCATGACTACTAGGTAAATTTATAAATATTAAAATAATATTATGAGGATGCCAATAAAATTACGAATTCAAAGTATTTAGAAACATGAAGAGTTTTGAGGTTTTATTTTGACATTTAAAGGGATGTAAAACACAAATTTTTTCTTTCATTTTAAAACAACTTTCCAATTTATTTGTATTATGAAATTTGCTTTGTTTTCTTGTTATACTTTGTTGAGAAGCTTTAAAGTAAGCTCAGGAGCCTGCACGTAATTGCAGCACTATATGACAGCAGATTTGCAAGAATATTATACATTAGCAAGACTCAGGCCTAGATTTAGAGTTCGGCGGTAGCCGTCAAAACCAGCGTTAGAGGCTCCTAACGCTGGTTTTGGGCGCCCGCTGGTATTTGGAGTCAGTGATTAAAGGGTCTAACGCTCACTTTACAGCCGCGACTTTTCCATACCGCAGATCCCCCTACGCCATTTGCGTAGCCTATCTTTTCAATGGGATCTTCCTAACGCCGGTATTTAGAGTCGTTTCTGCAGTGAGCGTTAGAGCTCTAACGACAAGATTCCAGCCGCCTGAAAATAGCAGGAGTTAAGAGCTTTCTGGCTAACGCCGGTTTATAAAGCTCTTAACTACTGTACCCTAAAGTACACTAACACCCATAAACTACCTATGTACCCCTAAACCGAGGTCCCCCCACATCGCCGCCACTCGATTAAAATTTTTAACCCCTAATCTGCCGACCGCCACCTACGTTATACTTATGTACCCCTAATCTGCTGCCCCTAACACCGCCGACCCCTGTATTATATCTATTAACCCCTAACTTGCCCCCCACAACGTCGCCGCAAGCTACTTAAAATAATTAACCCCTAATCTTCCGACCGCAAATCGCCGCCACCTACGTTATCCCTATGTACCCCTAATCTGCTACCCCTAACATCGCCGACCCCTATGTTATATTTATTAACCCCTAATCTGCCCCCCACAACGTCGCCGACACCTACCTACACTTATTAACCCCTAATCTGCCGAGCGGACCTGAGCGCTACTATAATAAAGTTATTAACCCCTAATCCGCCTCACTAACCCTATCATAAATAGTATTAACCCCTAATCTGCCCTCCCTAACATCGCCGACACCTACCTTCAATTATTAACCCCTAATCTGCCGACCGGAGCTCACCGCTATTCTAATAAATGTATTAACCCCTAAAGCTAAGTCTAACCCTAACACTAACACCCCCCTAAGTTAAATATAATTTTTATCTAACGAAATAAATTAACTCTTATTAAATAAATAATTCCTATTTAAAGCTAAATACTTACCTGTAAAATACATCCTAATATAGCTACAATATAAATTATAATTATATTATAGCTATTTTAGGATTAATATTTATTTTACAGGCAACTTTGTAATTATTTTAACCAGGTACAATAGCTATTAAATAGTTAAGAACTATTTAATAGTTACCTAGTTAAAATAATAACAAATTTACCTGTAAAATAAATCCTAACCTAAGATATAATTAAACCTAACACTACCCTATCAATAAAATAATTAAATAAACTACCTACAATTACCTACAATTAACCTAACACTACACTATCAATAAATTAATTAAACACAATTGCTACAAATAAATAAAATTAAATAAACTATCTAAAGTACAAAAAATAAAAAAGAACTAAGTTACAGAAAATAATAAAATATTTACAAACATAAGAAAAATATTACAACAATTTTAAACTAATTACACCTACTCTAAGCCCCCTAATAAAATAACAAAGCCCCCCAAAATAAAAAATTCCCTACCCTATTCTAAAATACAAATATTACAAGCTCTTTTACCTTACCAGCCCTGAACAGGGCCCTTTGCGGGGCATGCCCCAAGAATTTCAGCTCTTTTGCCTGTAAAAAAAAACATACAATACCCCCCCCCCAACATTACAACCCACCACCCACATACCCCTAATCTAACCCAAACCCCCCTTAAATAAACCTAACACTACCCCCCTGATGATCTTCCTACCTTGTCTTCACCATGCCAGGTTCACCGATCCGTCCTGGCTCCAAGATCTTCATCCAACCCAAGCGGGGGCTAGACATCCACTGAAGAAGTCCAGAAGAGGATCCAAAGTCTTCCTCCTATCCGGCAAGAAGAGGACATCCGGACCGGCAAACATCTTCTCCAAGCGGCATCTTCTATCTTCTTCCATCCGATGACGACCGGCTCCATCTTGAAGACCTCCAGCGCGGATCCATCCTCTTCTTCCGACGACTAGACGACGAATGACGGTTCCTTTAAGGGACGTCATCCAAGATGGCGTCCCTCGAATTCCGATTGGCTGATAGGATTCTATCAGCCAATCGGAATTAAGGTAGGAATTTTCTGATTGGCTGATGGAATCAGCCAATCAGAATATAGTTCAATCCGATTGGCTGATCCAATCAGCCAATCAGATTGAGCTCGCATTCTATTGGCTGATCGGAACAGCCAATAGAATGCGAGCTCAATCTGATTGGCTGATTGGATCAGCCAATCGGATTGAACTATATTCTGATTGGCTGATTCCATCAGCCAATCAGAAAATTCCTACCTTAATTCCGATTGGCTGATAGAATCCTATCAGCCAATCGGAATTCGAGGGACGCCATCTTGGATGACGTCCCTTAAAGGAACCGTCATTCGTCGTCTAGTCGTCGGAAGAAGAGGATGGATCCGCGCTGGAGGTCTTCAAGATGGAGCCGGTCGTCATCGGATGGAAGAAGATAGAAGATGCCGCTTGGAGAAGATGTTTGCCGGTCCGGATGTCCTCTTCTTGCCGGATAGGAGGAAGACTTTGGACCCTCTTCTGGACTTCTTCAGTGGATGTCTAGCCCCCGCTTGGGTTGGATGAAGATCTTGGAGCCAGGACGGATCGGTGAACCTGGCATGGTGAAGACAAGGTAGGAAGATCATCAGGGGGGTAGTGTTAGGTTTATTTAAGGGGGGTTTGGGTTAGATTAGGGGTATGTGGGTGGTGGGTTGTAATGTTGGGGGGGGGGTATTGTATGTTTTTTTTTACAGGCAAAAGAGCTGAAATTCTTGGGGCATGCCCCGCAAAGGGCCCTGTTCAGGGCTGGTAAGGTAAAAGAGCTTGTAATATTTGTATTTTAGAATAGGGTAGGGAATTTTTTATTTTGGGGGGCTTTGTTATTTTATTAGGGGGCTTAGAGTAGGTGTAATTAGTTTAAAATTGTTGTAATATTTTTCTTATGTTTGTAAATATTTTATTATTTTCTGTAACTTAGTTCTTTTTTATTTTTTGTACTTTAGATAGTTTATTTAATTTTATTTATTTGTAGCAATTGTGTTTAATTAATTTATTGATAGTGTAGTGTTAGGTTAATTGTAGGTAATTGTAGGTAGTTTATTTAATTATTTTATTGATAGGGTAGTGTTAGGTTTAATTATATCTTAGGTTAGGATTTATTTTACAGGTAAATTTGTTATTATTTTAACTAGGTAACTATTAAATAGTTCTTAACTATTTAATAGCTATTGTACCTGGTTAAAATAATTACAAAGTTGCCTGTAAAATAAATATTAATCCTAAAATAGCTATAATATAATTATAATTTATATTGTAGCTATATTAGGATTTATTTTACAGGTAAGTATTTAGCTTTAAATAGGAATCATTTATTTAATAAGAGTTAATTTATTTCGTTAGATAAAAATTATATTTAACTTAGGGGGGTGTTAGTGTTAGGGTTAGACTTAGCTTTAGGGGTTAATACATTTATTAGAATAGCGGTGAGCTCCGGTCGGCAGATTAGGGGTTAATAATTGAAGGTAGGTGTCGGCGATGTTAGGGAGGGCAGATTAGGGGTTAATACTATTTATGATAGGGTTAGTGAGGCGGATTAGGGGTTAATAACTTTATTATAGTAGCGCTCAGGTCCGCTCGGCAGATTAGGGGTTAATAAGTGTAGGCAGGTGTCGGCGACGTTGTGGGGGGCAGATTAGGGGTTAATAAATATAACATAGGGGTCGGCGATGTTAGGGCAGCAGATTAGGGGTACATAGGGATAACGTAGGTGGCGGCGGTTTACGGAGCGGCAGATTAGGGGTTAAAAGTGTAATGCAGGGGTCAGCGATAGCGGGGGCGGCAGATTAGGAGTTAATAAGTGTAAGGTTAGGGGTGTTTAGACTCGGGGTACATGTTAGGGTGTTAGGTGCAGACTTAGGAGGTGTTTCCCCATAGGAAACAATGGGGCTGCGTTAGGAGCTGAACGCTGCTTTTTTGCAGGTGTTAGGTTTTTTTTCAGCTCAAACAGCCCCATTGTTTCCTATGGGAGAATCGTGCACGAGCACGTTTTTGATGCCGGCCGCGTCCGTAAGCAACTCTGGTATCGAGAGTTGCATTTGCGGTAAAAATGCTCTACGCTCCTTTTTTGGAGCCTAACGCAGCATTTGTTTGAACTCTCGATACCAGAGTTAAATTTATGGTGCGGCCAGAAAAAAACCCGCGGAGCGTTAACAGCCCTTTTACCGCCGAACTCTAAATCTAGGCCTCAGAGTGCTAGATGGCAGCACTATTTCCTGTCATGTAGTACTGCAGACATGAATGCTACCTACCTAGATATCTCTTTAAGGAAGCATAACATGAGAACAAAGGAAATTTGTTAATAGAAGTAAATTAAAACTTTTTTTTAAATTGTATTCTCTAACTGAATCATGAAAGAAAAAAAAAATTGTTTCATGTCCCTTTAAAGGGACATGAACCCCCAAAAAACTATTTCATGATTCAGATAGAGAATACAATTTTTTTTTTTTTATATTCTTTTTTATTAACCAACAGAGGGTGACATTATGCAGTAATACAAATTCAGTTCATGGCAATATTTAAGGAGATGAAAAACAAAAAACACTTGTCCTCATCTTGAAGTTCAAATAATTTCAGCAGAAGAAAACAGAAGCAAGCTATGTAAAATAATATTTAACCCACAGTTTCTCCTACCTGTAAAAAAGCAAGTATTATCTTCTTTCAAGTCTAAAACTGAAAACAAAATCTTATTCCCTTAAGTCGCCCTGCGTTGGGATTTTCTATTTTTAATCGAGAAAAAAAAAGTAAAAATAAAAATAAAATAATCAACCAAAATCTTAAAAAAGAAGAAGAGAAAAAAAAAAAAAAAGGGATAAAATCCCCTTCCCTGCTGCTCCCTCTACCAAATACCTAACAGGATCATTTCTGAATTTTGGAAAGGAAAGATTATATAATCTCTATCATTTTCGGGTAGTGATTTAATATATATTGCCCATTTATTAAAGAATTTCCTAATGTCCTCTTCGTTGTTAATGTCTGTGTCTTTTTGTTCTAATAAGCATTGTTTCTTGAGGCAGTTTTGAATTTCCTGCACACTTGGTACCGAGCGCATTTTCCATTTTTTGCATATTAAATATCTAGTGGCTAAAATAGAGATAGATATCAATTTATCATTAGGATGATGTTTAATTAAATTGTCAATACATAGTATGATCTGAGATAAAGTAAAAGATATAGGTGGAATCTTCAATACCTTATTCAGCCAATATTCAAGTTTGTGCCAGGTATTTCTCACTTTTGGGCAAGACCAGAACATATGCACTATATTAGCAGCTGGGAGAGAACATTTCGGGCATTTGTCAAAACCCAGGTTGTGCACCTTAAAGCCCATCTCCGGAGTGAAGTATGCCCTGTGGAGCAGTTTAATATGTGCTTCGCGCCATGTGGCAGACAAGGTTATTTTAGCCACTTTTCCTATAGAATGTTGCAGGATTTTTGAGTCGACCCTATTCTGTGGTAGAAATAGAGTCCATGTTTCAGCAATCCTTGACAGGTTACAGTTGCCCCTACTGCCAACCAATAATTGATAGGCCACAGAGATAGACATGTAATCAGCCTTCATAAGTGTAAGCCAGTTTTCCACCTTGCCTAGTTTCCAACCCCAGCCCTCTTCTCTGACTATTTCAGCCAGGAAATGCCTTACCTGTAAGTAGGCAAAGAAGTCTTTATTAGGCAGAGTAAATTCTCTTTTCAGTGCTTCAAATGTTTTAATAATAAAGATCATTCTATTTAGCCCTTTTGTATGCCATCTATTAAAAACCTCAGAATGTAATCCAGGTTGGAATTTTGGATTCCCTATCAGGGGAAGGTAGTGCGAAGCCTTAAAGTTAATTGAAAGAATTTTTGCAATTTTCCACCATGCCCTGATAGGATTCTAGATAACTTTTAATTTTTTAATTTCTAGGGGCAGCTCCTTAGGGGGTGAATGTATAAGGGATAAAGGATGGTATGGATCACATATATTAGCTTCCAGTTGGTTATTTAGAATGTAATCTTTAGACAGAATCCAACCCGCCACTATTCGCGCTAAAAAACTAAGATTGTATGCTCTAATGTCTGGGAGTGCTAAGCCCCCATAATCACGTGGAAGGGTAAGTTTATTAAGAGATATTCGTGCTCTTTTCCCTTGTCAGAGAAATTGTCTGATTAGGCCATTGATCATGCGTATATCTCTTTCAAAAAGGATTACTGGAATATTCTGCAGTGTATATATAGTAATTTCGGGAGGAGGATCATTTTGACCAATGCTATCCTTCCTGAGATTGAAAGTGGCAGACTTTGCCAAGTTCTAAGTTTTCCCTTAAATTGGTTAATAATTGGGGGAATGTTTAGCTCATATACCAAATCTGAGTTCGCAGGAATAATTATTCCTAGGTATTTAAATGATTCTTTTACTCTTTTAAATGGATTCTCCAAACATGAATCCTTACTCCTGCGGATCCAGAGGATTTCTGATTTAGATGCATTTATTTTATACCCTGAGAAGGTACCGAATTGGTCAATTATCTTCATCAGTTTTGGAATATTAACCTTGGTATTTGATAAATACAACAAGACATCATCTGCATACAAACCTATTTTCATCTCATGATTTAGGATCTTTATTCCCTCTAAACTTTGCCTTATCATAATGGCCAAGGGTTCAATGGCAATGTTAAACAAAAGCGGGGAGAGAGGGCAGCCCTGGCGCGTTCCTCTTTCAAGAGTTATTGATGGAGATATCATACCGTTAGTTATCAAGCTTGTAGCTGATATTTTGTAAAGACTCTCTACGAATTGGGGGAATTTGCCCTTAATTCCAAATTTCAACAAAGATGTGTTAAGATGTTTAAATGTAACAGAGTCAAATGCTTTTTCTGCGTCAATGGACAGAATAGCGGTATCTGATGCCCCAGGGTCTTCCTCTCTCCCCGCCAAGATCTGTTCGTAGTATTCCAAAGTAACCAATACCTCCCTAATTTTGGCCGAGGAGTTTCGTCCATTCATAAAGCCGGCTTGATCCGGATGAATCACTTTGGGCAGAATTAACTGTAGTCTAGATGCTAAGATAGACATTAAGATCTTGTAGTCTGAATTAAGTAGGGCTATTGGTCTATATGATTCTTTAAGCCTAGGATCTTTTCCTGCTTTAAGGATTAAGGTTGTGTAGGAGAAGGAAAATGAGGCTGAGACTGGTTTGCCTTTAATATAATATTCGTTATATAAGTTTGTTAAATATGGGGCACTTTCTTCAACTAGTATTTTGTAGAATTCGCTAGGTAGTCCATCCGGACCAGCCGCCTTATTAATCAGTGATTTAGAGATTGCCAACTTTACTTCTTGGACCGATATAGGAGCATTAAGGCCGATGATGCATTCATCAGTTAATGATGGGCTAACAATCTTATTCCAAAACTATGCAGATTTATCTTGGTCATAACCCTTATCAGAATATACATTTTGATAATATTTCACTAATATAGTTGCAATCCTATCAGGATCTAAAATTCGCTTTCCCTTATCTAAGAGTTCTTCAATATACGGATATTTTTTTTCATTATTAACCAATCTAGACAACATCTTTCCAGATTTGTTCCCAAATCTGTAGAATTTAGCCTGAGTTTTTAGTTCTTTCTGCACTTGTTGAGTTAAGATAAATGTGTCCCTAGTTTCTTTGGCTCGCACATACTTAGCCCAGTTTGAGGCATTTTTATGCAGTAAGAATTTATTATATGAGTTAGATAGTGCCTTATTTATTTCTTTTTCTCTTGTCTTTAATGTTTTAGTTAGAGCGATATTATAGGTTAATATTTCTCCTCTGAGAACCGCCTTGGCGGTATCCCAGAGTAGTTCTGGGCGTTCAATATATTCATGGTTGAACTGTATAAATTCCTCAAATTTTGACCTGAGATGAGTTTTAAATTTCATATCCGTTACTAAGTAATGTGGAAAGAAAAATCGCAAAGATTTAATTTGCGGCCGTTTCATCTGAATATGCAAAGAAATGGGGGCATGATCTGATATTGTCATGGGAAGGATTCTTGCTTGCACGGTTGTAGGCCCTATACGCTCATCTATAAGGAATAAGTCTATTCGTGAGAGGGTTTTATGTGCTTTTGAAAGACAAGTAAATTCCTGTACATCAGGGTTTTGAATACGCCATATATCCCGTAGTGCTAAATTTTGTTTTATTTTCTTGATCATTTTAAATTCTAAATTATCCTTTTTCTGTTTTTTCTGTTTCGTGGGATAGAGAATACAATTTTAAACAACTTTCCAATTTACTTCTATTATTTAATTTGCTTCCTTCTCTTGTTTTCATTTGCTGAAAGGTTTATCTAGGCAAGCTCACGAACAGCAGTGAAACTAGGTTCTAGCTGTTGATTGGTGGCTGCATATATATATTGATTGTGATTGGCCCACCCATGTGTTCAGTTAGAAGCTAGTAGTGCATTGCTGCTCCTTCAACAAATGATACCAAGAGAATGAAACAGGTTAGATAATAGAAGTAAATTAGAAAGTTGTTTAAAATTGTGTTCTCTATCTGAATCATGACAGAAAAAAGTGGGTTTCATGTACCTTTTAGTCATTTTTCTATGCATAGTATCCACCAACAACAGTCTAAGGGGCACTGAATACCTTGTAATAACAATACATTTATTTATTCTTGCTTTAGAATAACATAAGCAAAGTTCTATTATTTTTAAAGCAAAGTAACATTTTGTTTGCTGCAATAAACTCCACCCACTATTTGCCTTATTTGGAGTAGCCAATCCAGTCTTGGGCCTGCAGAAGGCAGGGCTAACCATTAGCTTTGTATAAAGTGTATTTTGCTGCAGTTATCGTCTGCTAAAGCCAATTAGGAAAGATATGGTGATATGAAAAATCCCCATTTTCTAGAGCTATATTACATGAAAAGGGGTAAAATAAATAATGAAACTAGAGTGAAATGCTGTTTTACTACACGTAGCTAAAATATTTATAACAAAAGTTTGAGGTATTTACTGTTCTTTCAAGCATTCAATTGCAAAAGATCTGCATCAAGGTAAATATTTTGAAAGCATTTAAAACTTGCCAAACTCAACACTTTGTGATGATAAAGTAACAATCAGTAATAAACTATGTCTTTTTTGTTTTATTTATATTGATTGTGACCAATTAAGCACTAGATGTAAATTAGTTTGTGCACTGCTCTAAGCAATCAATGTATATAATGTAGGCAGGTCAGCCATTTTACAGCACACTTAGATTACAGATTTTGAACTCCAGTGTCTCTAGGGAGTATGGAGCCAGCACAATTTTCAGAGGCATCTTACAGGAAAAGGAAGCAAAGAAAGTATAATGCAATGTTTTATTATCATTACTTAAAGGGACAGTCTACTCTAACACAGTAATTTTATCTCTGTGATTACCTTGTATCTAACCTCCTGTAGACTGCCCTCTTATTTCAGTTCTTTTGACAGACTTGCATTTTAGCCAATCAGGGCTGACTCATTAATAACTTCACGGGAGTGAGCATAATGTAATCTATATGACACACACTAGCTGTGAAAAACTGGCACAATGCACTGAGATAACAGGCGGCGCTCAAGGGCTTCGAAATTAGCATATGAGCTTACCTAGGTTTAGCTTTCAACAAAGAATACCAAGAGAACAAAGAAAATTTGCTGATTAAAGCAAAAATGGAAAGTTGCTTAATATTGCATGCCCTATCTGAATCATGAAAGTTTAATTTTGACTAGACTATCCCTTTAAATAAATTAATTTTTGGAGAATCCCATCTTGAATTTAAGATCCCTTTAGTGTGCAATTGCAGGATGCAATCAACATGAACTAGGTGACTGATAGCTCATTGCTTAAGATGATAAATTAGGTAGCTCTATAGAGCTCTGGTTACCATGGTAATGACATCCAGAGAAAATTCTAAATACCCTTTAAAACTTGAAATGCAAACAATAAACACCAATATTTTGTGAGTTATAACTCTATGTAAGTTACTGTTTATCCTTTGTTTGTTTGTTTTCTCTTTCTAAATGAAACAAATGTTACCAACAGTGACAAAAATGCTTCATGTAAGGAAACTCTTTTTTATTTTTTACTGCAACTCCCACGTACTTTGTGCAAGCTGTTCTGAAGATTGAAAGAAAAAGTGACAAAATCTCTGAGAAACCATAGATGTCTCTGGAATCTCCTAAAGATCAGGTCAAAATGCAAAGATGCACCAGACAAGGACAAGAATCCTTCTGAGAGAACATTGTTTGCCTTTTTATAAAAGCAACCTCTTTAAATATTTTCCCTTTGGCTCATGCATTTAAAGTTAGAATACACTGAAAAGCACTGATTTGCAAGGAATGCTTTCAATGCAGAAGATTTGCACATATAAAATAACATTCTAAATCATTTGTAAACCTGCATTTTATTTTAGAATAAAATCTGTTAACAATAAACACAGTTGTACAATAAAAAATAAAATAATTGCAAGTAGATAAGCTGTTTTCAAAATTAAAGTGGATGTAAAGTCAATGCTATCGCACAATTTCAATTTGTTTATCATTCAAAATTAAGTTAAGTTTAATTCATCGTTTTTTTTAAAAGTAAAATTATATCGATCTATATACTTATTTACTGTTAATCGTCTTGCTCGCTTCCTCCGCCCGCCATTTTGGACCGCATTTTGAAGGTTGATTGACACTGTAGTCTACTAATAATCAATCATACCCCGTGGCGTCCAGCCCCTTTTCGGAGACGTCACTATCTCTTTATGCGCATGTGTAAACCAACTGCTGTTTGATTTAGAAGCACTGCGCGTACACGATTTAAGCATGCGCATAAAAATGCAGCAGTCATTTACTTCCTGGATTCACAGAGAATTTAATAATGCATGCGCAAATCAGGCACTGAATGTTAAATGCATGCGCAAAAAAACAACACATCGTGAACAAGCTTTTCGAACACTTCATAGAGCGGGTAGGACCGCTCTATACGTTATGCAGAAGAAATAAAGGAAGAAATGGATGGGAGGAGCTAGAAGCGAAAACGGAGATAAGTTTGCATTTAAAATATAATGTGATATTTTGCGAATTTTGAAAAAAATAATATTGCGTTTTGACTAATACACCGATTATGAATTAATATTGACTCCTAAAAACGGGAAAATTTACATTCACTTTAAATCTTCTCCAATTTTACATGAGGTTTTTTTTTCTATATTTCATTTTCTTTTTTGAAGACCAGGTATTTTGCTTTGCACTATATTCCTAATAGCTGATTTGTTAAAGGGATACGAAGCCCACATTTTTATTTCATGATTGAAATAGAGCAGGTGATTTTAATCAACTTTCTAATTTACTTCTATTATCAATTTGTTATTGTTCTCATGGTATTTATGTTGAAAAGCAGGGACGTATGCTTAGAAGCCAGCCCATTTTTGGAGCACTATATGGCAGCAGTTTTGCAAGAATGTTATCCAGTTGCAAGAGCACTATATGGCAGCGCTATTTCCTGCTATGAAGTGCTAAAAATGGAGAGATTCAAACAGATCTGTACTTGGTCCTCATCAGATCGGCTGGTGGTGAGATCAGCTCTGCTGAAATCATTAGAGAAATCAATTTACTGTACTTTTATCAAATTAATCTATTTTTCTTGGTGTTGTTTAGTGAAACAGGTCCCCTTTCAATGAGACATCTCTTGAGCACTCTATGTTTCACATGGTTGCAAACACTGTGCCATATCGTGCTCACATGAGGTGCACGCTCCTAAGTTTATCTCAGTATGCTCTCATGAAAATAAGCTATGTGTTCACAAATAATACCAAGATGAACATTGTAAATGTGTTTTTATGTTTTTAATTGTATGCTCTATGTGAGTCATGATGGACTCAACTGAGGCTTCCATGTTCAATTAAAGGGACAATAAGATCAAAATTAAACTGAAATGGATTGGATAGAGCATATATATATATTTTTAAATTACTTTCTAAATGACTACTATTATTAATTTTGATTAGTTCTCTTGTATCGTTTTGCTAAAAAGTAATCCTGGGTAAGCTCCTTGAGTGTGCATGTGTATTTGCTGCCAGATTTTTTTTATTATTATTCTTTATTTATAAAGCACCAACAGATTCCGCAGCACTGTCCATGAGTAACAAAGGTAAAAAGGACAGTACAATATGAGACACCAGACAAAATTTAATAAACAAATACAGGGGGAATTGGGAGCCCTGTTCCCGTGGGAACTTACAATCTAAATGATGGCTAGGGATTTCAACCAGGGGTTAAGTCCTACAAAAAAAAGTGTGGGAATTTATCAAAACTTCCACCCTCCCTCACAATTAATATTGCTTTATATATATATATATATATATATATATATATATATATATATATATATATATATATATATATTGATATTGGTTAATGAAGCAAAATTAAATCCAATGAAGGGTTAAATGGTTGCCTTTGGGCCTGAGAATCCTCCTCTGTTGAGTCTCACCCATTTAAGGTGCAATAGTCCTATTTCTGCTGAGGGGAGCTAAATAAACCCAGAGCAAGCCACACAGAAATGTAAGCACCATGTGTTATAAAAGATAATAAAGATAATATAACAGGGGTGAGCACACAGTAGGACATGTTTGCATTTAGTGTATTGTAGGAAGTGTTACTGCCCATTAGTAGAGGATCTCACTATCCCTCTAACAGACTGTGCTCCAACTCCTCCCACCAGCAGCAGCAGTATTTACGGAAGTGCTTCTGTTCTCTGACCAGAGGGAACTTAGTTCCTCCAGCAAAAATAGTGCATGAACTCCGTTCCCATGCGTTCCGGCTCGACTTAACCCCTGATATCAACAATGTTGCTATCAATGTTATGCATAGTTACAAACACTGCTGCCACAGAATGCTAAAGACTCTCTATGATAGCAAAGTTTGCAATTATATCTATAGCATTGCTATAAACATTATTGCATGTTTCTGAGATCACCTGGGATTATCCTTTAACAAAGGATACCAAGAGAACTAAGCACAATTCATAAAATAAATTATAATGTTATTTAAAATCACATGCTCTTTCTGAATCATGAATGTTTAATGTTGGCTTTACTGCATACTGCAGGGATTTATTTTTGTGGATATGTAGCCAAAACAACAAAACCATTCAGAATTAAATGATGATTCTTTTAACATGTTTAAATGCAGTTTTTGTTTTACGCTGTCGGCATTCTACATTGCACAAGCATTTCTTGTGAAATGCTTGTGCAATGCCACCCCCTACACATTTGCGATTTGCGTCCAATCGGTCGCTAGAGGGGGGTGTCATCCCGATCGGATAGCAATGATTGCAGTCAGCCAGCTCAGAGGTGGCGGGCGAGTTAAGGAGCAGCAGTCTTACAATCGCTGCTTTTTAACTTAAGTTTCCGGCGAGCCGGAAACTTCAGGGGTAGATTGCAACATCCGCTACTTAATAAATCTACCCATTAGTGTGTAATTTTAAGAGACTTTCCAATTAACTTCTATCATAAAATGTGCTTTGTTTTCTTGGTATCCTTGATTAAAATGTCAACAGCTTCTTAAAGGGACAGTCTACTCCAGAATTTTTATTGTTTTAAAAGATAGATAATCCCTTTATTACCCATTCTCCAATTTTGCATAACCAAGTAAATGAGATTGCCTATTCTGAAGCTATGATATGTACTGTATAATATAGTATTCCCTATTATACCTTACTCATAGTGGTTATTTTAAAAGATTAAAAACATAGACAGCGTCAATATTAAGGATTGTTTACAATATAAAGGTTTATTAAAAAGTTTGTAAGTGTACAAATATAAAAATACAAACACAAACGCAGTTTGTTACAATACTAGTTATCTAATCTAGAACACACAGTTTGTAGAAAGATAATACAACCGCTTGCCTGGCCAGGTTCCTTAATCCTTACAATGCGTTTCCGGGCTCCTCCCCCCTTCCTCAGATGTGTCTGGATTAGCTGCAGCACAACACATACTATTGTTTGCCACATTTTTATTTTAATAAATATATAATAATGAGGGTGTCTCTTGGCCTTATAATAGGCCATCATAAAGGGCTGGGACCCACAAGACCCCTTGTTTTAAAGCTTAGAAGCCCAGTGAGCACCGTAGTAAAACTAATCACCTGACGTGGATAAATGTGCATTTATTTGACTAGAGGCTTTGGTAGCCCCCTAAGTGCAAATCTAAGTTGTATAACTATACCCAAAGGCCCTGATTTATATGAGTCTACTGTAACTCCTACTTCGTTTAACTATATTGTGTAGAAAAAATACACAAGCGCACATTTTTTTTAAACTCTTGTTTATTTCAATTTTAAAGAAAATATATATTTTTTCACAAGTTGAGGTAAAATTCTTATATGTCATGATATATACATAAAATAATGGTATATTATGAATCTGTGGGGTGTGCTGAAAAAAAAAGGTCTTAACTGTCAGCAGCATCTAAAAACTCTCAAAACAGCTCAGCACAGGGACGGAAATTGCTCAGCAGTTAAGGGGTTAAAATCTGTAATTTTGCTTGAAAAAAATATATAGATTGGTTTACAGTTCTGGGACACACTCCTTAAAAAGCTTCTTGAATGTTATGTATCTTTCTTCACTGTGGCCAATTAGGAACAGGTACAAACAAGCTCCTGAGCATGCAACCAATCACTGTGCAGCATGTAGGTGTGTCAGAGTTCAGCATTCTACATAGTTGAAGGGATATTATAACAGTGCTCCTTTGGTAAAAACAAATATGCTAAATCAAAGTAAACAGAAAAAGAAACAGAATAAAAAGCAAACAACTTGCTCTCCATGTAAAAAGATTGGAACATTTTTGAAACTTAAGTTTTATTCTGCCAGTTCTGAGCATGAGCAAATATGACTCCCTTTTTATCTAATCTGATACTAAACCAACTCTGGAAGAATATGGCATTATGTTAGCTAAGCTTCCTGTAGAGACCCCAGCCTCCTTGTAGGGCTGTGACAGGTAGTAATGAACACTGCACAAATGAAGATTAAAAAAAAATAAAAGTATAGGCCACTGCTTAGTGCTTTTTTTATTATAACAATGAAACAGACTGTTTAATACCCCTTTAAATGATAGAAAACACAGGCAAAGGCGTAATAACATTGCTTTGCAAAGTTTTTATTTTTTTTATTTTACTTAATTAAACATTTTTGGGCCACATTAAAAGTGGAGTGGTATTTAACGCTGCCGCTTGGGCGCTAACTTCGCTAAAAATAAGCGTTTAGCATGCTTTGTGCAGAGCTTGTTGTACAGGTTGAAAATAAAATGTTATAGTGTGCGATTACCCGATGCGAGCAAAAAGCTGAACTTAGAATATTGCTCGCAAGTTAACATATTCCCCTTTAGAAGACAATGGAGCAAAAAAAGTGGAAAACCGAAAGCATATTCTCAAGTCCGACATGAAAAAACGAATATTTCACATTCCAATGTTCTTCACATAGCAGAATATGTTCTATTTATGCATAAATACATATTCCTACATATATCTGTTTTTCTTTTTGTAGAGTATATATCTATATCATGATTATATGGGAATATATATTTATACATTACATACAACATATTCCACTACGTGCAGAACATTGGAATGTTGTATTGTTGCATAAATATGCTTTAAAGTGTTTTCATCTACTTGACTCCAATACACACACACACACACATATATATATTGTATATTAACTTCTTTACTTAGGGGGGCACTCACAGGATTTTTACATCAACCAAAACCTTTTATTTCCAATTCATCAAGATACCAATTTGATTGACAATCAAATTGGTATCTTGATGAATTGGAAATAAAAAGTTTTGGTTGATGAAAAATCTTATTAGTGCCCCCCTAAGCAAAGAAGTTAATATATATTATACACTTCTGAGGATAACACCCAGGTACTGAACATACCTCAAAGGTTGGAGTGCTGGGCCACCGGCTAACTGATATATATATATATATATATATATATATATATATATATATATATAAAAGTGTGTGTGTAAATATGTATTTATTTGTATATATGTGTCTGTAAATACATATAAACACATATAAATACATATGTAAAAACATATATATATATATATATATATATATATTACCATTGAAAAAGGCTCCTGCGTGAGCTGAAATGTCTGGTTTATTCTGACATCATTAAAATTGGATTGCTACAAACCCTGTTGTGCCTGCTGTGTATTGGGTCACATTGCATCACGGAGACCGTCCATGAGATTCAACACTACTTTGCTATATATATATATATATATATATATATATATATATATATATATATATATATATATATATATATAAATATATATATAAAAATGTATGATGTATCTCTATGTTAAATCCTTATCTTTGAGCCCTAATTTTGTGCACTTTATTTTTTAAATGATTTGTATTAGATAGTGTTGTTATGAGTGTAATTACACTTTGTAATGTATTTTTGATGTGTTTTGTGACCCTTTTTTTGTTTGCGAAACAGTTAACCAGTGCTCAGGACGCACTATCCCGACGCGTGTTAACTTCAATTGAGATCACGTTTAATTTTAACATGTTATAAGAGTGCTACACCCGACTCGCACTAACAGCCACAATAAACCCCTTTTCGCTTGCACGTAACTGTTAGCACGCCACTCATAATCTGCCCCTTTATTGGATTGGCATTTTGATTTTAATATACCTTTAAAGGGACATGAAACCCAACATTTTTCATTCATAATTCAAATAGATGCAATTTTAAAAACTTTCTATTTTACTTCTATTATCAAATTTCCTACATTCTCTTGGTATCTTTTGTTTAAAAGCAGGGACATAAGGTCAGGAGCGTGCACATGCCTGGACCACGCTATGGCAACAGTTTTGCAAGAATGTTATTCATTTGAAAGAGGACTAAATGGCAGCACTCTTCCCTGTCATGTAGTGCTGCAGATACCTACCTAGGTATATCTTCAACAAAGAATACCATGGGATCAAAGCAAATTTGATAATAAAGGTACATTTAACAATTTTTCAAAATGATATGCTGTGTCTAAATCACAAAATTATTTTTTTGGATTTCATATCCCTTTAAAGTTAGTAGATTTTTTAAATATAATCTTAGTATGTTAAACATGTTGATATCTGTTTTAATATATACTTTATTAAGAGCAAGCAGTTAAAGGGAAAGTCAAGTCCAAAAAAAAACTTTCATGATTTAAATGGGGCATGTAATTTTAAACAACTTTCCAATTTACTTTTAGCACCAAATTTGCTTTGTTCTCTTGTTATTCTTAGTTGAAAGCTAAACCTAGGAGGTTCATAAGCTAATTTCTTAGACCTTCAAGACCGCCTCTAATCTGAAAGCATTTTGACAGTTTTTTACCACTAGAGGGCGGTAGTTTATGTGTTTCATATAGATAACATTGAGCTAGGAGTGAGCACTGATTGGCTAAAATGCAAGTCTGTCAAAAGAACTGAAATAAGGGGGCAGTTTGCAGAGACTTAGATACAAGGTAACTATAGAGGTAAAAAGTGTATTATTATAACTGTGTTGGGTATGCAAAACTGGGGAATGGGTAATAAAGAGATTATCTACCTTTTTGAACAAAAAACAATTCTGGTGTTGACTGTCCCTTTAATTAAAATTCTTATCACCTGCAACAAATATTCATTATTCATTGTATGGTTTTAACGAGATTTCTAAAGCTTGTAACCTTAAGCATAATAAAATGCACCTGTATTTTCAAATAATATTTCATATAAATATAAATGCATTGAAATACATTTTTTTACAGTACAAAAAGTTTTGTTTTCGCATTACTCTTATCTTTAGATCATTTAAGAAAATAATTAGATAGCAGCCGAGCTAAGCACCTGCCTTAATTATTGTACTTAGTCTCTCAAGTCCTCATTATCCAAATGAAGCAACTGTGATTGTCATCTGAAAGAGACTATAAGCACCTTTTGCACTGCAATTATATTGCTGTTTTTCTACACTAACAGTTTTGTATGTTGGTTGAATCCCTTTGAGAACAGCAGAGCGAAATCATTTTATTTGAGTTAATAGCACAATAGAATGCAAGATGATTGATGTGTGAGTTTTGAATCCCAAGTGAAATATGAACATAGCCTATTTCAAATATATTATGCAAAGAATTATCATTTTTATTTTCCATATTCCTGTTACCAGTAAAGCTTCAGCGCCACTTGACAATAGTACGTTAGAGTTCAGGGAACAAACTGTCTATTCCATTTCAAGCATTGTGACATTTCCTTATGCTTCATTTGGGTTGCACAAAACAAAATGGGCCAGATAACAAGTCAGGTGCAATTGATAATGCACTGAACATTATTTTGTGATTGAACTTGTGCAATCAATAATGTATTATCAGTTATTACAAGTTGCGGGTTAAAATTGCAAATAGCATCACACCACATACTGTGTGACAAAGACAAAGAGGTTATGAGTGCACTAACAGCTCCCTTCAGAATATAATTGTTTTTAATCTATAAACTTTTAATAATAAATTCTAAAAAGTTGATACCAATGCTATAAGAACCTTAATAAATATACGCACACACACACCTTGAAACCTGCACAATAATTCCAAAAGTAAAATGGCAGCACCACCAATTAGTAGTATAAAATATTCATTTATTTAAGCCATCATACTAAAAAGACAACGTTTCGGATTCACATCCTTAGTCATGTCAGACATGAATCCGAAATGTTGTCTTTTTATTATGATGGCTTAAATAAACGAATATTTTACACTACTAATTGGTGGTGCTGCTATTCTACTTATGGGATTATTGTATATTTGGCACTGTGGTGCTGGTCTTGAATAGCCTGCACACCTGCATATCTGCAACCCTTAAATAGGGGTTATCTTGGTGCTGGGACATACTGGACTTACTTGAAACCTGCACAAGTAAGCCCAAATAAAAGGGAGTGTACTGAATTGTTAAAGCTGCCAGATACCCTTAAATTGCATGGTACGGAATTTTTCACAAGTGCATCACTCAGCACAGAGAAAGAGGGAGGCAAAGAAGGGGGGGGGGGGGGGCAAAATTTAAAAGATTGAGACATGAAACCCACAAAATGCATTTAATGGTAGAACATACAATTTTTACTTTCTAATCTACTTCTAGTATCAACTTTGCTTCATTCTCTTTGTTGAAGGAGAAGTAATGTAGTAGTGGGAGCTAGCTGAACACATGGGTAAGCCAATGACAAGAAGCATAAAAGTGCAGCCACCAATCAGCAGCTAGCTCCCAGTAGTGCTTTGCTGTTTCTGAGCCTAGCCTGAACCTAGGTATACTTTTCAATACAGAATATCAAGAGAATGAAGAAATAGATAATGGAATTAAATTGGAAAGTTGTTTTAAAATCACAAGCTCTATCTGAATGATAAATGTTTAATATTTACTTTACTCTCCCTTTAAGGCAGAAACATGTATCAGAGGGTGAGGCTGTCGTTCATTACTGGCAGACTCCTTCTCTATCTGTACATCCGAGGACGAAGTTGCCTTACCTATAATACAAATAAAAAAGCTCCCAACCATCCCAGATATTATATGATTTCTAGAGTGAAAGCAGAGACTGGTTTGGCCCCATATACAGCATGCCCAACCATGTCTATGATATGCTCAACCCTGCCCGCAACATGCCTGCAATCTCAACCATCCTGTCCTGGCTCCACCCACAAGTTCCCATTAACTCCCTGTCCAGGAATGCCGCCACTAAATATTGGGAGATATGTAGTACCCTTGATACTGAGCTTTTGATAAACTTTTTACACTCTCAAAGGTTTTGGTCTATTCAATTTTTGCCATCCTATACCTAAGCCCTGTTGACTTATTTATCATAAATAACTTACTTACCTGTAGTCAGGACTGGCTTTTGGTTCAATAAATCTGCACTATATTTTTTTAGTTTGATTCTTCTTGGAATCTACAGAATTGGATGTAGCACATAGCTATTGTGTTATTGTTGCTATATAGCTACCTCCCATCTAGGAAAACTTCCAAAAAAGCAGTAAAACAAAATAAGATCAAATGTATGTCATAAAAAACAATACAATAAAAACATTTTTCTGTTTGTATCATTAAATAATACTGTGTCTCAGGAAAACATGCAGTCTTAATTACAGGAATACGGCAAATGCCTATTTTCAACTATTTAAATGTTTTTTTCCTACATAAACTACTTTAAGTTAAAATATAAATAACTAAGTGCAAAGTATATAAAATGCTCATTGCATTGAGTACTTCAATGTTTTATATTAAGGTTGTGGCAACCACATTTTTGAAAAATAAAATGTAAATTCTAAGTTTCTATTCTAATGGATAAAAAAGTTGTCTATATATAATGCACTTACTTGAGCTACAATGGGATGCTGCATGTGAGTGTAGAATAAATCTTAAAGGGATATGAAAGTTAAAATTAAACTTTATTGTTCAGGTAGATCATGCAATTTTATGTGTTCAGCTTGATCCTAGTAAGTGCATTGCTGCTTTGGCGCTAAATTTATTGTGATATGCTGAGTTTATCTTTTATTATTTATTTGATTCCCTGATGCTTTTTGAACTGACATGGGGAGAGTTTGGTTTCTAGAAAAGTTAAACTGAACATTAAAATATGTTTTTCTTTCATCAGATGGTGAGAGTCCACAAGTCATGGGAATATTCCCCTTCTGATCACATGGAGGAGACAAAAGACGCCCGAACACATCAGAACTTTGAATCCCTCCCACTCCCCTTGATCATCAGTCATTTTCTTTTACCTCCTTGATGAGGAGTGATGTGAAAGTAACGCTTTAATTTGCAATGTGTATTTGTTTGCGGGGGAAACTCCCCCATAGCACAATACTGCTCATTCCACTAGAGCAGTTACTACTTCTTGTGCCTTTTGTAATGGGACTTACTATTGATCAGATTTCTAAGACAGCTACTTTTTTTATACCGTTTTTAAAAGTTTTAACACTTTGATGTGTATGTTTCTTCTAAAACTGCCGTTGGCAGGAAAGTTCTGCTGGCTGTAGTGCCTGATCAGTAATATAATACCTTCACTGTTTGTCTCCCCCACCTCTTGGTGATCTCATGGACTACTCCATTGCTTTGGTATTGATTCCCACATATGATGTCTCATGGACATGCTTACATGAATGATTTATTTTATGATGGTGAGAGCCCACAATCCTCCCCCTTTCTTTTTGTTCAGGTAACCATATATTTTACTTATACATGTTGTTTAAACTAAGAGTTCTCTGCTGGAGATGATTTGCATAGATTGGTTTCTAAACACATTTCACCTGTGTCTGATGGATCGACTGTTTTACTTCTCTTCTTGATGCCCCTGAAAAATGGAAAACAGAAAAAGTAAATGCTTAGCTATAAAAACAGCAATGAATAATGGACCTTCCTTCTGATCTATAATGCCATAAATGGGCTTACTAATTTTTCAGTTACATGAAACATTTTTACCCGTGTCCATGATAGACATATTACTAAATTTGTTAATTAGTGCAGGAAATACGTATTTTTTTTTTACATTTTTTTTTTAAATATTTTTATTGAGGATTAAGTAAAAGAACAGTCATAAATGCAATTATACAATAACAAAGCAAGATTCATGTGATATATGTCATATCAATAAAGTGACAAAAGATCATATGGACACAGATAGATAAAAATAATGAAATGTAATAAGACTTCCTTGAATCCCAATTATATCTGCACAGTAATATAATAAAAACGGAAAGTATTAATTGTATATCCTCAATTTTTAACCTCCACAACATAGGTGAGGCCACTTTCAGGCCTCCAACACATCAATTATAGAAGATAATAAAAAATAGCAGGAGGGTTTTATAATATAGGGTCCAATTTTGGATCCTCTTAATATAATCAAAACTTATTGCTCTTCTTCATAGCCTATACAGCCAATATAAAGAGCTCATAGTACAAATCAACATAAGGGAAGGGGTGATATAAAGTAAAGGAAGCTTGTTAAAGCATTAGTACTTTCAGTACTCCAGCGGCGTGAGAGCATATGAAAAAACAACTATCTCTGAAAAATAACTTGAGTGATATAAAACTAATTATCCTGTCTTATAAAGACAAGATTTAAACTATAAAGAGATGGTAGTCTGAATAAGTAACAGCAATATGAACACACATTTCACATATATTGGCGATATCTAGTAATCAATATCACCATTGGTCATTGTATTATTTATATATCACAAGCTCTCAGCTCATCTAGACTACATTATATGAACAATCACTTCTTAAGATTGGGATACTAGTTTTTAAAGGTGAATAGGGAGGTTCTATGGAATCTGCGTTCCTGTGTATATTAAGTTTAGGGGGGCGGAATGGTGTTACTGAGGGTCATGGTTACTAAAATGTCTAGATATAAAAAAGACAAATAAATAATATACCTAACCCAACTAGGAAAGTACACTCTTATATTTCTACAGGGATGGACATAATTATCAGCTTGCAACTAGTTTTTACTGTAACCTAGCTGGTCTAGGAGACTATATGTCAGTTTTGTATATAACTTGCTTCAGAATAGAACTATAGACATATATAGTGTGTTTGCTAGGCCGCCTCGGCCGCAGGCCACCCAGCAGAGCAAGTAAAAAAATATTCCAATAGTGTCTCAAGCCTTGTTCCAATATTATTAGATAACCGTATCAACAATGGAATGCACACATATAAACAGCAGCATTTTACACTTAAAATTAACTAACATGTGGCTTTAGTGTATGTGTAAGATTAAAGCCTAGTACATACTAAGGGCATCAATATATACAGCTGAATACGTAGATAACACTAGACATATATACATATATAATAATTAACTAAACTTTCATTTTGATGTGCCTTTAATCTAACCAGAATAGGCAGGGGATGTATGCAAATTAGGCAAACATTCATCAGGTTAAAGGGACAGTATACACTCATTTTCATATAACTGCATGTAATAGACACTACTATAAAGAATAAGATGCACAGATACTGATATAAAAATCCAGTATAAAACTGTTTAAAAACTTACTTAGAAGCTGTCAGTTTTGCTCTGTTGAAAAGGTAGCTGGAAAGCCCACTGCAAGTGACAAATAAGACACTCCCCCCTCCCCCCTCTTTTGCATATGAAAAGACCCTTTACACAAACAGGAGCAAGCTGGAGAAGGTAGCTGACAGTATTCACATAAAACTTTGGGGCTTGGTTAGGAGTCTGAAAATCAGAGCAATGTTATTTAAAAATAAGCAAAACTATACATTTATTTTTAAAAAAAACTTTATGGGCTATATAAATAGATCATCTACAAGACATTTATGCAAAGAAAAAATGAGTGTATAATGTCCATTTAATAACCAACATGGAAGCTTACGTATATATGATAACATAAATGAACTCGACTTTGTCCCACAGAAAGTCCACTATAAACATACAGGACATTTTTGAAAAGTTAACTTTAGAGATGGTTTCAGGGCATAAGTTCTTTGTCTTAAACTCCGACACTGTCTTTTGTCTCAAAGAGATCTTTATCCTATGCCAAATCCAAAGAACACAGTTCCGTTGAAAGGATTTATAGGCAAACTTACATATCGTCCTGGAGGAGGTCTATCATTGTGGGCAAAGAGCCCTGAAAGTTCCCAACTGTGAGAACAAGGTAGCCTTGTAAGTTCGAAACTTGGTATCTGGAGTAGTGCTTTCCCGTTACTGTCGTCTTTAGCTGTAATTCGAGCGACATCCAAGAACAATGCCCTATAGTCCAGGTCAGTGATAAATTCCCAATCCTTTGCAAGTCTATGCTTCTGAATGCATGGCCTCTTGGGGGATGTATGAAGAGCTGGCAGGCAAAGGTGTGAGGGTATCAGTAGGTCCTTACCGCTCTGAGAGAAGATTGCGTGTGGAGTACCACGTGGATGGATCAATGGCGAACACCGTGTCTCTGCAGGAGAGACATCAGCCTGTATTGATAATGACCCAGGACTCAGCGTCCGCAATGCGCAACATATCTCTGCTTCTTGAAGTTCCGCCATTGATAGTAGACTTTGCAGATCCCTCCGCATGCACTGGAAATGTTGCATTATTAGTGCCTGAACCTTTCGGTCCCATATATCGACTGCCTCCATTTCAGCGTTACCTCACTTTGGTAGATGTTGTTTGCTAGCAGCTGAACACCTCATTTATATCTGTCCAGCTTGTGTAGGGACTAGGAATCAGCAAGTAGATCTTTGATAATGGCGCCCGTAGTCACCGGTCTCATGGGCCTGTTAGAGTATCAAATCCCGGTTTCAAACACATCATAAGCTTAAAAGCCACTTCTGATCATCAATATGTGGAACTGTCCCAGTATACATTAGATTAATATATTTTAATGCCATCCAAGTTCACTTTTTGGCTCTAAAAAGACAGACAAAGTCAGGAGCTCTTGATTCTCACGTCTTGCCCTGTTGGCAGTTAGCTCCGCCCCCTCCTCGTTTTCTTTTTGTTTTAATAAAATTCACTGGTTTAAATCTTTATATAATGAAATTCATACAGTAATGTCATACATTTACAGGGATAAATGCAAGGGAAAAAAAGTATGTTGATTTAATGCAAATTTAAACTTAAACCCTGTCCTAAAACTAAACCTGCAGCTGTTAAATGAAGGGCTCTTGGCAAAGTAGTGTAGTAATTTATCTGTTTATACTTACACCTAGTATTTTGGGAGAGTAAAAATTGTATATATATTTTTTTTAATAAAGACACAAATAAAATCTTTTGTTTATAATTAAAACAATAAAAACAATTAATTTAATTCAAATTGAATCATCAATTATTCACAGTAAAGATACAAAATATAGGCGACAACAATATCATTACCCAAAGTATATACAATAACAAAAATATGATGCTGAAAAAAGAATGATAATACTAAGTAATACAACACTCACCAGGTAAGAGCTAGAATCTACTGAATTTGACAAAAATATTAGAAAAATTAGTGGAAATTATTTTAAAGTATTCCATTTAAATTCCACAGACACTTCATAATCCAACTTTGTAGAACTAAAAAGTACACAGCTTATAAATGCAGACAACTAGTCACTCAATACTCATTATGCCTCAATGTTTATTGTAGAATCAAAATAAAGAATTCCCCATGAGAGCCCTTTTCCCTGTAGCAATGCAATATTAAATGGCATGAGCTAAAATTCTTATACAAAAACAACAGAAAAGGGAAATTTCTGGTTTTATCTGTTTTTTAACTGGAAATTTAAAACTTAAGGGTCGATTTATTAAAGTGCAGACGGACATGATACAATGTATCATGTCTGCCTCACATCGATAAATGCCGACAGCATACACTGCCTGCATTTTTCATTGCATAAGCTGTCGCTTGTGCAACATCATCCTCTCTCTCTCTCTCTCTCTCTCTCTCCCAGATAGATAGATAGAGATAGAGCTAGATAGATAGGACACACACACACATATATATATATATGTGTGTGTGTGTGTGTGTGTGTGATCTGTCTTCCTTTAAATGCTCCCTGAAAACTTTCTTTTTCAGAGAAGCCTACCACCCAACTCAAAAATAAATGTATTTCACTTACCTAACATTTCCCTCATTTAACTCTGCATTAACATCTTTCTCAATCTTTCAGTCCTTACCTCCTGTTTCTCAACTGGCTCCTAACCTTATAGATTGTTCCCACGGGAATAGGACCCTTAAATCCTCCTGTATGTGTTTGTAAAATTTTGTCTTGTCTCTTGCAAGTTTTATATAATTGTTTTATTTAAATGAATTGTACCCATGCACAGCGCTGCAGAATATGTTGGCACTTTATAAATAATATATATATGTGTGTGTGTGTGTGTGTGTGTGCTCTATCTATCTATCTATCTATCTATCTATCTATCTATCTATCTATCTATCTATCTATCTATCTATCTATCTATCAATCATGTATCTTTAAATCTATATTAATAATTAAAAAAATAGAGTATTTGATTTGGTAATACTTATAAAAGCTGCACAAAATAGTCTGATAATGAAACTGCAATTAAATTAATGTGGAGAAAAAAAATATCGCTGTATAGTATTTCTTATGATGTTGAATTCTGATTACATCAATTCATTTCTATGGTGGCAGTATTAGGATTTGTTTTAATAAACAATAAATAAAAACATAACAAGAACTAATACATAGTGAAATTGCCTACTGTCTACTATTCTGTACCCTTATCTTATAATATAACACATTTTTATACAGTAATATCTCTTTAACATCTTGTTGTAGCTTTTGGAAAGGATATATGACATCATACCATATGCCATATATATATATATATATATATATATATATATATATATATATGTGTGTGTGTGTTTGTATGTATGTCCAACCTTCAGGCAGCCCATGCCACGAGCTGCTCTTCCATCCTGGGCTGCAGGTATCTGTCTTCATATGGTAACAGAGAATGATCTGTGCTTTGTTACCATATGAAGACAGATTGCCAGAGTGAAATGGTCTGTGTCACTGTCTGTAATGATCAATCATTTGTGCTATTGGGAGGTTAGGGAGGGATAAAGGGAGGCGGGTAGGTGGCATAGTGGTGGAGTGGGAAGGGAATGGCATGGAGGAGCTGCATACAACCTACAGAAAAAAAGTTTGGAAAGGAGAGGGAGGGAGGGGACGCTAAACTACAGAAAAATGGGGAATCAGGGTTGGGGGCCCAATATAATGATCGTGAGGAGGGGAGGAGACCCATACACTACAGAAAAACAATAAAAATGAATAAATACATTAAAAAACAAACCTATAAACTGAGTGCTAAGATGGGGGACATTATTAGGAGGTGGAGGGCTAGAAAGCTGTTTGGAGGGATCAGGTAGGTGGGAGGGTAAGGGGGGATCCTACATTACAGAAAATAAATAAATAAAAGTAATATTTTTTTCAAGCAAAACAAACATCATACTGGCAGACTGTCTAAGAGTACCTAAGATGGTGGTAAGGGGTGTGGGTGTGGGGGGAGCTGTTTGGGAGGGATCAGGGAGGGGTGGACGTTTCAGCTAGGAGGTTAATCTCTGTATTAGTGATAAAAATGAATTGCAAAGCCATGGATGTCTGCTATTTCTGAACAAAGGGGACTTCAGAGAACCCTTTACAACCATTTGTCTTATGAGTACAGTAGTTTTGTGTAAATAATTTCAGTGAGATACCAAAAGATGGTGAAAAAGTTTTTTTTTAATATAATTGCATTTTGCGGCGAAACAGTGTCATGAAATATTCCAAAATTGGCCTAGAAAAATACATTGTTATATACAGTGTATATATATATATATATATATATATATATATATATATATATATATATACTGAACAAATTCTAGTGATGCGCTCTGCCTTACCCTCTTCTTGCTTCCTCCATACGACACAAAGGAGCGTGGGGTGACATCACACGTCCAAGATGCAGATATGAGTGCTCTGGAAAGAGCGTTTATTCATCCAAAATGCTAAAGAGTACAGAAATGTTACAAAGAATGTCCAGGCACTCCATGTGCATAAAATATCCAAAATGTATTGAAAATCCATAATAAAATCACAGGTGCATCAGTTTTTAATTTTTTCTAATAAACGTGGTTTTTATTCTAATCTCCTGCTTGGAACTTCTTCAATTACTACAAGTCCCTATAACATTGAGCGCAACTTCCTTTTTGTTCTTTGTATTTGCCTGGAGCGTGTGTGGCAGGCACGTTTGGAGCTGCAGCCAATGAATAGGATCTCTACAGGGGGTGTGTCCCCCGACCACTCTCCATAGCGCCGGATACTGGTGTTCGACAGGACGCTCAAGGAGAGCGCAACTTACAGCGAATATCTTTTGAACTGTATATGTATATATATATATATATATATATATATATATATATCTCAAGTAGGAAAAGGCACTCACTGGTCTTTCAAGTGTTCTTTATTTCAAAAGCGTGACATTTTGGAGGGACACTAAACTTCCTCAGACTCAGGAAAGGGAGTGTGTCCCCGAAACGTCACCCTTTTGAAATAAAGTACACTTGAAAAGACCAGCGAGTGCCTTCTCTTACATGATATATTTAACCGCTAACATCCTGGCAGTTGCCATTCAGGTGAGAGTGCTCATTATTGCAATATATATATATTATATATATATATATATATATACATATATATATATATATATATATATATATATAGTTTTGATAGGTAAATGAAAGGCAAAATTCTATTTCTGTTTCAAAGAGTGATAGTAAAAATGCTAAAAAAAACTTCTATAATTAATTTTTCTTCATTCTCTCGATATCCTTTCTTGAAGGAGTAACAAAGCACTAAACTCCTGAGCCTAACTAGGTATGCTTTTTAACAAAGAATACCAAAAGAATGAAGCAAATTAGATAATAGAAGTAAATTGGAAAGTTGTTTACAATTGTATGTTCTATATGAATTATGATAGAAACATTTTGGATTTCATGTCCCTTTCATGATATTTTCCTTGGCTTGTTCACAGATCTTCATGTAAATAAGTTCTAAGTAACTGTATATTCAATAACAGTATATTGTTGTACCTTATATAAGGCCATGTCAATTAGCTTACCTTAAAAAAACAATTGCAGTAAACAAGATTATTATTCAATAGCCAAACTCCACCCGGCACTTTCCTTATGTGTAGGTTCCAACCCAGGTTTAAGTCTATTAAAGCCAGTTAGAGAAAGATTTGTAGCAGGGTTAGACTTGTGAACTTAGTCTGCGGGTGCTTTTCCTGGTCTAAGAACTAGAAAAGCCTAAATTTGTGACGAGTGTATATGTATTTTGTCTTAACACTTAAACTTTGCACATACTATGCATACAACAGTGACAACAGTGCATATTATTATAATATTATGCACTCACACATTTTATTAAATATGAGTGGTGAAAAGGGGAGAAAGAGCGGAGCTGACAAAGTGCGTAAGAGGTTAAGTTATACATAACAAAGTTAGATAATGTGAGCAAGGGTAAATTAAGTAGCGTGTCTGAATGAATGACAAAATGACTATGATAAACATATGGCCATTTTTCAGTAAGTATTGAAAACAGTAAATTTACCAGGGCGTTACATTACAACTATGCATTGGAAGGTGAGACCAGATCACAAACTAGAGTACAGAGGATGACAAATGGTTGGCGGAGTTGAGTTCATGGTTCCATATCGAGAGACACTAGCATTGGTAACAGCATGACCATGTTCTCTTGCATACAACTTAACTTGGGCATCATATGACTCCAGGCATTCTGTCAATGA